>NC_091392.1:166425853-166730853 GCF_032191515.1 Phaenicophaeus curvirostris
AAATTAAGTGCCTAAGAAGCTGGAAGAACCAAGGAATCCTGGCTCTGATAAAGTCCAAAGAAGTTTTACCATTTACTTCATGGGCTCTAATGATTAATCTTAAAACTGTGACAGAAGTCTGAATGCTACAAAAAAAAAAAAGTAACACATTACTTCGGCTATTTTGAGGACCAGCATGGTGCAGCAAGAGGTATTTGTAACATGTATGTGTTCATAGATATCTTTCTGTATGTCCCTTTCATTGCCTTTATGCATTACAGGCAAACTTTCAAGTATCTTGTTTCCCAGATTCAGTTCATTGCCTATATTGAATTGTCTCGTATAATCATCTTCTTAAAAATAGGCTAAACTTGTTAATTAATTTAAATTTTAGTCCAAGAAGTGCCAGTCATTTCAAGACAGTTATCAAGCTTTGCCATTATTGGGATTTTACATTACTAAACAAGTTTACCCAAATGTGCTTCGGAATAAAATGCCCCAAAACAATATAGTATGATTATAATTCGTATAGCACTTTTCATCTTTGGAGAGCTTTGCAAACACTATCTAATTAAATTGTACAGGTCCCTGGTGTGTTCAAATATTATAATTATCCACAGGTTAGTGAGTTGCTCAAGGCCATGCAGCAAAGCAGAAGATGAGCTGGGATCAGGAACGTCTGCCTTATAGTCCCAGGCTTAATCCTGTACAATGTGTTGCTCCAGAGTGAAGCTGGAGTCATTAGTGGTTAGATATGTGAAATGCGTTTTATTAATAGGGAGGCAGGCATTGTGTAATTTCTTGAAGAGCATGACACCAAAGAATGAATTATAAATAACATTCTGCATTACTGCTACCCAGTCAGCAGTTTGTACACCTATTTGACATCTGTTTCCCCAGTGATTCATTATTCAGCTTTCTCTGTTTTTTCTTTCTAACTCAGCATAGAAAGCAGAGGTAGAGCTGTGTGCATTAAGAAATTCAGAGCTGCAGCAAATACTCATCAGTGCAGATTAGATAGCAGAACATTGCCAGAAAAAGCCACAATAAAACTACCTCAGTGAACTGCTACTTTGACTTACTGATAAGAAAAAGCATTGTCCTCTGCTGTCACTTGATCCAAAATTACATATTTTTTCATTATCTACATCAGACAATATTTTATCTTCCCTTTTTCATAAGGCAGTTCCTGTGATTTTGTGACAGACAAACATGCAGCACAATTAAATCTTAATAGCAGTGCTTATACTGATTTATGGGAAAAGGTTTCCTGCATGTTTAGATCAATGCATGCAAAACCACAAAAAAAAGTTGTGTAGGTCCCGGGTATGTAAACTGCACGCAAAGGAAGGCACTGTTAAGAGAGGAACACTGTTTAGCAAGGCATAATTGAATGAGAATGTGAATACAGGGATCCAAAAAAAGAAAAAACCTGCATTTATTCTGCCATTTTCCTTTTCCTACGCAATGGAAAAAGATTGTGCTAGGTTTTTGCTTTTGTTAATTCAATCCTTTTTCACTAGTAGTGACTCCACTGCAATCTCATTTCTCACAGCAAGTTCTTTAAGGCTGGAGATAAAGAGGAGTTAAAGGAAGTTCCGGGATGATGGATATGGGAGAAGTTTTTCTGCTGAGCCTGTGTGCCAAAGAGGTGTCGTTCTCCATGTGCGTGTCACTAAGGAAACAATTGATACTGATTTGGATGCAGCACGAAAAGGATAATTGGAGCTTAAAATCAGCACACATATGAAGTTACTCGAGCCAAAATGAAAGGAATTAAAGGCTGAAACAAGGTGTAAAGCGACAAAATGGCTGAGACAATAGCATCTAATCCTGCAGCGTGTCAGAAGTGGTAATAGGCACTGGTTTCAGAGTCAAGCCAAGCACTTTCAGCATTACAGCTGTGAGAAACAAAAGGTGCCAATAACAAAGTTTTGGGTCACGTTTTTTTATTTACCCTTCTAGGATATACTGACTTGCCACAGTATATGACAGTGCCAGGAAAGAGGAAAACTGATGCAAGCAGACAATAAGGAAGAGACCAGGATGAATCAGAGAAGGCAGCAATGGCCAAAACACTCTTAGCTAGAATGTATCACTGAGCTCAGGTGCTGCAGAGCAGGTTGGCAAGTATTGAGGTCGGAGGCTGTCCTAAAAAATACTCATTCCAAGACTTATCTATAGCATCTGCTCCTGGTAGAAATCTCCAGCATTGCAAGCAGAGCCTGAAAAATGAAATAAACTGGAAATGACCAGAAGCTGCCAGCAGGCACAAAAAAGAAATACTTGCATTCGTGTACTTGTTAAAACGCAGCAGGAGTCTCAGTCTTGTCAAAATATCTCCTGCAATTATTTGCATTAAAAATATAATACTTCGCATAGGGCTGGGATACTGCTTGATAATTCAGGGACACAGAATGCTGTCATATAGACAGATCGCTTCGTGTAGAAGTCACCATGATGTTTCTCTTAAGGACTAATGGCTGTTGCTACTTCTGTGATCAGTTGCTTATTGGGGCCGAAGAGTCAAGCCATTTATAAATGAGTTCACAGGAGGAACTGGGATAATGATGGAAATCTCAGTCATAAAAGTTTCTAAAGCAGAGTAATGGGGTAAAGTTGTATAATAAATTATCTGCTGAAAATTTTTTACTCAGCTTAACAGGTTGATTCCCTTTGCACTCGATATTTCCTCTTCCAAACTACTTGCTGTCTGCATCACTGCATCATTTCTGCAATTCTTAGTCACTACTAAGGCATAGTCAAAATAAAATGTGTTTTTCCTCTTGCTTGAAAGGATCTACCAAGTAGGTATGCAGGTCTGTAACAGGTACATCCTTGTCAATATATTGCATGGCGTAGAGGTATTGCTGTCCCTGTATGCTCGCAACTTGCGTGAAATACTGCAGGTACCCAAAACCAAGATGAACCATAAGAGCTAGGGACTTGAGATAAGGTCCAGATTGCCTGCTGTGAGGGGGTCTAGTGGAGGCTTTATGAGGTTATAAAATAGGTGATTGACTCCAGCAGTGTTTCAGAGCACCTACGCAAGTCATCAGCGCTCACACAATATAGTCAACACGAAGTTAAATGCTTTGAAATTCAGAGCAACCAGCTTCCTTGAGCCACTTTGGTTACCTGCTAGGTACTTGGATATGAGTCATTTCCGCTGTCTTTGGAGCTTGGGCTTTTGATCTGTAGTTCATTAAAATGCAATCTGGGGGAAAAACAAACCAAAACAACCAGATTATGTTCCCAGCTTCCTATTGCAGAAAATAAGAGGTCGGGTACTTTGTTCTAAGCTTACCTATTTCCACCTGTCTTAAAACCCAGAGCATGCTGTCCTCTTCCTACCAGCCTTCACTCTGTATAAAAATGATGGCCAGCAGTGCCAGTGGTGCAGCCAACCATGTCTGGCATAAAAACTAGTGGTTAAAGCACTGATTCAGGAAGCCGGTTTACTACACTTGCCAATTCTGGAATGCAAGGCTAGGTTACAAAGCATACCCAGGAGTGGTCCTACTATATCTGTTCCTCTTCCTTTTCCTCCTATGCTTGTATTTTGGATTAGGAAGTGACTATTGCAGATCCCTTTTATGCTGAATCCATGTTGCCATTTTCATAGCACAGCTAAAGTTCAAGCCCTAGAAGCAAGCACTGGGCATTTCTCCCAGTGGTTTCTGCATCCAAGCAGAGGTGGGGTGGGAGGTCCCAGCCATTTGGTTTGTAGGCCAGACAGACGGGTACATGAGTTTTGTGAACACATAGTGTCTGTGAGGTTGGTTGAAGGCTGTCTGGGATGTCTTTCATTTCAGTGCCTGGATACTGTAGGTTCTAACTGGAGTTTTAGTTGTCTGCTAAATGTCCTGCTGACTAAAATACAGTACACAAATACTTATCATCCTCACCAGCTGTATTATTGCCAGCCATATTGCCTAGTTGTTAAAAAGGGACCTTTCTGAGGTGTACAAAGTTTATTTGTGACTTCTGGGTAATGTATTGCTGTCTGTTACAGTTGTAGGAATGAGTATTTTTCCAATAAGACACAGACATGATTGTAATTTCATCGACGTGATAGAACTATCAATGTTATGGTTTCCAGCTGCCATTTTTCTAGTGCATATTGATTTCTGTGAGGGCCAATGGGGTAGAGAAGATTTTGTCCTAGTGTCCTTTGATTAGGTACTGAGCAATTGTGAAATAAAATCTGTACTTACTCATACTGTGAAACGCGTGCCTGGTATGTGTTTCTGAAGAAGAAAGCAACTCTACATGGAGAATGGAAAAAGAGGGTAGAAAACTACAGTTTAAGGCTATGACAGAGCTAATAACTTAGCCTTTGAAAATTCTTTATATCACGTTGATAGCAGATTTCTGTCATTATCAGAAATTTAAAAATTAACAAATGGCAAAATCAGGCCAACAGTGAACAAGTCCAATACTTACTGTGTATTTGAAGCGTGGAAATGTGAAAGGTTTGAAAGATATTGTACAAAATCTCAGGAGAAAATAGATTATTTGTAGGTTCCCGAGCGTGAATGAAAGTGCAGTTATAGAAATCAAGAGAAGTTGCTTTGAAAATTTCCTTCTCACTTTCAAGAATTACTCTGGCAACCTGGCCATTTTAAGTGAGTGCTATAAAGGATCCAAAATGTTTCTAGTTCAAATACATTCAACTGCCGGTATGCTCGAATGTTTTTGTGATTCATGTTGTTATCCTAATATTTTTGCTAGTTTCTTGGGCGTTGGCCTCAGATTGATTTCATGGTACATTTGAGGTCTAAACCACAGAGAGAAGAACTGAAGGGGGTTATTCATGGACTTGGCTTTCTACAGGTTTTTCTTTTTTTTTTTCCCTAACGTGGTGGAACTGTTTCCAAAAGCCAGCTGTGTGGTGCTTCTTGTTTGAATATATGCAGTAGATCAGAATTTGTCAGTGAAAGGAAATATTCCACGTAGTCTGAATTCCAACATAGGAGTTTACACTGCTATGATATCATATATTTGTGTTATTCAATATTCCAAATAATATTCCAGAAGATTATCTGTTTCCCTGGAGTCTCAGCTTTAAGTAAAAAGCATTACAGGTTAGGTTTTTCAGTGATATGTTGGGAATAATATTACTTAAGCAGCAGAATTCTGGGAGTGTGTGTTTGCGCCAGGCTCTGTTTTCTCTTCAAACAATGTATGCATGCTCTAGATTCTCATTAATGTTTTTCTCTTGGTCACTGATTATGTTTTAATAAGAAAATAGGATCCACCCTGATCCAGAATTACCCACAAGTGACACCTGGGCCTTTGTCTCTGCACCCATGCAAATTAAGAGCAGAGCTCCTAATGACTTGCTTAGTATTAGTTGGGACCTCTAGAGAGCAATTTCACTTTAAGGAGGAGTTTTAAGTGAATGGGAAAATCCTGAAGTCCCTTCCACACTGAGGCTACATGCTTACTTTGCAGTGAGTGTTCCTCAAGCTTGTCTAAGTCCCCTGCAATTGTTTGGGGTAACTTAAAATTCCTAATTGTCTGTGTTCAATTTCCAGAGAGAGCATGTGGGGCTGTGCCAGGTCAGCTGTTAACCCTTTTCGTTTTTTCAACTCCAGGTATGAAGCATTTTATTGTGTATTATATACTGTTCTGTTTTATTACCAAAGTTTAGTAGCAGTGCTTTTCAGCATTCTTTCCCTCTTTGTGTCATGGCTTAGGGATATGCGGGGCTGGGCAAGGTCCAAAGTTGATTTTTGCTCTTGTTTTTTTCTATTTTGGGGCTGGGAGGGTGGTGGTATGCTTCATGGGAAAGCTGTGGATTTTTTTTTCCCCCAAATCCCAATGATTGGAAAATTAGAATTGAAAAAAAAGTCCTGTCTGATGTTTGATAATGCAGTTTAAAATGTTCAAAATAGTTTACTGAAATTGAGTAGCAAAGTTAATATGAATCAACATAGCTCATTCTATAATAGGTCATTGCCAGTTACCATGGAATGGTTGACAAGCAAAACTGAAAAATGTAGGAAGAGGTCTTTGTAGATATCTCCTTTCCTTGTTTTTGAAGGAAGCCAAGATTTTAAAACCTTACTGTGTAATACTCCTAGTAGATGTCCTGCTTTAGAGTACAATACAGATCGAGTGGGGCTGTGACTAGGAGGTTTCAGCAAGCATTGTGATGCCATCAGCTGCCTCAGGTTCATCTCACTTGCTTAGGTAGAAAGGATGTCATATGACAAAATGGATGTACCAACGCTGGCAGGATTCCTGGTTTTGTTGGCTTCATTGCTATTGTTTTATTGGTTTTAAAGTAGCGTGCAATGAAATGGTCATACTTGGTGTGTTTGTTCGCTTGTTTGTCCTCCCCCTTCCGCTGTTTGTTTTATTGTCCCCTAGAAAAATTCCTTTGGAGTCATGTTCATTGTATGACAAGTCTAAACCAATCAACTCACTACTTTATCTACTCATAGTAATTTGTTGGTCCTCTATCTGTGGAGTGTAGAAGGAAAAGAACTTTGCACATTCAGTATAAGTAAATAAGTTGCAGAATAAATCTAATTTTCACATTTATAAGTAGAGCTAAGCTTCATAATAAAATTAAGAAGATGGCAAGGTTAAGAGCAATTACACATTCAAATTGCGAACAAGTAGTCACAGGAATCGTTCCTCAGATCTACTCCTATCTCCAATTTGTAGTTAATTGCATTACAACTGGTATATTGATATTAGGATTTTTCAGGATCTTATTAGTCTCTTTTGCTGAGGGACATGGTTTAGTCATGAACTTGGCAATGTTATGTTGGGGGTTGGACGTGATGATATTAAAGCTCTTTTCCAACCTAAATGATTCTGTAATTCTATGATTTTACTCAAACATTTTCAAAGTAGCAGCAGCAGCATCTTCTCTGTTAAAGGCAATACACAGCTTTTAAGGGTTCCTTGTGTATGAAATTGAGACAATATGTTTAATTTTTAAAAATCTCTAACATTTTCTTTGATCTGATTGAAATTATCAGTGCATCTTCAGAAATTATTCTGAAGAGCCTTCTAGTCTCCCACAATGTTGTGTTTCTAAAATAAATCTTTATTTCAGATACAATTTTGAATGCAGGTTCATTTACCCAAAATTAGAAATAATATCTTCTGTAATCAACAATTATATTAGCTTCTATTCTACGGAAAGCATTTTCAAGAATAAGTCTTACGTTGTAACTTTTTTTCTCTTCATGTTGTCAATATTTTGCTCAAATAGTTTCTCATTAATTTACACATAGAGTTTGCGCATACCTTAACAACGAATATGAGATCCCAGAGAAGTCGTGGATGCCCCATCTGTGGAGGTGTTCAAGGCCAGGTTCGATGAGGCTTTGAGCAACCTGATCCAGTGGAAGGTGTCCCTGTCCATGGCAGGGGAGTTGCAACTGAATGATCTTTAAGGTCCTTCCCAACCCAAACCGTTCTGTGATTCTGATGGAGATATAGGATCTTCTATGTCATTTCAAAATAAAAGGTCACATTGTTCAAGAAAGCTACAGGTATCAAGCCTTGTTCAAGCCTTGTGAACCTGTCTACAGAATGAAAGGTAAAAATGAGGCCAATGAGACAAATGTTTAATTTAGTGTACCATTTGAAACTATGCATTCTTATGGTGCACTTAAAACTGTTCACCCTGCTAGGAGTATTTGTCACAGCTGGTCTTGCACCTTGGGAGTACAGCTCTGCAGCAGTTTAGTAATAAGTAACTGCTTGTCAGAAATTAATTCTGCTACAATTTTATACAGCTATGTGAGGGTGTGTATTTCATTTTAATGAAATTTCATGCTTTTCCAGTTTGGGGGCAAGGGGTTCAATTTTGTATTACTGAAGTTATGTTTTTCCACTAAATTTCAAGGAAGTTATTCTTCCATAAAATTACACTCAAAATTATAGTAGTCTAATTATAAAAGTACAAAAACATTCTGAGGTATTTGATTCTCTTTGTGGTGGAAGAGCAACAGAGTGGATCACAAAGTATTGAAGAAACATCTTTTGTAGGCTCCTTTCCCCCCCTTTTTTTACTGGGCTCGTGAAATCTACTGAAATCTCTAAGCTTTACTCAAAACTGATCTCACACAGATGTTCTGTATCTGCTGATCTCTGTGGATGGCCACAGGCTGGGACTGTTGTGCCAGTTCATACATGTCTAACTGTTCTTTTCCTGTAAAACATCAAGCACTTTGTCCACACTGCCTCCCCTGATCCAGAAATGCCCTGATTTCACTGGTGACAAAGTGATACACGTGAGTTTCGGATGCTGGTAGGTACAACATACCTCTTCGTCCTTGGTGTCTTGCAGATGGTACTTGCTCTTGTATAATTTACCCCTGATCTTCTTTTCAACTCCTCATTCCACAGGCTTAGCCAGATGGGAGATGTTTGGCAGCTGCAGAACCCAGATGCCAAATCCTGGAATACAGCCTTCCTGCATTGGCATGTGGGTTTGTGGCTGGCTTCTTGGCTTCCATCTCTGCTAGCTTCTTGGCTAGTTGTCTAGCTGGCAGCTGTAGCACTTCCTCTGGAGCTACGTTAGGGTCAAGCAGCTATGGAGTTGGATGACTTTCCTGATCTGAATTAACCTGCCAGATACCATTTTCACTTTAGTTTGCTTTGACCTTCACTATTCAAAGACAAATGTCTGCACTTTTCTGTTTCATTGTTGCCATTTGTAAGACTAAGTCGAAGCAGTAGGTGTCATTTGTCACCAGTTCAAAAAGAAAATAAGCGTTGCAGAGTACACTGTTTCACTTGTTAGTGTTCCTAGTCAGCTAGTAGGGATGTAAGGCCCAAGTCTGTACTTGCAATTTGTCTCTGAGACCAAATTGTTACTACAGAGCACAGGCTTTGAAAAAAAACATTTCTTATGTCTAGTCTTTGATTACTTTCAATCTGTTTATCCTAGGCTCTGTCAAACAGGAAAAAAAACATATTTGAGGAGACAATCTGGATGATTTTCAAAGAAAAAGGATGAAATCGTAAAATGGTTTGTGTTGGAAGGGACCTTAAAGATCATACACTTCCAAGCACCCTACCACAGGCAGGAACACTTTGCACAGGAACAGGCTGCTCAAAGCCTCATTCAGGTCTGGTCTTGAACACCTCCAGGGATGGGGCATCCACAACTTCTCTGGGTAGCCTGTTCCAGTGCCTCACCACACTCATAGGCAAAAATTTATTCCTAATATCTAATCTAAATCTCCCCTCTTTCAGCTTAAAACCATTCCCTCTTGATCTATCAATAGATAAAGAATAATGCTGATGATAATAAATAGGACGTTGCTAATAACAATTAGGAGCACTGCCAGAAGAAAATGTTTGATCTTCTTTTAGCTTGATTTGAAATGTACTCATTACATGCTTAAGTCTTACCTAACATTTTTGGGTTTGGTTGTTTTCCTTTTTTTTTTTATTTTTGTAAATGAAGTAATGAAAAATTAATGCATCTAGGATAGCCAAAACATTTGAAGTAATTCCCTAGTCTATGTTTTCTTCTCCATGCAGCTCAGTGCATAAACATTACTTTCAGAGGGAAAAACTGCAAAATCAAGAGGTTGTTAAGACTCTGGATACTTACAGTAAATGACAGATTAGTCATACCTGCTAGGCAGTGGTATTTCTACTACACACTCAGGAAACTTTTTTAAAACTTGAGCAAATAGCACTTGAGCTGCACTTGGACACAAACTTCCACCTGTATGTTAAGATAACTAAGATTACTAAGATTAAGATTAAGAGTAATTAAGATTACTAACCTGATCTCCTTCTATGACAAAGTGACTCAGGTGCTGGATGAGGGAAAGGCTGTGGATGTGGTCTTCCTGGACTTCAGTAAAGCCTTTGACACAGTTTCTCACAGCGTTCTGCTTGGGAAACTGTCAGCCTCTGGCCTGGACAGGCGCACACTCTCCTGGGTGGAAAACTGGTTGGATGGCCGGGCCCAGAGAGTGGTGGGAAATGGTGCGAAATCCAGCTGAAGGCCAGTGACAAGTGGGGTTCCCCAGGGCTCAGTGCTGGGTCCAGCCCTGTTCAATGTCTTTATCAATGACCTGGATGAAGGCATCGAGTGCACCCTTAGCAAGATTGCAGAAGACACTAAGCTGGGTGGAAGTGTGGATCTGCTGGAGGGTAGGGAGGCTCTGCAAAGGGATCTGGACAGGCTGGACCGCTGGGCTGAGTCCAATGGCATGAGGTTTAACAAGTCCAAATGCCGGGTCCTGCAGTTGGGGCACAACAACCCTGTGCAGTGCTACAGACTAGGAGAAGTCTGTCTAGAAAGCTGCCTGGAGGAGAGGGACCTGGGGGTGTTGGTTGACAGCAACTGAACATGAGCCAGCAGTGTGCCCAGGTGGCCAAGAAGGCCAATGGCATCTTGGCTTGTGTCAGAAATGGTGTGACCAGCAGGTCCAGGGAGGTTATTCTGCCTCTGTACTCGGCACTGGTGAGACCGCTCCTCGAATCCTGTGTTCAGTTCTGGGCCCCTCACCACAAGAAGGATGTTGAGGCTCTGGAGTGTGTCCAGAGAAGAGTAACGAAGCTGGTGAGGGTACTGGAGAACAGGCCTTATGAGGAGCGGCTGAGAGAGCTGGGGTTGTTTAGCCTGGAGAAGAGGAGGCTGAGGGGAGACCTCATTGCTCTCTACAACTACCTGAAAGGAGGTTGTAGAGAGGAGGGAGCTGGCCTCTTCTCCCAAGTGACAGGGGACAGGACAAGAGGGAATGGCCTCAGGCTCTGCCAGGGGAGGTTTAGGCTGGACATTAGGAAAAAATTCTTCACAGGAAGGGTCATTGGGCACTGGAACAGGCTGCTCAGGGAGGTGGTTGAGTCACCTTCCCTGGAGTTGTTTAAGGCACGGGTGGACAAGGTGCTAAGGGGCATGGTTTAGTGTTTGATAGGAATGGTTGGACTCGATGATCCGGTGGGTCTCTTCCAACCTGGTTATTCTATGATTCTATAAGCTTTGCAGGGTGATCTGACCTCCAAGGAAAAGCACCTGAATTCCCCATTACAATCCCTGGAGACAGCTGTATGTCTCAGAAGCAGCCTAGAAGGACTCCCTACCCATCTGGTTTAAGTGTATGTAAGGGAATGTAATTGCTTAGAATCATAGAATCATTAGAGTTGGAAAAGACCTCTGAGATCATCTAGTCCAACTGTCAGCCCAGCACTACTGTGTCTACTAAACCGTGTCCTACAGTGCCACATCTATATGGTTTTTTAACACCTCCAGGAAAAGAGACTCTGCCACTTCCTTGGGCAGCCTTTTCCAATGCTTCACCACCCTTTCAGTGAAGAAATTTTTCCTAATGTCCAATCTAAACCTTCCCTGCCGCAACTTAAGGCTATTTCCTCTCATCTTATCAACTGTTACTTGGGAGAAGAGACCAGCACCCATCTTACTACAACTTCCTTTCAAGTAGTTGTAAAGGGCGATAAGGTGACCTTTCAGCCTTCTCTTCTTCATATTCCGTAAGAAAACAGATGAGTTACATTGCATCGTTTGTTATGGACTATATAGGCAACCAAAAGGAAATAAAAGCATCTGTTTCACTCAAAGGTAGTCTGAATAGCCCTTTCTGGATGATATTGGAGCAAAGATGATTCTTTTGAACAGCAAGCTGGCAGCAGTATTCCCACTTTTGGAGGACAGCTTCGTTAACTAGCTTGCCAGCAAAGTGTGAGACCTGGGGTTTAGTTTCTCAGCATTGGGATCGCATCATTGGGATCCTTGGCACAGGCCTAATCAGATCATGTACTTGGGGAGCAGTGGAGTCTCTCATCTCCCTTCTTGCTGAATATGTGCAATTTTATAGCCAGGAGCACAGGAGCTGTAAGAGAGGAAGGAGCAGATAAGAAGAACTTAAATGCTATCTGACTATGAACAGGACTGGGACTGTAGGCAACATTAGGCCAGAAACAGCTGCAGATGCTGAAATAGAGCTTTCAGCATTCCCTTCTTGGAGCCAAATGTCCAGATTTCTAGTATGGAGCCATGATACCCCTGTTCTGTCCAAACTTTTAGCTTCGTGGTTCTTGCATTTTCAGTTGCAGTTCCTTGGACATTGATGCAGAAGACCCTGAGTCCCTATAGCAGAGTTATTCCTGGGGCAATTGAGGTGCTGAATCACCCTTCTGTCTGAGAAGAACTTACAACCAAAATCTCTCCTTCCATGGGTCAATTACCTGACTGTAAGGCTGCAGTACAGCATTCAAAGATTGCCTGCCTTTTGGGGCTTCTTCATAAGACATAGGAAAAGTCCAGGACATTACCCTGCCTGGAGGTGGGAAATGGACACCTGCCAGGATGAATATGTGTGAACGTGTGTTTTGTGGTTGGTACCCGAAGAAGGTCCAGCTGAACAGTGAAGGACTGCATAAGTTTAGGGACATGCTGGGTAGGATTGTTAATTGGATACTAAGTGGGAATGCAGTCATAGGCATTGGAAGGCTTTTGGGTGCCTGCCTCCCAGATCAGGGTTTCAGTATGCCAGTTTCCATACTTTTCCATGTATCCCACTTTCCAAACTATATTTTTTCCTTTCAGAGAAGCAAGCTCTTCATGCTTTTTAATGTAGTAGAATTAAAGATGCCATTGAATTATCTAGAGTATTCGTTTTCCCTTTTGCCTATCAAAAGATGGGTCTGGCTGTCCTTAATTTTTACATCTCAGCCACAATTTCTGCCCCATTAAAGAGATTTAAAAGCAACTATGACTGTTGTTCTGTATGCACTCTTTTCAAGCAGAGAAACAATGTGTGCTGTTAAAAAAGGAAAGTAAACAACTGCAAAGATGTTTTTCCTTTCCCTTGCACTTCCAGTACATTCTGTAACCCCATTACTGTCGTTGTTTTTAAACTTTTTTAAATATGCATAGTGTCAAGAGGTTGCAGTAAAACAAGTGTTTCTCATATAGCCAATATGACCACAAAGGATGAAAAAAGATGACAGGGCAAACAGAAAATCCCGTGTTTTGTTTAGCAACATACTTGGAGAGAGAATATGTTTACTTCAGTGGAAGACTGGCTTAGGGTTTGCTGATTCTCTAGGCAAAACGAGGCATAGTTTCCAACTTGCAACCTATTCATTGTGTGTGATGAGATGAAGTCATTTGTGGATTTGTATGTTGCATTTTGAAGTGATCAAATATTTTAAGTCTATTGATTTCATGCTGGGGATTAATGCTGCTGAATGAAAGAGCATCAAAGAATAAAACATGTTTACATGCCTGATTAAAATACCTTAAAAAAAGAGCCAGAGCCCCTATTATTGGATAGGAATGAGATAAGAGCAGCATAGGACAATCATGCATTCTGCATTGAAAAGAAAATTAATTAACTTATTTAGGCATAAAAAGCAGAAAAGTGAAAATTTGATAAGGATTTATTGTACTTTTTTGAATGCTTAATACTTGTGTTTGACTCGTTATTTTGGAAGAACAGTTTAAAGAAGGCTTATTATCAGTTAAAACCGATCTATTTTGGTGAATCAATCAAAGCCTGATGCCTAACTGCTTGGGATTAAAAAGATGATCTTTTAACTGGATAACTTGTTGGTAACAGCATGTTCATGAAGGACAAGACACGAAGATCTTCAGTGCAACTGTGGACGTGAGATTCTACATGGATGGTGTTTACTGTTTTGAATTTGCATAATACCATTAGATCTGTTTGCCTTAGCATATTAACTCAAAAACATATCCGTATCTTAAAATGTTCATAGTGCTGATCAGTTTGTATCTGCTCCCTATAAATGTTCCTGATGGCTGGCTGGATTCATGGGTCATATCTGGATTTGCAGTTAGGTGTCATGTTCTGTTTTCCAAGATAACAGTAGATGAAGATTGAGAAGAGCTATTTGCTTGTTAAATCCATCCTGTTGAAAGGACAATATAGGCTCTTCCAATAGTATTAAACTGTAAGTATCCCTGATGTTAGCCAGAATGCCAGAGAGAGGATTTATTTGTGCTGTATCTGTGAAGAAGGATGGCTTAATCATCAAGTTAGCATGTGAAATACTCGATGCACGTAAAATACTCCCTACTGAGCCAGGGAGAAGTGTAAATGTGCAGTCTAATATAGCTGGGTAAATACCTGATGAGACCAGCTCGTGCACACATTCTGTTTTTCTCTGCTGAGGCTCTGATCCAGGTTAGCATATATGAGATGAATTCAGCAGTCTGATACACACTACTATTCAATTGTCTCAAAAGGATTTGAATGGTTATCCAGGGTCTGGGGCAGCAGAAAGGGGGGTTGACAATGTAAAGTTATTCCCTTCCTCCCCTCGGCTGCTTAATACAAGACCTGAAGCCCTTAGTTACAGAACCAAGTGTCTGAGCAGTAACTGAGCTTGTGCAAACCCAAGAGAAGAGTAATGACTGTTCCTCGCAAGCTTCCTGCCTCAGTGCAGGTGCAGGAATCAGGAGGGCCTGAATAATTCATAAGGTGCAAATTAGCCTCAGCTTGCTCCCACAGCTCAAATCTTGCTTCTGCTTACCTACCTAGTTGCTAGAAAGAAGAGAAATAAAGGAAGCTTGGGAGTGGAAGACAAGAAGTGTTCTGTTTTAAAGGCCAGAGTCACAGAGACTGCTGAATACTGGGTGTGTTTGAAGGCATGGTGGTTATTGAGGAATTGGCCTGTGTGTTGGTTATTCATGAAGTGTTTTCTCAGGAAGAAGTAAGCTCTGGGGACCCATTCCATTGCTCCCAGAGAGGGAAAAAACTTCCTTTTAAGAACGAGGCTTTTCCCACTTTTATTGTTATTGTTTCTAAAAATTATGGGTTAAAAAAACCCTCTTAAAAGCTCATTTAAAGCCAGTTAAGCTGTTTCAGAGAATATGCATTTATTGTGTCACTGAACTCAACAGCCCAGAGAAGGGAGATGAGAAATTTTCGATGTTAGGATAGTTACTGCTTCGCGTAAATGTGGATTCCAAGAGCTTGTGAGAAATTAGTTATATCTGGAAACATAATGTGCAATTACCTTGCATTTTTATCATTCAAAAGGGAGCATTCCTCTATTTTAAATACTGTTAGTGATGGCTACCTTTTGCTTTGGGTGACTTAGCTGCTTTTCTGCCCAGAAGAATGAAATGAGAAGTGAGTGGTGCTTATTCATTCTGCTTCACATTATTCCAGCTCACCCAAATATGAAATAAAAGGTTTTGCTGAGCACTGTTGTTATGGGACAAGGGAATTCCCGACACAGATCATTGAACCAGTCACGTGTCACCCCACGATACAGAGAGGAGCCTCTGAAAAAGGTGGATTGTTTCTGTGTGTACCTGAATGTTCCTTTGCCATCTCTCACATGGGAGGTGGAAACATCTGACATCCACAGCAGGAGCCGGAACAGGGTAGTTATTTCTTCCCATCAGCAGGTGCTTTCACGGAGAAAAACGCTCCTAATGTTTTTGCTGTGCTGAATGTGAAAAGAGAAGAAGCACAGAAAAAAAAGAGCTTCTTTTTAGTAGTTTGGGGGTTGATTTTCATTTGGCTTTCGAGGTATACCCCTTCTTCCTCCACTCCCTTCCACCCCACCCCCTCCTGGCTCTCGTGTCCAGCAGCTAGGTCATGTTGCCATCATCTGTTTTTGTATTTCCTTCATTTGGGTGGCTGGAATAGGAGCTGGCTCTCATTTCTAGCTGATTCTGTCATTTCCGTTAGGCCCCAGTTTGGGTGAGTGCCAAGACCAACAGGTGATCCTTGTAGCTGAAAAACAGCAGGAAGGAGGCTGTACATGTAGAAGACGGCACACCAGAGGGGCTGCCTGGCCCCGCTCCATCTTTCTGTGTCATTAACGCCCTCCCTCCCCAGCCCCCCATACCGAGCAGAAAATCTGTGCAGAACAGTTAGTTCAGCTGTGGGAGCCTTCGCAGGCAAAATGGGAATATAGAGTCCTGGAAGAATATCAGCTGTGAGAGCGCAGAGGTGTGCTCTCTCTTAGAGAGAAACCATGGCTGGACTTTTATAGGAACAGGGGCAGGGGCACCTAACACTGCATCAGGCAGCTCAAAGCCTCATCCAGCCTGGCCTTGAACACCGCCAGGGATGGGGAATCTGCGACTTGTCTGGGCAACCTGTGCCAGTGCCTCACCACCCTCACAGGAAAAAAATTCTTCCTAATATCTAATCTAAATCTCCCCTCTTTCAACTTAAAAGCATTCCCCCTCATCCTATCGCTGCATTACCTGGTAAAGAGCCCGTCCCCAGCTTTCCTGTAGGCCCACTTTAAGTACCATAGGCTGCTGCAAGGTCTCCCTGGACCCTTTTCTAGGATGAACAACCCCAATTCTCCCAGCCAGTCCTTGTACGAGAGGTGCTCCAGCCCTCTGATCATCTTCGTGACCTTCCTCTGGACTTCCTCCAACAGATCCATGTCAATTCAGTTAAGCTTTTCTCTGAAAGAAAGAGCTTGCAGAGTCACATGGAAATTATTTGGGTAGAAAGCTATCTCTGGTCAGGAAGGGCCAGCTTGAACTGTAGAGCTCGGGGCAGCCGGTGCAGGAACCACACAGTCTCTGTGTGTCTCTTCCATGGAGGCATGACTGTGCAAGGCTTCACAGAGGTAATTTTAGAACACATGAAAAACTTCCAGGAATCCCCAAGACAACCTCAAAGAATTATTTTTTTTCAAAGGAAACTCCTAAATGTTTTTTTCTTTTTTTTTTTTTTAAATGAAAACAAAGTTATATTTAGGAGATGACAAGTATTTGACAAAACCGTTTTCAAAATGTATCTCCAAGGCTTAGGTTAACCCTTTGGCATGTACCATAATGTGAGGTAATGTGTCCCTGGCAGCCCTCACAGTACATTTGTATTTGTGAGGCAGGCTGAATTTTAAAATAGACACTTGATCCTCTGCAAAATAGATTGTATCTCAAATTCTTCCTGTTTGGTACACATGGAAGCGAAATTGTCCCAACCTGTGGAGTCAGTGCTTGTGTTTTGAAAGCTGAAGTCTGTATATAGAGAAGTTATAATTTTTCTGTATGCAATTCTGTAGGGAGCTGGACTCTCTCAATGCACCTCAGCACATCTCCACGTTAAAGGTAGGCTAATGGGAGAAATGAAGCGGAAGCTTCAATCAGCTCCATCAGTGAAAATGAGATATGGCAGCAGAGGTGCAACAGTGAGCATTTGCCCTGCCTGACCATTCCTGTTATACCCAAACCAGAAACACAAGGAGTAATGAGAGTAAACTTGTCTATGGAATGTCAACATATATAGTAATGTTTCTAGCAGCTAGTTTTCTGCAATCCTTTTAAATAAGCTAACAATATCGGATTTTTTTCGCAGTGCATTGTTCTGCAATTTGTCAGCCTTCTGAAGGGGGGGGAATTGCCCTTGCAGGGGTACATGCATCTCAGGGGTACGTCACTTGTGTGGAAACTTCAAGGTGACATGGACTGCAGCAGATTGTTGTGAATACACTTATTACTTCCCTTGGACATGTTACCCCCTGCTAAATAGTGCACTGATGGACACTAGCATCTCAAATTTTTTCCCCCCTTGTACCCTTTCCTTTCTCAGTGCTGGTTTACTGCCGTTGCCACCATCCAAAACCTCTGGTATATGAATTTATTAGCTGGGGCTGATGTATTCCCATCAAAAGATTCTGAAATGTTCTCTTCTATCCTCTATATTTTGTGGGACTATACTAATTCTCACATTTGCAGTGAATCCTGGACAAACCTGAGTAGTCCCTCTGGGCAGGTTCTGCTGTCCCTCTTGCTTCCCCTTGGATTAAGGGGCAAGTGGGAATTATTTCTTTCTCGGATGCTCACCACTGGCTCCAGTGACTTCCATAAACCCCTCGGGCATGGCAGGATGAAACGTAAACTTTTGAGTGTAAGGTGTTCAGGGTGAGCCCAGTGATTCCGTTTGATCAGGAGACAGAAGTACCAGTTGGGGAGGCTGGAAAACAAGCAAGAATACTTCTGCCTGCGTTAACTCAGAGCAGCCTAGTCCAGGCAAAAACCCTCCAAAGAGTATTGCAGGCAGGAGAAAAGCATCCTTTGGTGGCCTCCAGAAAGTCAAGTTTTCCGTTGCATTTGGCAGGCGGCCTGGAGCAGATCCATTCCTTATGCCAGCCCTGTGGAGCACTACCCATTGCAGTTCTCCCTCCTGCTGCAGCACATACCTTACTATTATTAATAGTCTGGAGGCGCCAGCAGCGTGCTTTGTTCTGGATAGTACGTGGCTGCTTAAAGAGTAGGAAACTGTGTTGCAATTGGTTTTGTACTGGTAGATGGATTTAGTAGCGTGTGCTTTTGTTTTTCCTTGTCTGTTTTTTTCTATTGTAGAATGGTTTAGGTTTGAAGGGACCTTAAAGATCATCCAGTTTCAGCCCCCTTGCCATCCACAGGGACACCTTCCACTGGATTTGGTTGCTCAAAGCTCCATCCAACCTGGCCTTGAACACCTCCAGGGATGCAGCATCCACACCTTCTCTGGGCAAACTGTGCCAATGCCTCACCACCCTCACAGTGTGTAGAATGTATTCCTTACATCTAATCTAAATCTACCCTCTTTCATTTTAAAGCCATTCTCCTTTGTCCTGTCACTGCATGCCCATGCGAAAAGTTCCTGCCCAGCTTTCTTGTAGGCTTCTTTAAGTACTGGAAGGCTGCTGTAAGGTTTCCCTGAAACTGTCTCTTCTCCAGGCTGATCAACTCCAACTCTCTCAGCCTTTCATCATAGGAGAGGTGCTCCAGCCCTTTGATCATATTTGTGGCCCTCCTCTGGACTCGCTTCATGTAATTCTTAAGTTGTAGGCCCACAGTTGAATGTCATACTCCAGGTGAGTTCTCATGAGACTAGAGTCGAGGGGGAGAATCACCTCCCTTGACCTGCTGATCACGCTTCTCTTGATGTAGTTCAGGATATGGTTGGCTTTCTGGTCTGCAAGCGCACATTGCCAGCTCATGTTGAGCTTCTCATCCGCCAGTACCCCTAAGTCCTTCTCAGCAGGGCTGCTTTCAATCCATTCTCTGCCCAGCCTATATTTGTGCTTGGGATTGCCCTAGCCCAGGTGCAGGACCTTGCACTTGGCCTTGTTTAACCTTATGAGGTTCACACCATCCCATCTCAAGTCTGTCAAGGTCCCTCTGGATGGCATCCCTTCCCTGCATCTTGTTGATTATGCCCCACAGCTTGGTGTCATCAGCAAACTTGCTGTGAGTTCCCTCAATCCCACTGTCCACATCTGCAGCAAAGATGTTAAACAACACTAGTTCCAATCCTGACCCCTTGGAACACCACTCATCAGCGAGATCCACTGAGTGATCTGTTCGTCAAATCCTTGTCTCTCCAATTTAGAGACAAGGATGTCATGTGGGACATTGTCAAATGCTTTACACAAGTCCAAGTAGATGACATCAGTTGCTTTTCCCTTACGCACCAAAGCTGTAGCCCCATCATAGAAGGTCACCTAATCTGTCAGGCACCATTTGCCCTTATTGAAGCTATGCAGGCTGCCACCAATCACCTTCGTATTTTCTGTGTGCCTTAGCATATAGAGTCCAGGAGAATCTGCTCCATGATCTTGCTGAGCATAGAGGTGAGGCTGACCAGCCTGTAGTTCCCAAAGTCTTCCTTATTTCCCCTTTTAAAAGTGGGTGTTATGTTTGTCCTCTTCTAGTGAGTGGGAACTTCACTGAACTGCCACGATATCTCAAATACGATGAATAGTGGCTTAGCAACTTTATCTGCCAATTCTCTCAGGACTCGTGGCTGCATCTCATCATTTCTCTGTATTCTTCCCAATCTACCTGTTCTTACTTCCACCCTCTGTAGGCTCCTTTTTTTGGTTTTTTTTGTGTTTGAGTTGGTCCAGGATCTTCTTGTTCATCCCTGCAGGTCTCCTGACATTTTTGCCTGACATCTTCTTTGTTGGGATGCAAGTTGCTCCCAAGTTTGGAGGAGGAGATCCTTTAATATTAGCCAGCTTTCTCAGGCCCCCTCTTCCTTCCAGGGCACTATCCCATGATACTCTATCAAGCAGATCCTTAAAGAGGCCGAAGTCTGCTCTCCTGAAGTTCAGAGTAGTGAGCTTGCTGTATGCCCTCCATGTTGCCCTATGGATCTCAAACTCAAATTTCATGGTCTCTGCAGCCAAGGTTTCTCTTGAGCTTCACATTCCCCACCAGGCCTTCCTTGTTAGCGAGAACAAGCGTAACATCTCTCTTCATTGGTTCTCCTATCCCTTGGAGAAGGAAGTTACCATCACTGCAGCCCAGGAACCTCCTGGATTGCTTGTGTCCTGATGGATGGTCCATCCAACACATATCAGGGTGGTTGAAGTCTCCTACAAGGACCAAGGCTTGTGAACACTAGGCTGCGCCTATCTGTCTCCAGAGGGCCTCATCTGCTCTGTCTAAAAATCAAATGAAGAGTGAGCAAGGGAAACACATTGGTGGCAAGTTCTTCTAGCTTGTCCTGTGGGTGTGTGGAGTCCCACAGTATGATCTGTTGGTGCATTGTGTGACGTGTGGAGGGTAGGGAGGCTCTGCAAAGGGATCTGAACAGGCTGGACTGCTGGGCTGAGTCCAATGGCATGAGGTTTAACAAGGCCAAATGCCGGGTCCTGCACTTGGGGCACAACAACCCTGTGCAGTGCTACAGACTAGGAGAAGTCTGTCTAGAAAGCTGCCTGGAGGAGAGGGACCTGGGGGTGTTGGTTGACAGCCAACTGAATATGAGCCAGCAGGGTGCCCAGGTGGCCAAGAAGGCCAATGGCATCTTGGCTTGTATCAGAAACGGCGTGACCAGCAGGTTCAGGGAGATTATTCTCCCTCTGTACTCGGAACTGGTGAAACCGCTCCTCGAATCCTGTGTTCAGTTCTGGGCCCCCTACCACAAGAGGGATGTTGAGGCTCTAGAGCAAGTCCAGAGAAAAGCAACAAAGCTGGTGAGGGGGCTGGAGAACAGGTCTTATGAGGAGCGGCTGAGAGAGCTGGGGTTGTTTAGCCTGGAGAAGAGGAGGCTGAGGGGAGACCTCATTGCTCTCTACAACTACCTGAAAGGACGTTGTAGAGAGGAGGGTGCTGGCCTCTTCTCCCAAGTGACAGGGGACAGGACAAGAGGGAATGGCCTCAAGCTCCGCCAGGGGAGGTTTAGGCTGGACATTAGGAAAAAATTCTTCACAGGAAGGGTCATTGGGAACTGGAACAGGCTGCCCAGGGAGGTGGTTGATTCACCTTCCCTGGAGGTGTTTAAGGCACGGGTGGACGAGGTGCTAAGGGGCATGGTTTAGTGTTTGATAGGAATGGTTGGACTTGATGATCCGGTGGGTCTGTTCCAACCTGGTTATTCTATGATTCTATGATTCTATGTGTAGGGAAGCAAGCTGCTCCTGTGTTTGACCTGGTGCATCTTGGTCCAAAGTCATAGAATCAGAATCATAGAATGCTTTGGCTTGGAAGGGACTTTAAAGTTCATCTAGTTCCAACACCCTCACAAGAGCAGTGATATCTCTAACCACATCAGGTTGCTCAGAGCCTCATAAAGTCTCAGTCTTTATCATGCCATCACTGTGAAATCACTGAAATTTTCAGAATCAGTGGCTGCTGTTTGTTGAACTGTAAGTCCTTAATAGTCATATTTACTTTGGAACTGGCAAAGCTTTCAAATATAATTGCTTTCAGCCTGCAATCCTAAGTGAAAAAAAAAATGCAGGTTAGCAAATTTTATAGAATACATAGAATTTCATTCGTTCTATGAAACTGTGTTTTTGGAAAAAAACAGAGGATTTAGAAAGCACGCTAACAAAATGTCCAGTCATGGGGATTCCTCTGAACCCAGTGTGCAATAAGAAGAATAGGCAGCATGCACTGAACTTTGTGTCCCCCAGATTAGTAACTGTTTAATGCTCTTCCTGTAACCCGTATACTTCCTCTTGTCACACCACCGTCTCCAGTTTTTCCACCCTGTGCGGTTCTATGATTTCACCAAGTATTAGCTCACTGCAGCACACAGTTTGTCTTTTTAACTACTTTATGAAGCACTTTGTGGTCTTTTGGGTGCCATAGAAATAATAATGATAATAATTTGCCAGGTGTACTCTGTTAAGTTCTTGTATTGTTTGTTGTGCAGACCCTAGGTAAGGGTGACTGCTGAATGCTGATAACTCAGCTGTAAGGTAAACCTCTAACACGGGAAGGGAAATGGTCTGGATTATTTATGAATGCACTCAGAAATAATGCCTGCCTTCCAGTATACCCATGCTTTTCTAGGATAGCACATTTTACTTGGAGGTGGTATCACCGAAGGTCAATAATAATCAGGGCTAAATTGCTTACAATGCAAAGGTAATGAAAGTTCTCATTACACCAGTCATCATTTTCATTGTTAATTCAATGTTGTTTAACTTTTTGCTGGTTTCTTCATTATGAATGTGGCAGTAAGCAGCCAGACTGAGCCATCTGCTGCTGGGGCTTGAAAGGTACAAAAAGGCACTGCAAAGAAAATTGATTGACTGCAGTTGTACGTGTTAGGGAGAGACCTTAGTTGAACCAGCAGGAACTTGAGGGAAGTGTAAACTGGCTTTAATTCTCTAGCAGACCTCTGAATATTAAGGCTGTGTGCAGCAGTTGCAAGAGCACATTCAGAGTCCGGTCATGTTTGGGATCACATCCCCTTGGCTTTCTCGTTGTGGTTGTTTGCAGCAGAGGGGAATTATCTTGCTTTTCAACTTAATGTTAGATATGTAATTGGGTGGAGAATTAACGTAAACTTAAAATAATTCAGTTTCACAGTCATTATACTCCTTAGCTTTAAATTATTTAGCTTTCTGTCTCCAGTATCTCCCAAAAGCCCTGCCATTACCAGTCGTCTGACTCTTTTTTATTAGCTTATATTTTTCCCTAAAAGCAAGGCCTCATATGCAGTGTAATTATCCAGCAGTGCCGATTAACCACATAATTCTCTTTTCTGTAAAACTACTGTGTAAATCACTTTTCATTTTACAAAAATGACTCGTCAAGCAATTTTATGGAGGTTTTTCTGTTGGAGGTTTTTTTAGGTTCCTCTTTCCCAGCCACCTTCTCCACCACTGTGTCACGGTAATACCATTAAACACTGTTGTGTACAATCTTTGTGCAAGCTTTAAGACGTGAAATTATTTCAGTGGAGAATATAAAAGTGATTTCCATGGTATTGTTACTTTTACCACTAGGCCTGATGAGGAAAAGTTGCTATGATATGCTGCTCTTAAATTAAGGTTGTTTTTTGAAAAAATTGTCTTAACAAGAAGATTGAGGAGACTTGACTGGCTGCGTTAGCTGTTAAAGTCTCCCTCACTTCTCAACCTTTCAGACTGCCTGTTGCATCTTCCAGTATGTTTCAGCCTACATGCCCCATTCTTTTTTGCTGTCGTGCCTTCCCCATTTGCCTTGGCAAAGACTCCTCACTCTTCCTCCAGCCTCTTGCACTGAAACCAAGAAGCCCACCCACCACCTTTCATGCCCTTAGATATTTCTTCATGCTACCTACACCTGATTCCTGGGCTAGATGATACTGAGAAGATGACATGTCCTTGTGGGACTATAAAATACCCTTGAATAGGAAATAATAGAATCATTAAGGTTGGAGAAGATGTCTTAATACCATCCAGTCTAACTGTCTGCCAAACACCACCATGCCTACAAAACTGTGTCCCCAAGTGTCATGTCTACACATTTTTTGTACACCTCCAGGGGTGATGACTCCACCACTTCTCTGGGCAGCCTCTTCCAATGCTTCACCGCTCTTTCAGTAAAGATTTTTTTCTTGACATCCAGTCTAAACCTCCCTTGACACCATTTGAGGCCATTTCCTCTCATCCTACGAGTTGTTATTTGGGAAAAGAGACCAGCACCCACCTCGCTACAACCTCTTTTCAGGTAGTTGTAGAAGGCAATAAGGTCGGTCCCTCCTTAGCTTCCTCCAGACTAAATGATACTATGCTCATCAACTTGTCATTTGGATTCAGCCTGAACAAAACCATGCACAATGTATAGCAAAGAGCACTGCCTTGTTGGACTTGTGAATAGCCTGGATGTTGCAAATCGAACCTTTTCCTTTCTGATGAGCATGATTCCTTGGGTCTGCCATTTTTAAAGTTGTCATTTGTTACATGTGCTATGTATTTGTTAATGCCCCAAGCAATCTGGAGTTTGGCCATCATCCTAGTCCTGCTGGCATAAGAACCAGCCTATCTACTCCTCTGATATGGGAGTCCTTCACTAAAGGTGACATTTGGTTTCAAAAGGGCATGTTTTGCTAATGTGTGTGTAGAAATAACGGACCAAAGTCTAAAATCCTTCCTACTGAGTCAGTCCAAGCAGACCCAGTAACCTGGCTATTGTTCACCAAAAGAGCAGAATCTCAGGGTTGGTACAGAGTTATTCTTCCTCTGGAATGTCTATGTCTGCACCCTCTATCCATCTTCTGCTTTATGGCTAAAAAAATCCCAGTAGTTGGTGCCCCTTCAGCCTCTGTGACTGTTTCTTGACACTAATGTTTAATATCTATATATGGCCCTGCCATTTGTGATCTTTTCTAATCCTTGTTTGAGCCCATTTATTCTCTTGGCCTCTGCAGTATGCAGTGGCAATGAGTTTTAAGTATGTGTTGCATGAAAAAAAAAAAAGTTCTTCCCTCTGTTCAGTTTAAGCCTCCAGTTCCTAGAAAAAATAGTGAATAATCACTTCCTATCGTTACATTCTTTGCTGTGCAGAGCTCTGCTATCTCTCCTTGGTTATCTCACAAATTTGGCATTCCTAAGGTGATGTGGTTGTGGGCCAGCTGTCAAAGATGTGACTGAAGTAATTTTCATGGGGAGACTTTCTACCCTATACTCTTTTCTTGAGACCAAATTACTCCTAGACCTGCCATCATTTGAACCAGCTACTAGGAATAGGATTAATTAAAGAAACATTCTTCCCACAGACTGGTCTATCACTCTTTACAGTCAGAACGTCACTACAAATCATTTCTTGTGGCACAAATAATTGCAAAGCATAAAACTGCTGAAATGCTAGCATTCAGCTGCTCTCACCATTTGCTTCAAATGAGTCAGTAGCTTGTTCGACCCTCTGGTTTTTAAGTATGACAGAATGATGCTTGTTGCTGTTTCGCTGCTTGAGCTATTGGCATACCCGTGTAGAGCTCCTCACTTCTGCAGTGCCAGGAAGAACTAGGATTGCTGTACCAATTGTTCTAATTATTTCCAAATTTCTCTCTATAGCTGGTATTTCTGAGGTTATATTTTGTCTGTTTACATTGGTTTATGTCTGGTTTTTTTTCATTTAATCCCATGCACCTGTGCCTTTAGACTGCCTGTCCTTTCACTAATGTTTGTGTGCTTCTGTGAGTTATGACAATGAGCAGATGGAGTCAGATGTTAAAGTATCTTTTACCACTAAAAAAAAGTTGATTTAATGTGTCTAGAAATGCAAATGTATATTTTGTATTACATATTTTCCTGAGTTTTAGACTTTAACCACTTGTATTGGAAATGATACAGTTATTTCCCAGGTTCTAGTCTCAGTGACCTTCACAACCCTTTTTTTTATTGACACATGGCTTGGCAAATAAAGGCTGAAACAGCAAATGGACTGTCCTCTGATGTGTTTCATAACTGCTTTCCATCAAGCATTTGCAATACCAGTTTTAAATGTTTCATTATACTCCAAGTCGTTAGAAATCTATTACATATGTTTGACTTTGAAGGGAGAGAAGTAACCACTTCAATACATTCCTTTCCCCACCCCCAACTGCACTGCAACGTTGTGACTGATAATATTTACATCCTATTAATTAGTTTTATTATCACAGCATAGAGATCACAGTCTTCAGATCTCCATAGGCCTTTGACTAGAGTAGCTATCGATACTGAAGACAGATTTTTGTGGGATGTTAGGGAATATTACTATTCAGAGCACCATAAACCCTGTGTTTTCCCCTACCATGTTCCAGTAAAACCCTGTACTGAAGAAGGGTACATAAGTATGGGTAATAAAAAGTTGTTCTACATTCACAGTCCCTTCTTTGTAATTGGGAAAAAAAAGATAGAAACATGTTGCTTTGCAGCAAGGATCTGCGTAATTGTGGCAGAGGTAGGGCTGTAAACCATGCTAAGTCATAAAGGTCACAGCTTCTGTGAAAAGTTTCTCTATTAATAGTCCATAAGTATTTTGTTTCTGCCAAGATAGTGCTTAGAACCAAATTAGTCCCTCATTACGAGTCTGATACAGTAAAGTCAAGGGTGCATCAACATGCCATGTGTTGCCTCCAGACACCCTCTGTGGCCCTTATTCAGACTGTTTTCATAAATGTACATATTTGGCAAATATGAGAAGACAAATGACTTGACAATTTGTTGGGCAATCAAGCAACTTGTAAAACAAATGATTCTTTCCTTTTTCTCTGCTTTTAAATATATTTCTCAAACCACCACCTTTTTATATCAACCTTTGTTTCTCAGTGTCACCTCTTGCCTTCAGTGTAATGGCTAAAGATATTACCATGAATAAATAAATATTATGTTTCTCTTAGTTTGCTTCTTTTACTAGTAAAGTAGGTAGAGTTCATTCTGCCTGTAATGGAGACAGGTGGACATGCCCATCCCATTTTAAAACATATATGTATAAGATACATATATGACTAAGATGTTTTCAAAACATGTATGTCTAAGATAGGTGACCAGGGATAGGACCCAAGGGAATGGCAGGAGGATGTGCCAGGGCAGGCTTAGGTTGGATAATAGGAAAGGGTTCTTCATTCAGAGGGTGGTGGGGCACTGGAACAGGCTCCCCAGGGAAGTAGCCATGGTGCCAAGCCTGACAATATCCAAGAAGCATTTGGACAACACCCTGAGACATATAGTGTGAATGTTGGGGTCGTCCTATGCAGGGACAGTAGTTGGACTCAATAGTCGTTGTGGGTCCCTTCCAACTCAGGACATTCTATGATTCTATACATGACATGAATTATCCCAAGAACTGCCAATTTCTCCCTATGTCTTTCTGTCCTTTGACTATCAAAGGTGTCTAAGCAAACCACTTAACTTCAGGTAGAACAGAGAATGAGTTTTGGAGAGGACGGAACAAATGTAGAAAAAATGTTTGGACAATGAGATACCTGGAGTCCCATAGGCAGTAGGTATGTTAGGACTGGGAGTTGGTAGTTTTTATCTACCATGTAACACCCCTGTTACTTTAGATTCCTTAAGCCCTAAATTTTAAGGATGCTTCAATCACCCATATTTTCGGTTTTAGATAACACCCAATGTAAAAAACAGGAAAAAACCCAAGACTTAGGCAGTTAATTACTCTGTACGTCATTCCTGTGTCTGAAAAATGGTATCCATCAGCCTTGCTTGAGTATTGAGAGAATAAATTCAGAAATCTGAACTCTGTTCAGATACTATGTTGATTTTCATAGTAAAACCTATGAATATTAACCTGATAATAATTGAGAAGGAAGGGAAGAGGAAGGTTTACTGCTTTTTTTTCTTTTTTTTTTTGCTCCCTCTACTGGCACAAAAATGAATCACTCATTACTGCAGTCCTAAGGTTGAGACCACTGGTGACTTCTGATCCTCTCATAAATTGTGTTGGTCCCTTGAGATACAGTTTTAAAGTGACTTTAGTTCACATATCATTTGTGAATTTTAATTGTGTTGGACTCAGGAGTAAAGATTTTGATCCCAGTAGTGCAAATACACTCATGCAAGCAACCCTTTGCACCTTCAGGGTATGTCTTTAACTTCTGTGGGTTCCACATGAGCATAGGTTCAGCCATCTGGATTCAAATGAGGGATTTAACATTTAGATCCATCAGTGTCAGGTTTTTATCCACACCCACACCCCCAGAACTATGTATGTCAGTATTGGGAGGTTGGGGTTTTCTCCTTGAAAAGCATTGGGATGGTATCAGTGTGGTCTTCTAGAACATGCTTTATGTCTGGGATACCTCAGTTGTGATAGAATCGTAGAATGGTTTGAATCAGAAGGGACTTAAAGGTCATCCAATTCCAAGCTCCCTACCATGGATGGGGACACCTTCCACTGGATCAGGTTGCTCAAAGCCTCATCCAGCCTGGCCTTGAACACCTGCCGGGATGGGGCATCCACAACTTCTCTGGGCAACCTGTGCCAGTTCCTCACCACCCTTATAGTAAAAAATTACTTCCTAATATCTAATCTAAATCTCCCTTCTTTCAGCTTAAAGCTATTCCCCTCATCCTATCACTGTACTCCGTAATAAAAAGCCTAATGTGACAAGGAGGTTAGTTTTGAGATTGTAAGTGGGAGGAAGTCTTCATTTGTTTATTTAGTGTTTGAGTTCTCATGATGTGACTTGGTCATAATTAGTTGCTTTTCTGAAAGTAGCGGGGATAGCTTGTTTGCATAGATGTATGGACATATCTGATGAGCAGATTTCAGTCCCTGCTCCTAGCTGTGGGTATTGGTCACTTCTCTTTTGCGGGTACCGATGTTCAGCTGAGTGCCAGTAAATGATACTGAGGAGGACAGTGGCACATTAGCTCTCTAAATGGCTTCTCCATAGCATTATAGGCATCTATGGCTTGGGATAGAGGAGGAAGAAAGCAAAACTGCTACCTGTGTTAGACACCTGTGGCTACATCTTTTCAGGTGTATGGTAGAACTGCACTGTGAGAAATGTCATGTAATGGCCATGTAATTAGTAGTGGTGGTCAAGTGTAGTCTAGTACCAGGCCTGCTCTGTATTCAGGCTTCTGAAAATAGTCTCCTCTTGCTGTAGACTAAGTACGAAGTGAATTCAGAAGTTAAACTTCATATTTTCTGTTTCTTACTTGTTTGTATGTTTCTTATGGTACTTTATGTCAGTCTGCTGGTCTTAAATCCTGGATCCTCAGAATGCTTCTCTCTCTTGTTTCTCTGCTTCTCATAGAAAAGCACCTTTCCTGACTGTAACCAGGGAAAGGTGGGGATTAAGATATCTATTGGAGTTTTCTCTGTTTTTATATTTATCATTCCACAAGACCATGTCTCTGCCTCACAGCAAGGCAGCTACGTTCTCACTTCTTAACTTAGCTTCACCAGCCCTAGGATATTTGGGACCTTAGAAAGTCATGCAGGACACTGAACTGTGTGGTTTTCATGCAGAAAAACAAATCCATCGGTTGTGAAAATAACACAGATATAACCCTAGGATACAATGCTATCATGGTGATGTGCTGGAGCACTGCATTAAGTACCCCTCAGCAGTAACTATTCAAAAAAGCAGTTTCCTGAGTAGTCTCAAATGTCCCTGTGTGCCCCTACCAGCAGAAATAAGATCATGACAACATGTGTCTGTGGGAATCCTCAAAATGCTTACAGTAAATGTGAACTTGAAGTCTAATAGGTTGATTTTGAAAACACATCTATGGGAAGGTGTTCAGAGGGGAATGATCCAGCTGAACTGGAATTATTTCATAGAATCATAGCCCAAATAAAATTGCTTGTGTGCTTGAGAGCTCACAGAATCAGCCTCTAATTGCAACAGTTTACAAATGCTGAGGAATTATGCATGCAGGCACTTTTAGAGATCTCTGTTTAAGGTATTTCTGTATTTCCATTTGATTCATGTGAATGTCGGAGATGTGATCACGTCAAAGAATGTGTGAGCATTTCTGGAACTGGAGGAGGTACAGTACTCTGCCTAATAGCATTATGAGCAAAGACACCATCAAGAGGGTGAAGGAAGGACACACATAGGAAAATACTGAGACTCGCCAAGCCTTGTGGCTGCCTGGCAAAACTAAATGCAACTATCAGGAGAAGGTAAAAAGGAAAGTAGCTCAGACAAGGTCTTTTAGCTTCAGCTATAGCTTTTCTTCTGTGTTAAGTTTTACAACACATAAAGTAGCCTCAGCTCATGTAATAAACTCGACCAACACAGTGTCAGTACACTGTGCCCAAAGTGGGAGATTGGTAAAATTGTTCAGTGCTTTAAAGCCATATTCTTTAGGTAGTCTTTTTTCCCTGTTCAAAGGGATGATGAAATGACACCTTTTTGTTCTGTTCCTTCTTTGTCTCTTTCTTTTCTCTGTCCTTTGCCCCCTCCCTTTCTATCTGAGGGGCTGTCCTTAGATGAAAAAGCACTCTTTTTCTAACATTTCTCCAGGTGAATGATAGGGGGAAGGGGAGGAGGAAAATCTTCCTTTCTTTTTTCCCCACTTCAGGTCTCAATTATTCTGCATGCTTTGAAGAACCATGTAGCTTAACTGCAGGAATGGCCTGATTTCTTCTAGTGAAAATACCTTCCAGTCATCTTCCCCAAACTGCATCTTGGAGCAATTAAGTCTTTATTTTGGAGAACAAGAAGGAAGTATGGAATTATTTGGAGGGTTAAGGAACAAAGGCCTAGAAACTAAGGAAGGAGAAAACTAAAAAGTAAAGGAGGCTGCTGCCATCTAGAGTCAAAACTTAACATTGATTTTTTTGTTCCAAGAGTGGCATTCGATTCGTGTACGTGTGAAGGCAAGAGTAGAAGAAAACTCCTTAGAGCAATAGAATGGCTTACTTTTTGTTTCATTTCAGTAGACATAACAAGAACTTACAAAAAAAAATTTGGATTTTTAGTAAGTGGGTTTTTGTGTACAGGTAGTCTAGGTATATTAAAATCATAGAATCATAGAACCATAGATTAGTTTGGGTTGGAAAATACCTTAAAGATCATCCAGTTCCAACTCCCCTGCCATGGGCAGGGACACCTTCCACTGGGTCAGGTTGCTCAAAGCCTCATCCAGCCTGGCCTTGAACACCTCCAGGGATGAGGCATCCATTACTTCTCTGGGCAACCTGTTCCAGTGCCTCATCACCCTCTCAGTAAAAACATTTCTTCCTAATATCTAATCTAAATCTCCCCCTTTTCAGCTTAAAACTGTCATCCTTCATCCTATCCCTGCACTCCCTGATAAAGAGCCAATCCCCAGCTTTCCCACAGGGCCCCTTTAAGTACTGGATGGCTTCTATAAGGTCTCAGTGGAGCCTTTTCTTCTCTAGGAAGAACAGCCCCAACTCTTTCAGCTTGTTCTTGTATGGGAGGTGCTCCATCCCTCTGATCATCTTAGTGTCCCTCCTCTGGACTCACTTTCTGTGTCCTTCCTGTGCTAGTTTATTAATTCTGTTTAAATTCTGATTAAAATTTTTTTTTTATTAAAATTTTCAAATCACATTATAAAAATTGAGAAATAAACTAGACAGTTCTAGAAGGAGGACAATAATTCACAAATAAGTACACATTTTGAGGAGGCAGCAAAAAGTTGCAACCAAGCTGGATACAGATATCTGAGGCTTTAAAGATTTCTGTCAATGTCGTGTGCAATACAATGCAATTTTAATTGATATCCATGATATCCTCATAATTCCTGTAATATTAAGCAGCAAGACATAAGTTTCACTTTTTTGATAATTTTTTTTTTATAATATAGTGTTGTTAAATCTCAAACTTCACCTGACAGTCAAAAAGAGGCATTTTGAGCTTTCTATAAAATTTTAATTTGAAGCAGGAACTGTTTAACATGAAGATCAATGTGAAAAATTACATGTGTACACGCTAACCAAGCTGGTTAGAAGCTAAGCTTTCTCTCCAGAGAAAAAACAGTTTGCATGAGTTCAAACCCTGAAGAGATTTAGAACAATAAAAACTACTAATTGAATAAAAATATGTTGCATTTTTGAAGTTCTCTGTTTTTATAGCATAAAAGGGTATCTTTGTAAGATAGCTTCCAAACAGAACAAGTCTCTCTGGCATCCTGCTTTAGTTTTAGACTTTAAGAAGTAATTACAATTTTTGAGTGACATGGCCTCTCCTTAACTTTCTGACCAACTTAAAATCTGACCTGAATTTTAAACCGTTCTATGCCATTTCCTGGCTGTATTCCTACAAGTTGGACTGAAAGCAAATTGGATTTAGAAGAGTACATGTACTTGTTAGCTGACAAGCATCTTTATGTTTATTTTTTGCTTGATTTAAGAAATGTGTCCGCTATTTTTGAAGTTGATTGCATTCTCTTTTGCAGAGTATCCTCTAGACATAAGGAAGAATTTCTTCACCATGAGAATGATGAGGCACTGAAACAGGTTGCCCAGGGAAGCTGTGGATGCCCCATTCCTGGAGGTGTTCAAGGCCATTCTGATTCATTGATTGATAAGACCAAGTACCTCTGATCTCCTGCCCTGGTGCAAGCAGAAGCTCCCACTCTTGTGTTTTTGTTAGGCTGCCTCACAGCTCAGCCTCTGCATAGAGTAGCATGTCTCATATAGTTCCTGAAAGCATTAGGAATCCTGTTGCACGCTTGAAGGAGCAGAAGTACAGCATTTGAGGCAGAAAGAGTAATAGACTGTCCCAACTTGAATCTGTGCGAATGTCCGATCCCTAGTGTATGGCTTGCAGGATGGTGGAATGGCCTCACTCTGGTCAGTGGATTGAAGATGGGGGCAGGAGAAGGAGGACAACCATCAGGTGGAGCAGAGCAGGACTGGGCTCAGCATGGCATGCACAACCTCAAAATATTGTGCCGTAATATTTGACACTGGTTATGCTTTCAGAATAGGTACCTACATCCTTATGTCTTTTCATCACTGGTGCATCCTACTTACAGAGCCCTAATGTAACTGTTAATTAGCAAAAACGTTTTGAGAAAGTTTACGTATTTCCATTCTCTGTATAAAAGACTCCTTTTTACTTGTGTCATTTGATACTACTTTAATTTTCAGTTATTCAGATTTTGATCTCTTGGATTTAGTCAATTAAATGTGTAAGCACACTTTGTGCTTGGGAGCCACCTTTTATTGTAGCTACATATAGAGAGACGTTTGTGTCTATACATGCAGCACTCCCTAATTCAAAATTGGAACTTGCCCTTTGTCCTTTTCTTTGGCTCTGACAGCATTTCTCTGACCTCCAAACAGAAAGGAATATGATTCTGTTTTCATGGAAGTTCAGCTTAAGATCAAGCATTTCACACACTTTGATAAATCAGCTCAGCCACTCTTTAAAAAGAAGGCTGTCAAAAAGCACTTTATAGTTTTAGTCTTCCTTTTTGTTCTCAGTTCTTTGTATTATCCTATTCCGAGTCTTGAAAGTAACTTCACATTCGTAAGTCATTTTGTCTTTTTCCATTTTCCCCAGTATGCTCATCTTGTTATTGTGGCCTGGACTCAACTATTAAGAAGTTAAATTCATGATGTATGTGATTTTTGTTTTCCTTCATCTCCTTTAAACTACTTGATCTCTGTATTTAAATCTGAAGTTTGAAATGAAAACCTGGCCCCATGTCTTTCTACCTTGCTCAGTTCTCCACAGCTTTGGAAGGAGAATAAGACTTATGACAGATTACTCATACTACTTTTTTTTTTTTTTTTGTAGTTAGTGCAATTAAAAAGATGCACCAAAAAGTTTTTAAGAGTTTTGGGAAGGTTTAATATTCCCTGCTTGCTTGTCTCACATGATTCCCTCCAATTTCATCTTCCTTCTCCTGGTTTAATAGATTTTTAAACTAACACAAATTTCCTTTTACTTTCTTAATTGGGCATATCTCGGAACTTATGAACAGGATCTGAGTTTTAAAAAAGGTAGATTAGTTTGGTTGTATTTTCTGTCAGATTGGTCATTCAGTCATTTATAAATTCATCACATTCTTCAAAGCAGAGTTTTACATGGAAGAAAATTGGAGGGGAAGAATATTGCTCACAAGAGATATTTACCTGGATTTTAGATTTTCTGCATGCCTGCTTTGTCCTTTATACTGACAGTTCCACCCACCCTCGTTTACAATGGCTTTTCAGATACAGCATCCACATAGAGTATCATCATTAGATTATACATATGGTCTCATGCTGCAATTTTCACTGTTCTTCACTGAGAACTTAGTGTTATTTCAGGGCATTGTACTGCATTCAGTACATTTACAAATCTGAACAAGACGTGAGAGGAGCAGCAAACTGCTTAGGTTGCTGTAAGGGATAGCTAAGAGGGCAGAGCAGACTAAAATGGGTTGGCTAAACAGCATTTCAGGGGAGTGTAGTGTCCTGTTGAAGAGAGAATGTGGAACAAGAAAGAATCAGTTAATGATCAGTTAAAGAATCAGTATATGAAGGTATCAGGTAAAAGCAGCAGCAGCTGCAGATAAATTTAATCTATTTAACCCCCCATTTAAAAACGTTCTGCCAGGACCTTTCCTTTGCACCACAACGTATGGTGGAATAAGCCCTTTCAAATACTTAATGGAAGCAAAAAAAACCCAAGGATCCTTTGTGGGTGAGAACTAGGAAAAAGTATGACAACTGGCTCTCAGTTTTTGGGGTATTAAATTTAGGTGAATCTCCTAGCCCTGTGTGAGGAGTAGTTTGCATAATGTCTGCTTCTTTGGATGGTTTATACCACCTCTCCCTTTCTCCTGGTAACGCATTCTGTAGGAACTTTGTTATTCCTGTTGATGTCGCTATGCAGTTGCCTCCAGGAGAGAGGATCAGGTATCAGGTGAAGTATATGTAATTCAAAATTCTGCTACATTGCAATTAGTCTTTCCTGTGCAGGGAAAAAGAGCATGCCTTTCAGTACTCCCATCCTGTTAATCCACATTTCTGTATTAGTTGTCATGCTGATAGGCTTGGCGGTGTTAGATGTAAGCCTAAGCCCAGGCAGAGCTGCAAAGGGTGAGGGAAAGATGAGTGAAATTAGGGCTCCATGGAAATCAGTAGGAGGTTGCTAACCAGTGTGACCAGAATTTCCCCCCAAGACAATGGTGTGTTAGTAGAGTCATTTTCTTGTAAACTGGCTCTTTTGCATTTAGTAATTTGAACCACTAGAGATTTTACTTTTTTTAAAGAACTAATTTTTTTTAAAAGAATATTTACTGAAGAACCCCTCACCAAAATGACCTGTTAGGTTTCAGTTAGCTCAAGTAAAAAAATATTTATATTACCATGTCTCCATTTAAATAGGCACTACTGTCCTTGAAATATCAAATATAATATGACATGTCAATTATTGTATGTCAAGCACATGATGTAGTTTCAGCCTTTCTTGATTTAGATGGGTTTTGACGTGTGCTTGACATATTCTAATGGTGCTTCTTCAGTTCAGTGAATGTCTTGAAAACAACATTGAATGGCACGTAAATCACAGCACCACCTTTTCCAGGGACGTTTGCCAGAACATGAAGTAGTGGCTTTGCGTTCCTGCAAGCATTTGGCCAATAATGCCTCTCTTGTCCCAGAGCTGGGAACCTGCAGTCCCTGGCAGGTTTGCCAGCATGGCATAAGCAGTCTGATACAAACCTGTTTTACTCAAAGATTTTTAATCACTACTTCAAAAAACAAAACCTGACATTTTCTTAAGAGAGCTTTTATAAATCTCATACTGGTATTTGGCTCACATTGTATTTGGCAATGTGTGTGTGATATGGAAATATGTAATAAGACCACAGGCATGATCACCACATAGCATTAGTAAAGATTTCTTCCTAACTAAATTAATCTAAAATACACACCTAGCATAAGAATGAAACACTCCGTGGACGTTTTTGCAGACACTAAGTGGCATTAACTGACTGCTAGCAGAGTGAGAAATGAAGAGAAATTACGTTTTAGTCATTTATGCTGTATACTTTCAGAATTTTTTAGTTCTGTTTAATACTAACCTTTACTCTTCTGTCTGAAAGACATGAGTGGAATTGAAGCTCCCTTGCTGCTATGTTCATGCAAGCGTGCAATTCAGTTACTTGCTGAAAAGGTAATACACCTAAGCTGATAGGAGGAAGGGAGAATGAAGGAGGTAGGGTATTATCCCCATGCTTTTCAAATCAAGAACTAAACCACAAAAATAATAAAAGACAGGACTAAGGATGCTCTGGAAAAAAATTTCTTTGCTGAAAGAGTGATGAGGCACTGGAACAGGCTGCCAGGGAAGCGATGAGGTCTCTTTCCCTAGAGGTGTTCAAAAGAAGTGTAGACATGGCAGTTTGGGCCGTGGTTTAGTAGGCATAGTGATGTTGGGCTGACAGCTGGACTGGATGATCTTAGAGGTCTTTTCCAACCTTAATGATTCTATAAATCAGTTGCAGCACTCTGGAACCCCAGTCTCCTTTCCTGATCTTCACTGCTGTTTGAATGTAACATATTGCTTTAATGAAAAGCTGTATGTATAATTTATGTATACTTTTAAATGGCATGATGGCCTCTGAAATAGAGTGAGACTTCATGACAGTGTTGCCCTTCAAAGTGACTTATAAATCCAGTGCTTTCACATGGGTAGAGTTAGACTGCAGCCCTTCAGAAAGAAAAGCTCACCCATGATACATCAATGTAAATCACATCTCTGTGCTTTGAATTCCTGAGGCTGAAATGAAAGCAGCCTGTCACCAAAACTGATGAGTATGGGCCAGTTTTTTATGGTTGCTCAGGTTTTTGTCACAGGAGTAAGATAGTAGGACTTACCATCCTGGTGTGAAATAGAGAGCAGTGCAGTATGTACTACCAGTTTGCCTGATATTCTGTAATTTTACATACCGTCTCCCTGCATGCCTTGACTTTTCCAGAAAAGGCTTCTCAGACTTTTAGTATGAAAAAATGCAAGAAGTCTGTCTGCTAGGCCACTGGCCACTGAAAAGATTAAAGATGTTTTGAAAACTACTATAATTTACTGAACACAAAACACATTGAAATTTTGACATCTCATTTTTTTTAGAAAAGACCATGACAAGAGCAAGAAATAACTGGCCAAGGGATGCAACCTTTTAACACTGCCTCAAACAAAAACATTGGTGGAAGTGCTACAGCTTTGTTCTGTGCCTGCTGTGGGGTGGGCAGTGGAGTGGGTATCACTGTCCACATCCTCTACCTACTGCCTATATGGCAGGAGTGGGATTTTGTCATGCCACAAGATACTTCTGCATCACTTGTAATTAGCATTTTTAATAATAAAAAAGTTATATCAATATTCAAGCATTCTCTACCTCTGAGTGGCCCAATATGAGATTCAAATGAGAAATACACTTTGTAGCTGCTGTTGCAGCTAATATGATACTCAGAACAGACTTCCAGTTATCCAGGACAAGGGGGAAGAAGTAGGCCTGCAAATCAGAGTTTCCAAAGAGGATTCAAGGGCGTAACTCAAGTGAATGACTTCTTTACAGCAGTAATTTCTTTTTTTTTAAAAAAAGAAAGGATATGGGCACATCAGGTTAGGTTTTGTGTGTATAACTTGTGTCAAACTCGATTTCAGTCTGCAGTGACGGTCTCCCTCCCTTTGTCCCTCCCATACAGGGTGAGGCACTGGCACAGGTTGCCCAGAGACGTCATGGATGCCCTATCCCTGGGGTTGCTCAAGGCCAGGTTAGATGGGTCTTTGAGCAGCCGGATCCAGTGGAAGGTGTCCCTGCCCATGGTATGGGAGTTAGAACTGGATGTCCTTTAAGGATCCTTCCAACCCAAACAATTCTGTGATTCTATGATAAGCTGAGCAAAGAAATGAGAACTGCAGCAGAAGGGAAGAGCCCTGCTCTCTCTTCCAACCCACTAGATTTGGTTCCTCACCTGTGGGTGTGTGTCAGGAGATGCCTTGAGCAACCTCCGGCATCTCCCAAGCTGTGTTAGTCATCAGGTACACCTACCCAAAGCAGTGGGCAGCTGTGCAGTGTGTGTGGGACTCCATCTCCAGAGTGAGATGTCTACCTTGTCTTACTCAGGCAGTCACTTGCAATGTTAACAATTATCTCATCTGGCCTTGTGTCAAATGCTACTCTGATGTCTCCTTTTACCTGTCTAACACTTTTCCTTGTTGACTAAAGTTATAGCTATATCATTCCATTGTGCTGGGAGTTTTTGATTTGGATTTGCTTTGCCTCTTCCAAATGAACAATTGTGATGGCTAAATGCTTTGATAATTATCCCTTTTTACTGTATGCAAAGGCTCCAAATGTTTTAGGAAATCATTGGGTTTTTTGATCTTAAAAGTTCTGGTATGTTCCATCCCATTTAACAAAACAAACCAAAACAACATATGTGCGGGGTTCAGTTTTGCTAGATTTTAAGACTCTGATTCGTCCAGTAAAGGCTTAAGCGTAAACATGCTGGTTGTTCTTTATATTGGCAGTACATGTTGGTGCTTTATTTGGTGACTGATACTGTTTGTAAGATCTCAGATAGTGAACAAGGAGAGATGTTGGTAGATTAAAGGGAAAAATATCCAGAAGTGGATGTGGGGGATTTTTCAATTAATTTTTTTTTCTTCCAAAATGGAAATTTTTAAAGTGCAACTGAAGAAGTTCTGATATGCATTTAAGCTATCAAGCCAAACATCTTGTTGGTGAAGATTTAGGAGACTGGTGGTTTATAGAATCGTAGACTCATTAAGGTTGTAGAAGACCTCTAAGATTATCAAGTCCAACCATCAGCGCAACAACACCATGTCTACTAAATCACACGCCAAAGTGGCTCATCTACATGTGTTTAAACACCTTCAGAGAAGGTGACTCCACCACTTCCCTGGGCAGCCTCTTCCAATGCTTCACCACTCTTTCAGTAAAGAAATTTTTCCTAATATCCAATCAAACCTCCCCTGCTGCAACTTGAAGCTATTGCATTCAGGGAAGCTATAGAAATTCCAGAGAGGAATGAACTAGATCCCAGGTCAGCACAACTGGCTTTAGGCTAATATATGCAGGAAACCTCTGGTAAAGCAAGGGACCACTGGGTCCTAGATTGATGATCTTAACTGCACATTTAAGATGCTTGAAATTCAGATCACACTCTTCTAACCACTCAGATCTGTTGACCTACCTTTGGGACTTAAAAACTACGCTTGGCAGAGCACTAATGACCAACGTGCATAAATTAGCAAGGTGAATGGAGTGGCCCATTATTACTGTTACTTGATTCTCAGTTTTAGGAGGTGCAGTCAGGAGGGATGGACCAGCTTCAGAGTGAGCAGCAAGGCAGATCTAGATCTGCTTTGCTTGCTTTCCTTTGTGAAGTGAGTGTGCTTCCAAGTGTGAAAATAGATTATAGTGACAGTAGTGTGAAAAATAAATATGATAAGTAATAGCAAAGCTGTAGAAATATTCTTTAGAACTAAATAACAATATTTTGCCCACAGGAGAGGTGGAGAAGGGGCTCTTTATCAGGGAACGTTCTCAGGCAGAAGCTTATAGAGGACTGTGGGATGTACTAAATTGGAGATTTGAGACGATGTTCTGTTTGTTGTGACAGTTTGTCTTTACGTATATGTAAGCACCAAAGTGAACACTTCAATGGAGTCAGCTATTTCGTAGTTACCAAAATCAGCTTGGTGTCACAGAATATGAAGATAAGCACCCATAACTGCATTATACATAGGTATCCATGGTAATCAAACATTTAACTTATCAATAATAAGCCTTCTGAACAAGAAGGAAGAAAAGGTCACTCACATGAGCCTCGGTCCCTGTGCATGCAGTATACACATTTAACGTCACTGAGCTGGCAAGACGTCATGCAACGATTTTGTCAGCAGAGGACAGCCAAGTTTTTAATCACCACCATGGTGATCGCTTCCACACTTCTTAGTCTGACCAACAAGAAGATGTGGATGCACTGGCAGGAGTTATTGTACAGGCACTGGGACTGGCTTACATGCTGCACAGGATTGAGAAATCAAAATTAGAGATACAAGAAGAAAGTGAAATCTGGAGAACAAGGTACAACATGCAGGGAGCCCTGCACTTAAAAGTGGAGTATCTGTTTCTACAAGTAACCAGAACAAAGGTTAAAGATGTGATTATGTATATACTCATATGATTTCTGTGCTGGAAATTTCAGCTCAGCCAATGTCTCCAACAGAGTAGTCTCTGTTTCCCTTTTTTAGTTTTCCTCTGCTGAGAATACAAATATTGCCATAGTTTGTTTGCTTATGTGTTACCAGAAAAATGTGAAGGAAAAGAATGAATCAGAAAGGAACAGGAAAGGTAGAAAGCAGGGCACCATGTCCTCAAAGCTGAGTTGGAGGTGCTCAGTTACCAGTTTTCTGCTCTGTTTAAAAGGGGACAAAAAAGAAAGAACAGATTCAGCATTGCTGCAGCCTCCGTCTGGAAGGAGTGAAGCTGGCTGGTGCATTAGAGATTCTATGAATGGTCACTGCTGTTCTGCCAGCCCTGAAAGGAGGGTACGAAATGAGATGTTCTTTCTCCGCCAGACCAGGTTCAGCTCCCAGGCTTGAACCAGCGTGCATCAAACATGATTTGCATACAGGATTTCTATTTCTGTTTTCAAGAAGACATACAATGCTTTGTCTTCAGATCCAAGGAACAGACATTTGGTCATGCACTTTATTTTACCTGCAAGTTCATTGTGAAGATACATCTTCCCCACTGATTGAGGTTTCTTTTATTTTCATGGATTTCTACTTCAGCTTGAAAGTACATTGGACTAAAGCAAAGTAAGCTATATTTTAAAAAAAAAGAAAGAAATTCAGGCTTGCATTAGCTCATGGTCACTCGGTTATTGTTCATTATAATGTGTAGATACGTGTATTTATAAATATAAACATTTATGTAGGAACTGTTCAGAAAAAATAAGCATTCATTAGAATCTCCCTTTAGAATATGAGTGAGGCTAAGCACTGGAACATGTTGCCCAGAAAGATGTGGGATTTTTTCTGTCTTTGAACATTTTCAGACGTCAACAGAACAAGGCCATGAGCAATCTGATCTAGCTCTGAAGTTAACCCTGCTGAGCAGAAAGTTGATAGGACCCTCCCCAGATGAGTTTTTCTATCACTTTTTATTCCATGGTAATTCAGCGTGTTACAAAAAGAGGTATTAACGTGAGCTTTAGCATCCGGAGCAGTCTTTGCACTGTGTTCAGCTGTCCTGAGGAACTGGAATTGTTGATGATGCAGCTGTGCATCTTCTGTGTCTTGCACACGTCAGGAAAAAAAAAAAAAATCCATGGCAAAATCTGAGGACAAGTGTCTCACTTGAGTCCGTCTATCTAAACCAAGGAGAAGACAGAGAGCAATGAAGTAAAATTATGCTTAAAATTCCTGTAAGTATTTTGTCTATTTGTAAAACCTAATGGCTTTACTGTCTAGTGATCCCACCTCAAGTACTGCATTGAGCTCTGGAGTCCCCAGAACAGGAAAGGCATGGATCTGTTAGATTGAGTCCAGAGGAGGTCCACAAAGATGATCAGAGGGTTGTGGTGCTTTCCGTACAAGGACTGGCTGAGAGAGTTGGGGTTGCTCAGCCTAGAGAAGAGAAGGCTCCAGGGAAACCTTACAGCAGCCCTCCAGTACTTAAAGGGGACCTATAGAAAAGCTGGGGAGGGGCTCTTTATGAGGGAGTGTAGAGATAAAATAAGGGGTAATGGCTTTAACCTGAAAGAAATGAGGTGTAGATTAGATATTAGGAAGAAATTTTTTCCTGTGAGGGTGGTGAGGTATTGGCACAGGTTACCCAGAGAAGTCATGGAGGTGTTCAAGGCCAAGTTGGACGAGGCTTTGAGCAACCTGATCCAGTGGAAGGTGTCCCTGCCCGTGGCAGGGGCTTTGGAACTGAAGGATCTTTAAGGTCCCTTCTAACCCAAACCATTCTATGATTCTGTGATTCTATGATTCTGTATTTCTAAAACTTACATAGGTAGAAGCAAGCTCTGTATGTCCTGCCATATAGGACAAACATGAAAATAATCTTTGTTAAGCAGCAGCCCAGTAGTTCAGGAGGGGCGTAATTTGTCCGAGAGCTGCTATGGCTAGATGTAGTTGTGCAGGAATAAGTTTGTGTCTGCTTAGAGGCTGGCTGAGGTTCTGGTTCTTACAGCAGGATCTGCAGATGTTGCAAGTTGTCATACAGCTGTGAACTTCCCAAACCCAGGAATAAACATTTTAATTATACAGGCAATGTTTACATGCAAGATAGTTAACATGTAATTCCTTTGCTTTTTTACATAATAACTTTCTAGGGTAAAATTTTCTTAGTTAATGATAAGGGTAAAATAGGTGGAGAATTTTGAGTTGGATTTTCTTTAGTGGCATTTCAGAGTTCATCATAGGCTTGATTTATAGGCTTTCTCTAAAAGAAGTGTGCTTTGCAGAGCCAATCCTCCAGCCAGCAGATCTGGTGGACATGCTGGATTATATAATAGATACTTTCTGGTCCAGCTTCCTTTCCTGAGAAACTTAACACAGAGGAGCAGCATGGAAGAGGAGAATGTGGTGTGTACTCAGGTCTTAGCCCAGAGTGTATCTGGGGTACAACCAAAGGCAGCACTGCACTCTGAGCTAGAGCGTTCCTGTCTTCCACAGTACAAAGACAGCTCAGGGTGATCAGGCAACTTTCTCATTCTCTTGTCTCAGTTTAACACAGCTGATAACAGAGGTAATGGATAATGTTGGTAGTGCCTGCCATGGTTCATATTAGTGCTTGTCCTAGTAGACCCCAAGGCTCTTTCCCTCTGCTGGAAGTTTCTTTAGGCACTTTCTGAACCACATGGATTCAACTCTTATGTGATTTTCGTATTCAGTATCTGTACTGTTTGTTTATGCTGCCAAATTCCTCCTTTCTTTCTTGACAAAATCACCTTAAAGTATGCTGATTGAAGTAACTACTGCTAATAAGAAAGTAGTACATATTTTCCTTTTTATGATTGCTGTAAGTACTGCTTGATATGTTTTAATGTCTAACATTCCTAAGGCAGATGAAGCCTTTCATGAAACATGATTTAGAATCTAAGAATCAAAGAGGAGAACAAAAAAAACATATGCATGTACATCTGTTTGTCTGTGAAATGAAGGCAGTAGAAACTTTGGATTTAAAAAAGAGCAATAAGTTTGAGGGAAAGACTTTACCAGGAGATTACACTGATCTTTATTAAGCATATTAAAGCAACAAAACAGCTATGGTTTTGTATAATATGATTTTGGCATTCAACTGCTGGAGCAGATGAAAATTTATAAACTGTAGTGAAAACCAATCTGCATCTTATTTCTTCACAGTTAAATATGTTGTGTTTGTAAAGATACTTCCATCAATATCCTGAGTCATGAGGTAACATTACACGAGCTATCAGAAAACAAAATTAACATTATGTGAAAAGAAAGTACCTGAGAGCTGGAAACTGGGAAATGCAATTCAAATCCTCTATTCAAAAACACACGGAGTACCCATATCTTGGCTGTTTGCATTTCATAACAAAAAGAGGATATTTTCTCTTAAGTGAGATTAGATCCCTGAATGAGCATTGTGCTGTTTTGCAAGCATTCACTTAACTCAGAAATGTGCCAGAGGAGCCAAGGAAAGGTGTTGGGACTGCAGTTGTTGATTTTTCTGACTGGTGTTGTTGGGGAGCCGCTCTGTGAGCCTTGAGCGGTGCTCCTGCCCTGCCTCAGCAGAAGGTGGACTAGCAGCTGCTGGAGGTTTGTGTGAGTGTGCTGCTCAGTGTGCTTAGGGGTTTGCTGCCTCACCGCAGGTTCTAAAGGTCAGGATTTTCCAAAATAATGCAGAAAGCTCAACTTGTTGCCCATAGTCATTCACATAAGAGCTCTGGTTTCTATGAATGCTATGTGGCCAAAACCAACATTTCTGTAGCCTAGGTTCCCTTTGAGTGTCAAGCAGATGCTAGAAGTGCAAGGATTTTCTTCAGCTGCTTGTTGCCATCTGAATCCAGGAGTGTTCCATTCTAGTTTTGTGCTTTTATTTAATTTGCCTGCACTTTTACTTACTACAACTGAAAGATTGGCCCAGAACCTTTGCATGTCTCATAAAGTAATGACTCATACTTCTAAATTTATATACTGTTTATATAATTGAATATTGTGTGTTTATATATTTTTTCTCTTTGAGAAAAAAAAAAAGAAAAAATGTAAATATATGACTGTACAAAATTGGCCTGAGGATGAAAGATGAATGTTTGCCTGTTGATTCTACCCTGTATTATCAAGGAGCCTCCTTAAGTGTTCATAGAATCATAGAATTCATAGAATGGTATGGATCAGAAGGGACCTTAAAGATCATCCAGTTTCAACCCCCCTGCCATGGGCAAGGACACCTAACACTGAATCAGGTTGCTTAAAGCCTCAGCCATCCTGGTCTTGAACGCCTGCAGAGAAGGTTTCATTGTGAAGCAAAAGGTAGATTTTTCCACTTGTTCCTTGTATTGACTGCTGAAGTCCATGTTCTAGATTTCTTCATACGAATTCTGAAGTCATGACATTGGTGGTAATCACTGCTAGTTGTCACTGAAAGGGGTGATGGCACTTCTCTAACCCTTGGCCACAGGTTTTCATCCTCTCTCATGTGTCAGTGCAGGCACTTGCAGACTCTGCTATTTCAGAAGCTAAACCAGCAAAAGCAAGCAAGCTATTCAAGTGAGGGTCTTTTTGCAGAATTCATTTTTTTGTCATTGTGGGTCCCTGAACTGGCACGTGGCAGAATCAGACAAGTGCCAGTGCTCACAGAAGGGAAAGCAACTGGAGTACAATGGTCCTGGTCAGCTTAGCCAAATCACATCCTTCGTCAACCCAAAGCCTGAGGAATACCAGAAGACCACAACTTGTGTTATGCCCACCTTGTGGAGCACACTCTGGAATGCCAAACCCCTCATCTGGACTGAGGAGATGCTACACAGGGCTGAGCCCAGTCTAGTTCTCCTTGTTATGGTAGCTAGAGTAGAAGGGACACAGCTGATGGATGTCTGGGTCTCATCCCAAAGTGAAGATAGCATCTGGTTTTAGCAGCTATGGACTACGAAATTGCAGCCATAAGTCTCTCATTTCACTGCAGGGTCAGGTAGGGGGGAAGGTAATACAGTCTGCTGTAAAGGAGAGATGTATGGTAAGGAAAGTGTAGACATGTCACTTCAGGACGTGTTTAGTTGTCATGGTGGTGTTGAGCTGACAGTTGGACTTCATGATCTTGGAGGCCTTTTCTAACCTTAATGATTCTATAATATGGGGGGACTTTGGACAGAAGCTGGTCTATGCTTTTTTGCCTGGGTTGGTGTGTTTTCTGTGAGGTCTTTTGCAAGGTAAGTAGGAGACAGAGCCAAAGAGCCTGAGTTCGTAGCAGAGAAGCTGAGGAAAAGTAAAGATGGCAATCACAAGGATGAAAACACAGCACTAGGACACTGTTTGGGTTTGTACAGTGAAAAGCAAAGTGGCAGCTCACTGCACAGCACTGGCTCAGTGCTCGCTGTGTCAGCCTGCTCTTGCCTGGCTTCCTGGGATGCTGGCAGCACCGGAAAGCTTGTACTTCGTTGACCAAAGGTAACGCTACACGTCTGCCACAGTGTTAGAGCACGTGAACAGGCTGCTTGTTGGGAACAGCCAGTATGCAACACTTGTCACCACATGGCATGTTGGTGTGAACACAGTTCAAGGCTTTAATAAACATATTGCTATCCCCGGGCAGCTTTGCCCTGCGCATCGCTCAAAACCACATTATCTGTAGTGATAGAACACAGGCTAATGGTTTTGACCTGAAAGAGGGGATATTTAGATTAGGTATTAGGAATGAACATTTTTACTGAGAGATTGGAGAGGCACTGGCACAGGTTGCCCAAAGAATTCATGAATGCCCCATTCCTGAAGGTGTTAAAGGCTTTGAGCCACCTGATCCAGTGGAAGATGCCTCAGCCTATGGCAGAGAGGTTGGAACTGAATGATCCTTATAGTCTGTTCCAACGCAAACCATGCCATGATTCTGTTGATATGAAAAGAGCTGCTATATGTGTTTTTAACTGTGTTACTGTATATGCTAAGGACCTTTCCCAATCTGTATGTAGAGTGGAGGCAAAACACCTATGAGGTCATGGACAGCATTTGCAGGAAGGAAAAACAATCCTCCCTTACGAGGGTTGTTATCATCCTTGTTGCACGTAGTGCAGATTGCATTCTGTAGACCTTGATGGCCATCTACTGGTGAAGTCCCAGCCTTTGTTTTACTTTGCAGACTTTTTTGCATCAGAGACAAGCATTTGGCTATGTGTGAGTTGCAGAGATGTGTGTTTTCATTTCAGTTGGAAATAGCAGCTAAAGTTGTGTAAATCATCCTGAATGCTCACATTGGTGTTGTTCATTTTACCCTACCAGCAGTACTGGCCACAGCTGTTGCAGCTGCTTGTGGGGGCAACCAGCAGTCTCACAGGATTTCTGTTAGTATAGTGGTTTCTACAGTGCTATAGAAATTACACTGGAAATAAAACTGCAAGTAAATAAATGTCCAGCTGGCAGGTCAGAACCCAGTTTTCTTCTTTGTTCATTTATCTTTTGAACTTAATGTGTTAGCAGTGATTTGATACATCCGGCAGTTTGCTTGAGGTGTTACATATGGTATCAGTCCTGTTGCCAAACCCTCCCTTGAGCCTTAAAGGCTGCCTGACATCTTAGTCATTAACAGGAGAGCTGGGACACGTCTGCTGCTGATGTGTTTCCGGGTCTTCACTCTGGGCAGTCTGTGAGGGACACTTACAGTCAAGAGAGAATATGGTTAACTTCCTGAATTTTGGGGTTTTTTTTTTTTAAAATTATTTTACTACATTGTAAACAGAAAAAAAATCAGTAAAAAAAATAAATACCTGTGACTTCCCCGTTATGTCCATTCTCAAAGTCTTTGTCCATCGTGGTACCATCATACAGCAGTTTCTGGATCCCTGTGCTGGCCAGAACCATCTGGGAGGACCCCTGTGGGCTTTGAAAGGTACAAAACACTGTTTTGAGGACTTCGTGTATGTCTCTGTGCGGTTGGTGAGGGTATTTTGTAGAAATTGCTTGAGAAGAGGACGGTGTCCCTTTATTGCTGTTTGGCCAAGGGAGAGGATATCAGGAAATCTACTGTGAGAGGGATAAAACTCAGGAAGCTCAATAAAATCACCTTGTACAATGTTCAGATCTTCCTGTGGTGTCTCCATTTGAAAAAAAAAAATAAATTGCTCAGCCTTTGTAAGGCTAGAACAAGGCTGGTGGTATCAGGTAGGATCTGGCTCCTTTTCTACCAGTGAGCGTTTCTGCTCTGTGGGGTCCCTGCATCATGAGGATAAGAGTGGCAGAGGAGGATGACATTGTAGGTGTGCTCTCCCTTGCCGTCTGAGTACCTTCTGCTGGCAAGTTTGTCATTTAGCCTGCAGTACTGCCAAGGTAAGGCATGAGGTTACATTTGCTGGTTCCAGCTGACCGTAACTTTTCTCCTCAGTACACTAAGTGATGGCTGTGCGGCTTGCGGACAACGGTGGCAAGGCACAGCACCTTCTGTGGCTTATTCCATTATTTTCCCTGGCATGGAAGAGGGGGAATGCTTCGCCTTGTAGAAAGAGGGGAGCAATCCAGTTCAGAAGCAGCAGCATTGATCACATACCACCTTTGCAGCACTGCTTTATGCCACCATCTCCTGCATAAATACCTGGGAAAGCGCAGAGCAGTTCCCAGCAGTGAGGTCACTTTCTCATACACAACAAATAACTTATTATGAGGAGCTGACTCTGCTCAAGGTTCATTTGGTCTCGGGGCTGGAAACTGAAGCAGCATTATTAACTTGATCCTCCTCCCACTTAAATGAGGTGTACTATCCAGGATCTGAACACCTTGTTACAAAACAGGCTTTTAAGACTGCTCTTAAATCATTTGCAGTAAAAATGATGTACAAATATTTATTTTTAAAGATAAAGATTTTCTTATCTTGGGCAGTGGATTTTGTATCTTCAATATTTTGTATCTCAGGCAGGAAAGGGAAGAGACCAGCGTGGCTGAGTCAAGACCTGTTGGTTAAACTAAAGAAGAAGAGGGAACTGCGCAGGCAGTGCAAGCAGGGACAGGGAACCTGGGATGTGTATAGGGACGCTGCATGATTGTGTAGGGATGAGGTCAGGAAGGCCAAGGCGCAGCTGGAGCTGAACTTGGCAAAGGAAGTAAAGACTAACAAGAAGGGCTTCTACAGGTACGTCGATCAGGAGAGGAAGGTTAAAGAGTACGTACCCCCCACTGATGGTTGGGAATGGTGACCTCATATCAACAGATGAGGAGAAGGCTTAAGTATTTAACAATATTTTTGCCTCAGTCTTCACTGATAACCACTCTCCTCACACCTCCTGGGTCATGGGACAGCAAGATAGTGATCAGGGAGGTAAACCCCCTCCCACTGTAGAGGAGGATCAGGTTCATGACCATCTGAGGAACCTGAGCATTTATGAGTCTGTGGGACCTGATGAGAGGCATCCCAGAGTCCTGAGGGAATTGGCCAATGTGGTTGCCAAGCCACTCTCCATGATACTTGAAAAGTCATGGCGATCAGGAGAAGCCCCTGGTGACTGGAAGGACAACAATGTCCCCATTTTTAAAAAGGGTAGAAAAGCTGGCAACTACCGACCTATCAGCCTTACCTCTGTGCCTGGGAAGATCATGGAACAGATCCTCCTAGAAGCTATGCTAAAGCACATGGAGGACATGGATGTGATTAATGGCAGCCAGCATGGCTTCACCAGGGGAAAGTCCTGTATGATCAACTTAGTAGCTTTCTATGATGGGGTGACCGCAGCAGTGGACACGGGTGAACCAATGGATGTGATCTATCTAGACTTCTGAAGCCTTTGACACAGTCCCCCACAACATCCTTCTCTCTGAATTGGAGAGCTAGGGATTTGATGGGTGGACTATTTGGTGGATAAGAAACAGGTTGGATGGTCGTATTCAAAGAGTAGTGGTCAATGGCTTAAAGTCCAGATGGAGATTCGTGACAAGTGGTGTCCCTTAGGGATCCGTACTGGGACCAGTGCTATTTAATAACTTCATCAATGATATTGACAGTGAGATGGAGTGCACCCTCAGCAAGTCTGCAGATGACACCAAGCTGAGTGGTGTAGTTGCCACACCAGAAGGATGGGATGTCATCCAGAGGGACCTGGATAGGCTGAAGAATTAGGCCTGTGAGAACTTCATGAGGTTCAACAAGGCCAAGTGCAAGATCCAACACCTGGGCTAGGGCAATCTGCGATTTCAGTACATGATGAGGGATGATGTGATTGAGAACAGCCCTGCAGAAAAGGACTTGGGGGTTCCTGGTCGATGAGAAGCTCTATATGAGCTGGCAGTGTGTACTTGCAGCCCAGAAGGCCAACCGTATCCTGGGCTGCATTAATAGAAGTGTGGCCAGCAGGTAGAGGGAGGTGATTCTGCCCCTCTATTCCTCTGTTCTGAGACCTCATCTGGAGGTTTGTGTCCAGTTCTGGAATCCTCAACATAAGAAGGATATGGAACTGTTGAAATGGGTCCAGAGGAGGGCTACAAAGATGATCCAAGGGCTGGAGCACCTTCCATACAAGGACAGGCTGAGAGGGTTGGACTTGCTCAGTCTGGAGAAGAGAAGACTCCGAGGAGACCTTATGGGGACCTGAAAGGGGCCTACAAGAAAGCTGGGGAGGGGCTGTTCACAAAGGCTTGTGTTGATAGGATGAGGGGGAACGGGTATAAACTGGAGAGGGGCCGATTTAGGCTTGGTATAGGGAAGAATTTCTTCACCATGAGTGTGATGAGGCACTGGCACAGGTTGCCCAGGGAAGTTGTGGATGCCCAATCCTTGGAGGTGTTCAAGGACAGGTTGGATGGGGCCTTGGGCAGCCTGATCTAGTAGGATGTCCCTGCCCATGGCAGGGCGATTGAAACTAGATGTTTTAAGGTCCTTTCCAGCCCTAACTATTCTATAATTCTAATATTGAATTTTAAGATTTGATTTACATCTTTGCCTTTTATTTTAGCTGGTGGGATGTTTAAATAAAACAATGGAGTGGCAAGACTGTTCTGAGGGAGTCATCTGACCCAAGACTTTTATTTGCCTTGAGATACAGATGCTTAAATGCAATTCCAAAGCTATTTCTGCAACATCTAAACATATCTGTATTCCTGTCACCTAGGTAAAGTGCTGATGTCTCATTCTCTTGGGGACTACTTTTTGCTAGTTAATGTTGATATTACGGCCCTCTGTCCATTTCTTACTCTTGTTTCAGAAACTCCCTGCACATCCATTTACACATCATATTATAGGCAAGAGTAATTAACCTGGAAAATCTCTTTGCCTGAAGGTGAAATATGAATATATATCATGTATGAAGAGATAGATTTCTGTCTGGAATAGAGTATTCTTTTTTAAAAAATAGTGGTTTAGATTAGAGTTGTACTGTAAAAATGTTTTTTAAAAAGGAAAAATGCGTAATTTGAACAATCATGAATTCAAGGCTGAAAGATTTGTAATGCAGCAAGTTGGAACATCAGTGAATCACATGCTAATGGTACAACATGCATTATGCAAAGTTTTAACCCAATATAATTAGTCCTCAGCAAATTTTGGAAATCTCTGAAAGTGAAGTTTATGCTAGAACAGTGATAGCTGTAGCAGCAGTGGCTTTATTAGCTGAAGGTTGAAGATTAGTGTTGACCACAGGGCTTTCTCATCAGATGCATCAATATCAGTGATTCTTTCAAGTGCCTTTCTTAATATTTAGGTTCCCCAAAGATTCATACTTCTTTTAGTGATCAGATTCAGTTTCGTTTCCTCCGATTTATTCTCATTTGACAGTCAAAAATTCTTTCAGGAGAATGGGAACTTGGATCTTAAGAGTTTAAAAGAGCTGACTAATGAATCTCTAGATCTTTGCCTTCAATGTCAATAAACCCAGGAACATGATGGAAGTCCCAGAAAACGAAGGCCAGCGTTGTTCAGGCTAGTGTAACTGTAGATGAACATGATTACAGTGTACTGTAACCATAAGGGGGTTGATAAGGCAATCAATTCATAAGGATTTAGAACCATAGACTCCTCGAGTGGTTTGGGTTGGAAGGGACCTTAAAGATCATCCAGTTCCAAGCCTCCTGAACGGCCGGAGACACTTTCCACTGGATCAGGTTACTCAAAACCTCATCCAGCGTGGTCTTGAACACCTCCAGGGATGGGGCAACCACAACTTCTCCGGGCAACCTGTGCCAGTGCCTCACCACCCTCACAGTAAAAGATTTCTTCCTAAAAAAAAAAAACCTCTGCTCTCTTTCAGCTTAAAAGTGTTCCCCCTTGTCCTGTCCCTGCCTTATAGCTGCATAATATAATTCATGGAAATGGATGAGGGTTTGGATTTTGGTGTACCAAATTGATAATAGTTTATGACGCAAGGTCGCCTAACTAAGACAAGTGCATTTTTGTAGCAGGCTTTCTTCAAGTATTACACTTGTAACAGACTGTATTTATAAAATAAAGCAACGGGACTTTAACACTCCATTTTATTTACTTAAAATTGGGATAACTGATAGGCTTTAGGATGTTGCTCTAAATGGAAAAATATTCACTGTGCATAGGTGTTTCTGTGGGGATTGTTTGCTGGTCCTGTGCTAATAAACTTTTTATTCATCAGTGGTCTGACAGGAAATAAAATTCATTGACTTTCAGGTGATAGATTGAGAACCATTAAATAAGTAAATGGAAAAATCGCTGCTGCAGGGTGATATGGATCTCTGTGTGCAAGTAAACAGCTGGTGTTTGACTAAACACAAGGATCCATACTCCAGACCTAGGTACTGGAAACACTTTTTCATAAAAGGTTTTGGGATTTTTATCTATTTAAACTTGTCAAAGAGAAATTATGGAGGCTATATAAAAAGTTGCTTAGAAAGTAGGGTTCAGTGAGCTTGGATCTGGACACATTTACAATAGATATAAAGCTCAGATAAAGTCGGTGTACTTCATTATTGGAGCACTATTTCAAGGATTGTGGTGTTTTCTTTGGCAATAAGCGCTTCTAAATCAAGACTTGAATTATTACATACTGCCAAATATGCTTAGCTCAAACAGGTTGTTTCAAATACGTGATGTGGGTGACATAGTAGAAAAGGAACTATTTAATTCATTGTTAAGGTCATTTCTGGCACAGTGATATTTTACAGCTGATCTTCTGGGGCTCAGGATGTACACCATACTCTTGCTTCATTATTTTGTCTTCTTTTTCTCTGCTTTTCAGTTCAATTTCACCGTTCAGTATTGAGAGCACAAGGCGTCAGAGGAGGTCTGAGTCTCCAGACTCCAGGAAGCGGCGCATCCATCGGTGTGACTTTGAGGGATGTAACAAAGTATACACAAAAAGTTCCCATCTGAAGGCTCACCGGAGAACGCACACAGGTAAGACTGTTCTGGCTCTATGTAACATGGTTAGGACAAGCAGGTTCTTTTCTGTCTAGTTTTGGACGTAATGAACTTGTCATCCTACCCTAAGAGCCAAAGGCCTGTGCCTAAATAGCAGAGATGTCTACGAGTGCTTCAGCATTGACATTCCAGTGCAGATTAAGAGCGTGTTTCTGAATTGAACTTTCCTGTCATCCCTGCTTTGTAGCACAAGAGCAATCTCAGCACAAACTGGACTCCTTTCAGATGAAACTAAACAGAAAAGTGGCCTCCTGGGACGTACCTACTGTGCTTCAGAGAACAATGGGTGATCATTGCTTGGGACCAACCAGAGCTATCCCAAAGAAAACCCTCAAGAGCATATAGTGTGGACATGGATCTTGGGCACCATTTTTTTTCACTCTACAGACCTGCTCCTATTGAACTACTATGTGGTTTTACAGATGCAGCCTTGGAATACTAGGTGCCACTAAATGCCTTTAGTTTGATTCAAATGTAAACTCAGAAGCTCAGTATTTCTTTCTGGAGGCTTGCAGAGGCACCTACCACATACTGCAGAGGGAAGTCAGTCATCTGGTGAGAACAGCTTGCAGCAGGTCCCTACAACAGAGATTCAGGAGACGTGCCTAGATGAGCTAGGTCCTGTTCAGTGATGATAAGACTTAATCAATAGCTGGTATCCTCATTAACTTTATGGGCTGTTACTAGTCTACATGACAGGCATGTAAGGGTAGCTGAAGCAGTAATGTGTAATTGTTGTAATTTTATTGTGGATGAACTCAGGAGCAGCAATTTGAAGTCATCAAGAACAACAGAAAAGGGAATCACTTGGATGGCTAGAAAGGTGGTGAACAGAATGCTCTGAGTTTCAGTGTTCTTACTCTCCTGCTGATTTGCTTAAATTGAATTTATTGATCTCTCTGTCCTTAATGTACTTTGGTGTTCTTGTAACTCCTTGGAGAAAACATGATGTTTATCTAGCATAAAGCACAATGTTGTTCTCTGCTGAGAATCTGCTGGTGCTTTCTATGGCGTGATATACTGTAAAGACTATGAGATATTATTTTTAAAAATAAGTGATGGCTTCTCCATTTCAAATGAGGCCACGACTCCATCACTCTTTCCAATGTCTTTTGGTTGGTAGGACTTTTGTTGAGAGGAATACTGAACAAGGCTACATCCTAATATCCCCTACTAAACCAATTTCTGTAAGGTAAGAGTCCCTTCCTTAAACAGTGGAAATGTTCTGGTGATCTGAAAATTTCATTACATTTCCCTCCAGGTCAATTATTCTAGTTCCTTGAAATCTTCCCATTAATGCTTCTGACTTTTCCACTCTCAGTTTATTATGTCTTGTCTTAATTTTTTTTTCCTCTTCCCTGTTCTTTCCCATCTTCAATGTGGTGTTTCATCCTTACCCTTCTGATATATTTTATGTACCCTTACCCTTTCACCTTGTTCTCTGTCACTCTTGTTTTACTTCTTTTATCCCAATATAACCCTACTCCATCCCTTTGCTTCTCCCTGCCCAAATTTCTATGTTGTTTCTCTATTCTTACCTGTATCAGCCTTTGAGCATTTTATGGCTGTAGCACGTTGGAAGGCAGAGCGCCCAGAAGTGGCATGAAACCTACTGTAGACTTTCTGGGTTGAAGAAAAAAAAATACCACTTATGTGCTTATACCACAGGGACGTCCTTTTTTTTTTCTAGCCTGCAAGATTGGCAACCAGTCCAGGGGTATAAACAAATGCTGTGTATGGAGCTGAGTTACAAAACTAGATGTGAACAACCTCAGAAACATCACACCTAAGCTAACCCAGAAATACAGAAAACTCTTCTCGGTCGTGTCATTTTAAGTCACTGAGCATCACATTCATTAGTGATCTCATGGCAGACCTGTGCTTGTGGGTGACACACCCAAATCAGTGTTAGATAATCTGCACCACTGAATCTCAGGCTGTGCATTTAGGATGCTCAAAACTAGGCAGGGAAGGCTTGAAATGTTGTTAGTAATTGCAGCTTTTGCAGCTGTAACTCTGCAGCAACATGAAGGGAGTCTCTGTACCTGTTGTAATCATAGGATCCATCTCCTCAGCCTTGATTCCCTGGCAGCTGGGTGTCTAGGCTCTGCTATCTGTCTGGGATCTCTGGGAAGCCAGGGAAGAGGGATTGGCACCTCTGGGGCACATTATTCTCTCTTTGGGTAGGTCCAGGAACTGGCTTGAGATGGTGTTTCTCTTATACTGATGAATACATTGGAAGCACAGATGCCACCCTGTTTGGGGTGAATCCCCACCCCAAAAGGCAGCTGCCTGAAGTATTTTGCAGTCATGTTGGATGTTGGTTTATTCCTTCAGGGAGAAAAGAAAAGTAACATCAAATCCAACACCCTCATTAAGTGGTCAGCTCCTAACTGTTCTACATTATCATGTACCCACTACAATGTAAGAAGTAAAGTTTAGTCTAGAAGGTGAGCACTGCATCTAGCCAATGGATCCAGTGAGAAAATCTGTATTGTGCTGTTAAAATTAAAGTGTTTTACTGAACACTTCTCAGGTCTTGGCAAGATGTTGGTATATTCAGGCTTTGTGTACCATTGGCCATGAGCATACTCTATGTATTAATCTCGTATTACATTTTTTATCTAGGCCTTTGCTTTTGCTTCAGGCAAAAGAAGTTAATTATTCACATATGACCCAGAGTAATTAGTGTGCAGTTTTGGATAAGTATAAATGAAGTATGACAGCTATGCACGCAAGGGTGAGCAAGTTTCAGTAGGAAACTTTCTGAGGAAGGATCACTGAAACTCAGCATTGCATAATCTGGACTTTTTTTATTTAGACAGGCTGACAGTCATTTACCTAAGCAGGATGTAATTCAGAACTATATATATAAATTTTTTTTTTTCATTTACTACGTATGCTTAGCCACTAAATAATTTGCAGTCATGTGGCCACTGGAAGAAAAACAATGCAGTATTTTGACAGGATGAACAACTTTGTTGGTTGGAAGTTATACTTCTTTTAATTGTAATTAAAAACAGAAGCAAAATATTATAGACAGTAACAGTTGCATTTAATTCTCTTTGAGTCACTCCTAGTTTAAGAATTATATCAGCTAGCTCCCGGATACTTAATCACTAGTGTCCTCAGAACAGAGTGTACTGGTGTGAGCATGGAGTCCACTGGGGGGCGAGCTTGAATTGCACATTGTCTCTCCAACTAAAGAACTGCAAGTGAAACCTGTAATACATAGAGCATTTCATAAATCACAAGCCCTGGTATTAAATTTCTCTTTCTAGTATCAGCTTGTTGTTGTTGTTTTGCCAGACTGTCAGATAAAGTTATCAGGAGGTTTCGGGTGTGATGGAGACCCTTCGGGGCTAGCAGGCAATCTCACAGTTCAGGTTTATCAACTCTTTCTGCAAGGAGAAACTATGAGAAATTGGCATGCTGGAGTTCTGTTGAATGAGTTTCTGCTTCAGTGAACTTAAAGAAGATTACTAAAGTTGGACTCTGCAAATGAGTAATCTTCAAAATTGGGAAAACCAGTAGCTCTGTGTTGCGTTCCCAGTCTTCCTGTGTCTGCACAATGCTTGGCGTAGGTGCTGATGTCAGCCCAGCAGTGTGGAGAGCTGTTTCTCCTGTTCCTTGTGAGGTTTGTGCTCATGCAACCCCAGTGGGACTCACCTTCTTCAGTTTGTTGCTTTTGTTTTGGAGATGGAGAGGGAAACAACCATAGTGTGATTTTATGATATGTGATGGCTATTTCAGACCTTTTAGGCAGTATTAAAGTTACCACTGACACTTCAAGTAGGACAGCTGAGCATTGTATAAGCAATACTGGCTGCTTCCACTGTGGCTTTTTTCCCCCCATCAAAATTCCATTCTAAAAATGTTTACATTTATCATAATGCATTGCCATTTCCTTTTCTACTGGTCCTGGTTTGTGAAAGATCTACAGCTCTGTTCACTCCGAAGACAGAGGACAAAAATTTGATATGTTCTATGTAAATCAAAGAGTTAAATTATGCATCTGTTGAGAGACTTATATGGGTTACAAAAAATGGACTTTAATAACTGATCTGCGAAGTTGGTGAAACTGGAAATCCTGTGTCTGTGAAAACTGTAAAAAGCACGAAATAATTTCATTAGTTTGGCAAAAAGCAGGCAGGTATTTTCATTCTATAAAATTGAGGACGTGCATCTTTACGTCCTCTCTAGTTGGCTGGATATTTCTGAAATGTCAATGGAAAGCTGCGAAGAGGTCAAAAATGTTTACAAATTTCCCTGCAAAATTTCACCTGACTTGTCATGTGAAGGTAGGTTTCTTTTAGATTTTATTTATTTTTTTTTAGCTTTTTTTTTTTTAGCATTTATTTATTTTAGATTTTTTTTCACTTGTCATGTGAGTGTAGATTTAGATTAGATATTGGGAAGAAATTTTTAAGTGTGAAGGTGGTGAGACACTGGAACAGGTTGCCCAGAGAAGTTGTGGATGCTCCATCCTTGGAGGTGTTCAAGGCCAGGCTGGATGATGAGGCTTTGAGCAACCTGATCCAGTGGGAGGTGTCTCTTCCCATGGCAGGGTGTTTGGAACAGGATGATCTTTAAGGTTCCTTCCGACCCAAACCATTTTATGATTCTGTGATTCTATGAAACGGTCCAGTTTCTACTAAAGCTAACTTTTACATATCATGATCCAGTTTTCATAGACATCATCTGTCTCCTCTTAAATAGGCAGGACATGTAAATTTGAAACATATTATGTAAATTGAAGAGGCAAATTACGCTCTCCGTTAGGGATCCTGATAACAAACACAGAGTCTTGAAAGATGTACTATATATGGGACAAGTGCAGGAGATTTAAAGCTCTTTCCCTTTTCCTAAGTATGCAGATACCCTTGGTAGTGTTGAATGTGTCTGGAAGCGGTGCCTAGCATGGGGCCTGTGAAATCTAGCCAATTACATAGGCATTAAAAGGGAAATTTGATTTGTCTTGAATTTTGCATCTAAAGCTGCTCACAGCTAAATCCAGTTGTAGCTCATTGTGGCTACCCTCTTACTATATGAAGAAGCCTAAGAGTTTAAAATATAGTGTGAAAAACCCTGAGGAAGTTAGTAAATAAGAAAGAAGTTGCCTGCTTTAAGATTATGCAGGACATAATTTTATGATTTTTGATGTCTGTGGCCTACAGGAGGGCTCGGGAGGCGCACTTTAATAGGGAGTGTAGTGATAGGGATAGAACGAAAGGGAAGGGTTTTAAGCTGAAAGAGGGGAGATTTAGATTAGATGTTAGGAAGACATTTTTTTGAGGGTGGTGAGGCACTGGAACAGGTTCTCCGGAGAGAAATGGTGGATGCCCCATCCCTGAAGGTGTTCAAGGACAGGTCGGGTGAGGTTGAGCAGCTTGATCCAGTGAAAGGAGTCCCTACCCATGGCAGGGGGGCTGGAATTGGATGGTCTTTAAGGTCCCAATACAGAAGAAATTGCTCCTTGTCTTTCAGCTCCATATGATTTTCTTTTATTTTAGGAGTAATCAGCATTCTGTATTTCTGTGCAACCTGATTACAGTCCCTAGTTACAAATTTCTGGAGGAACGTGGCAGAGTGATTCTCTAGAGTCAATGGCAGCAAAAGCCTGGGACTTTCCAGTTGGCATGAAGTGGGAATGGCTTTTGTGATGGGCATTGTATAGCCACAGCTGTGGCTTTGCTCCTGCCTCAGAGGGGTGGAGGAGGACAAGAGCTGTAACCAGAGCACCGTGTATGGGGCTCACATACTGTGTAGGTTTTCATCCATAATTCCTAGGCAGCACTGGGTCCCAATCACCCTTCTCTGTGCTAGTTCTGCAGAAGACGTTGCTGCTTTGTTAGGCCCTTAGAGAGGCAGGCTGAATACAGCCCCCGGGCCAAATGAATTTTTTAGTGTTTGGTGCTTTGTCCTTGATCAAGCCTGTATCATTCCAGAGAGACGAGAGCAAATGCCTTTGCCACAGATGTAATGAAGCCTATTTGTCAGTGTCAGGGGGTCTTCAGCAGCATTACATGGAGACAGTAAACATCTCAGAAATGCGTTTTTGTACCTGAGAAAATGACAGCATTTCCTCCCCAAAATGTTCCTTTATAGCTGTAGAGTCATTACCCTAGAAGAGAGAGGGCTAGTGAGTACATGGGTGTTTTATTTAGTCTGTGCTTTTTCAAACATTGCATTCCTCTCACTCACTGTTGCTCCATATATTATTTTCATATGAAAGAGCCTCTGTCATTACTCTTTGTTCACATTTTCCTTTGAGCAGTTTTAGAACAGACTTAAGAATTTGGAGGCACCAAAAAAGTTATTTTTGCTCTGTACGTTTTGAAACTCCATTCATTACCTGTTGTTTTCTTAAGGTCTGTTTAATGCCTTTTGCTAGCTATAAGTTCCAAAGAGATATTTACAGGTTTGTAATCCCTTCTTTAGGCAAATATTGGGAGGAAGGAATATTTTTAAAACAACCCTTCTGAGTCTGACTTGAACTGTGTAGCTTTTTGGTCTTCTTTAAAATTAACAAGTCTTTGTCACCTGCCCTCCAGGCTCTCTCTTCAAAAGCCCAGCTTTTCTTTCTCATGTCCTGTGTGATCCTTAGGCCCTTATCCCAGAGCTCTCCCTTCTCCAGGTAAATCTGTTGGGTGAAAAAAACTGCAACAGCAGGTTCACATGCTGTTGCAGAAACTGGTAATTGAAGTAAACAAATACAGTTTAAAAATTAATTTGCTTTAAGTAAAAACAGGAGGTTCTATTTGTATTGGGTAATGCTTTTATTTTTTAAGAAATAGTTCCTTTTAGTGTTTGAAATTTACTGCCATTTGCAATAAACAGTAGAGTTTTCCAATGTGGAAACCAGTATATTTCATGGAAGTTTTCACTTTTAGGTTTTCTGCTCTTTATTCATGCAGGTTTCTGTTCAGAAGATAAACAAGATTATTTAATAACTGAGGCTGCTGAAGTCTCAGCCTCTTCCCATCTGTCTTTCTCAGGACAAAAATATATATAAAAGCACATGTACCAGGGTATAAAGGCAGGCTCACCAGTGCCACCACAGCTTAGAAAGGGGACGTTCAGAAGTGGGAACCTCAGGATTTAGTTGGATAATCTGAGTCCAACACTTACGGGCAGGTGTCCATACCACAAGGAGCTTGTACATCCAGTTCTCTTGCAATAGCCACTCTGTGGAAAGTTAAATGATTTCATTTCTGGCGCATTTTGTGAGCTTTGAATTCACCTTACACACAGGGAGTAATTCCTCTGCATTGTAGGTCTGATGCTGTGCCGATATGGAAGAGCGCCCACATGGTTATTCCAAGGCACTTTGATGAGAAAGAGAGTCTAATTGTGCCTGTGATTGCTTTCAGTCTCTAGGTTATGAAAAATATTTGCAACAGTGCCCCTTGACTTTGTAAATATGGGGTGCATATGTGTTTTGTCTGTGTGTGGCACGAGGGAATAATGATGATTTCATTATGCAGAATAGAATTTTCTCTAAGTAGACCATTTAGTACTTAATATTCTACCTCCAAAGAACTGCAGTTCATCTAAGGTCTCAGCATGATTGTGGTCTACCATGTGTAGCCCTGCAGTGGCATGAAGGCGAGAAAGACCTCTCTACTCCCATTCCCTCCAAAATGCTTTCCCAGATGTTGTGCTAAGACCTGGAGGAGTAAATACACAGTACAGGCTTTCCGAGGACATTAACTCTTGGAGCCCATTAGGTCTGTGACACAGGGAACAGGATAGCAACTTGCTACTGAAAATGCCCATTACTGGTGCTACCCTGTGTCTTTTGGCAAGTGTGTCTAGAGTTGCTCGTGCCTGCTCTGTCCCTTTAGGGCAGCCGTTGCTCAGAGCATGCTCTAAACTGCAAGTAAGCTTTACAAAAGTTAAAGTTTTATCCAGGTTTTCTTTTACTTTTTTTCTTTTTTCCATGGCGAAAAGGAAACAAGGTAGAACCTGAAAACTAATGTTTTCAATCTTCCCTTTTTAGAAATAAGTAGACAGTAAACTGGGGAAACTACAAAAACTTAGTGTTCCCTGGGAAAGGAAAAAAATCAAATGACACCTGTGTGGGATGAGGGATTATTTTCTGTACTTCAGTGTTTTCTCCACATAGGATATGAAACTTAGTGGTATCCAGGTCACATTAACTGTAATGATATTTTACCTTTTCATATGTATTTTTGCCAGTTAATATTTTTCTTTAGTATCATATGTATTTCTTCTGCTTTTTTCTGGTGCTAAAACTTGTTGTCTCTTCATTTGGGAAATATAATTCCATTCACAACTCATTTACTTAAATAGGTGGTAGTTTTTTTAATGGTCGTTTTCTGCAGGCAGCCCAGCACACCAGGGTCCCAGCCTCTGCTTGAGTCTGGCTTCTAGCACAGTGAAAACAACAATCAATCAATTGTGCAAAACAGAGCGAGACAAAGCTCATCCCTTAGAGCCTTTTTGTTGGTTTTATTTGCGGGTTTATTTCTTGAGGGGTGGAGGGGTGGGCTTGTTTGTTGTTCTGCATTTTGCAGGTAGTGGAAGGTTAAACTTTTATCCTGAGAAACATCAGTATCGCTCTTGATGAATGTAGTGGAGCAATCCCTGGAGCATCCAGGAGGAGTGATGGTAGCAGAGTTGGAGGCAAATGGAAAGGGAAGTGTCACTTGTTTGGCATCTCCCTTGCACTTATGGAGCAAAGTGAAGGAAAGGTGTTTTCTTTTGGGAGACCCAACTAAAACCCAGGCCTGCCGCACCCCAGTTGAACAAAGTTAGTGTGCAGATCTACTGGCACCCTCTGTGCGGTTGGCTGCTGATGAAGTACAGATCTGTTGCATTACCTTTTCCAAATACCTCTGTGAGTGAAGGCTGCTGTAAAAGGAAAAATCTCAGCCTTCCCTACAGCACTGGAAATTTCATGGTCCCATATATTAGCTGTAGTTGGAGGGGAGGAGAAAACTTCATGCTGTTTTCCAATCTATATATATATATACACACATATTTCTATATATGTAAATGTGCATGCACAAGCTTAACATGTACTTAAATATTTATGTATGTACCATATCATGCAAGAAAGAATTATTAGGAAGGGTAATAAAATGCTATTTGTTGTCTACTATTGAGATTTGGTTTGGCTCCTGGATTCAGGTGCACAGGAAGAGGCCTTTCACGTTTCCAAATATTTTATTTTTTTCTGTTTTTACAGGAGTTAAAATTTATCATTTTATATCATCAATGTCCTTGGCATTGTACGTAACTAACCCTTGTCCCAGAGCATTAATTCATTTATATCTCACGTAGTACTTGGCATGTCCCACAAAGTCTCTGTGCAGAAGCCCAGAAAGAGGAAATGTGGAGGGGAGGTTTCTTAGATTCCTCCTCTTCATTTCTCTCCTGTGCATGTGGTAGCATAACAGGGCTGAGTGTGAGGTAATCAATTTGCCTTCTTACATTAGGGAGAATTCAGTTTTGTGAGCCTGGTCACAAAGATAATTTTTTGCTGGGGTTTGTATTAGAATGACGGCCAACTGAGGCATCTGCGTACCTCAGGGCATGTGGGATAACAGAGAAGGAAAGAGATAAGATTGCTGAACTAGTACTGGTCTTACAGAGGGAGTGAGAAGATGTGCCAGGATGGCAAACAGGACCCAAGCTTGGCAGTGTAGTGAAATGAAAAGATAGTAGTGTGTTGTGAAGAGGACTTGCATCTGAATTACCAGAAGTCGAGCTTTTAAATAGTTGGTTCAAGAGCTGCCAAAAGCGTGATAAAGTTCTGTCTCTTGTTTTAGAGTGGAGTTTGTCACTGCATTTTTGACTTGAAGAAATCATTTTGTTTCTAGTTTTCACATGAAGAAAGCATGTCCCTGTGCTTTGCCTAAGTCACACAGAGAACAAGCAATAAAAAACCTGATTTTCAAGACATGTCACAGGCAGCACAGTATGTTCCTGTTCTGCTCGTAGAAATTGTTTTCCCAGGCTTGCTCAACTGATACGAAACTTTAATGTCTTCCCGGAAAGATCTTTTAATTTCATATTTTGACAATACTGAAACACAAAAGTCAAATTTGCTGTGTTCACCAAAGAAATATAGTGGATCGGTAACTTGGAAACAGAGGTGCCAAATGACCTTTAGAAAAAGATCTAAATAATTGAGTGGGATTTTTGCATCAAAATGATTGAAAATACTTCAAATTTTTAAAAGGATGAAACTGAGATCTAGCAGTTTTATTACAGAAAGTAAGGCGTTCTTAATATGTGAGTCAGAGCATTGCTGTTTGCATTCTGTGCAGTTTTGGGAAGGTTACTGATGCTCGCTGAGTTGATTTTCCTACCTGCAGAGCGGGCACAATATATGTTACCCTGCACTACTAAGACAGATTTTTATGAAGGTTAATTTTTTTTTTAAAAAAAAAAAAAAGCTTTATAAGACGCTTGTGAAAATGCTCTGGTGTTTTTTCCTTAAATAATTATACTAATAAAAATATCACACAAAACATAAGGGTTGCCATTTTTCCCTTTCCCCTGTGTCTAAAACCTGAGCTGCCCTGTTCCTCTGGGAATGCCTGAGGCTGCTCGTTATTGGATAGTGTTTTTGCTGTAAAAAGATTCTTTTTCTGCCCAAATTTGTTTATCTTTAGTAGAAAGGCAAAATCTAACTAGCCATCATTTGTGGTTTTCAGTTTATGATTTCCCCTTCCAGAATCCTATCAGTATGGGTACAGTGTGACTGTGCCATATGTTTCAGAATGATTCTGGTATTTACATGGGAGCTGAAACCAGCCGATGTAAATGCTACACCTTATACATATATGTCACAAAATCCTGTAGCAGAAACCAAACCAAGAATCACCAGGAGATGTCCTCAACCTTGCAAAGTTGTGTATCTGTTGGCTCAGGCTAGAAAATTTAACATCATCAAACACAGGCAGAGGCATGCGTGCAGCGTTATTTTTGTGTGTGTGTGTGTTATGGGCAAAGTCCTTAGGAACTCAGTCTGATTTTATGTGAGGAATACTCCTACAAGAGTAATGGCAGTAGAAACTGAGTGTATAAAATCATGACTGTAGATAGCAAGGCTGGGCAGGTGCTACCTATTAAACTGCTGTTTGAATCAAAACCATTGTATTTCGTGAAAGGAGTGAGGGACAGCATCTCCCCTATGCTCCCACCCTCCCAGTTTGGAAGCTATAAAACAAGCTTTGATTCCAAGTGCTTTTCTAACTTTGTCCTTCTCAAAAGCGGAATTACAGCTCGTGATGCTTTTACAGGTTGATAAAAACTTAAATGCAGAAAAAAATGACTAGGCAGCTAAGCCTAGTGCCCCTGAGCAGTCCCTAATATTTATTTTCTAGCTGACTCTTATTTGAAATTAGTTCAAAATGCTGAGCACTGTTGCAGGAAGGGACTACAGAGAAATGACGAAGTAACCTGAAGTCGTGGTGAGGATTACATGTGCAGAAAAATTGGATAAACAGGAATGCCTGAAGAGGACACAAGTAAGAAGGCACATAGCATTCACCAGTAATACCAGAGAGAAATGCAGGTTTATGCCAGAGAAAGAAATTGGTTTAGAACTTGATTGCTGGAATGCTTTCTGTCCTGGTAGTAGACAGTGTTACCTCACCGTTACTTAATAAGCCTGCTAAACTGGTAAATAAATAAAGCTTAAATAATATACAAATGAAAGGAGCTGCAAGTGTGCAGGGAGTACACAGGGTATCTGCTATTACAGTAAATAAAGTTCCTTGTCTAGGGAATGTAACCCCGGCTCTGCTTCCTGAAGCTCCAGAGCAGTTCCCCCACTGGCAGAATAACCCATAACTATTTACATGGTGGTTTTATGGTGTCTGTCTCAAGCATCTGACATCAAATACCATAATACCAGCTAGCTGATGGGCAGACGGTAACTGCCAAGGAACATACCACATTGGAAATTCTGCCTGAGGTAGAACAGACCCTGGTGCCTTCATCTGTTACGTGGCATGGTCTGCTGGTACCCACATAGGGTGTTTTTTAAGGAATATGTGAATGTCATCAGATTGTAAAGTAAAAATTTGAGAGAGATTTATTTCTGTGGCTGAAAAATCTTCCAACTGTTAGAGTACATGAATAAGGATCGGGGAAGACAGATGTTGGATTGTGGGCAGGGTGGGAAATTTTGGAAGGATTGGCTGAATAGTGGTCATTGTTCAGCATTATTAATTCATTATTTGCTTGAATTTAGGGAGATTTAATGAGTAACCATTGTAACTATGTTCTTAAGTGCTTAAGTGAGAGGAGTCATAGTAGGGTAGGAAAAATAATATGGTAAAGCAATTAAACTAATTTGGATTATGGCATCTGGACTACAAAAAGGCAAGGGTTTGGAGGGCTCTTAGATGTTTTGTTAACAGAAGATTAAAAAATGACTAGTTCCTGGCATCATACCATTAAATCTTCAAAATTAATTTTTCCAGGCAATAAAAATACTCACTTTCTACAGAGAATTGTCTAGAAGAACTTTTTCATGCTCCAGGATCTCTCTTGATCCATGTAAGTGCCTGTCATGGCATACCGTTCACTGTCCATGTATTCCAAGACAAAGCTGTGGAATAGCATCAGAATACAATTTTGCTGTCTTGGGGATCTTTTTGTCAGGTGCAAAAGTAGAAGGTCAGCTCCTGTAAAAATGTTCACAGCTTCAAGGTTTTATTTTTCAGTGGTAGCTTCTCTAAGTCCAAAACCCTACAGATTCAGAAAAATGAACTAACTAACAGGACTTGGGCTTTTCCACTTCTCTTTTTCTCGTCATGTTAATTGCTGCAGGATCTCAATCTCTTTCTTACTACCATTTTATGAAAACTGCCTGCTGTTTTGTCTTCTTCATTTCCATGTTTTCAATACCCTGGGCAAGACTCATAGAATCATTAAGGTAGGAAAAGACCTCTAAGGTCATTAAGTCCGACCATCAGCCCAACACCTCCATGCCTACTAAGCCACGTCCCACAGTGCCATGTCTACGTGCTTTTTAAACACCTCCAGAGATGGAGACTCCACCACACCTTCCTGGGCAGCCTTTTCCAATGTTTCACCAATCTTTCAGTAGATAAATATTTCCTAATATCCAATCTAAACCTCCCCCGGTGCAACTTGAAGCCATTTCCTCTCATTCTATCACATGCTACTTAGGAGAAGAGACCAGCACCCACCTCACTAAAACTTTCTTTCGGGTAGTTGTAGAGAGCAATAAGCTGCCTCTTCTCCAAGCTAAACATCTCCAGTACCCTCAGTCACTTATAAGACTTGTGCTCCAGACCTTTCTCCAGCTTTGTTGTCCTCTTCTGCACACACTCCAGCAGCTCAATATCCTTCTTGTACTGAGGGGCCCAAAACTGAACACAGTATTTGAGGTGCAACCTCACCAGTGCCAAGTACTCACACCACCTGCTCTTGGTCCTTAGAGCTGGATGAGAACTTGAGTGCCTTAGTGCATGACAGTAAATCTCAGGGGTGTGCTCCAGCAGCTGCCAAGCCATCGAAGGAGCCGAAACATGCCCACACTTTGAACCCGAGAGTTTCTTATACACTCAAGCTCAAGTGCTTACAGAGAGGCAGAAGTATCGGAGTCAAAATGGTTGAGTATTTGACTTAAACTCCACTCAAATCTCCTTTTGAAATAGCAATATATATAAGCACTGGGGCTAGTTTCTTCCAATTAATGAACTTGTTCTGACCACCTCATCACTCACAGCTTTCTGGGTTGTCCTGCTGATTGTTCTGAGAATTTCAGCTGTGAGTGCCCAAGCTCATCAGCCAAAGCTGGTGTGTGATATCTGACACTGGCTTCCCATCCTCTGGCAATTCTGTTCTTATTGGTCCTTTCTCTATGCTTTGAACTCCTGGATCTTCCATTTTTTACTGTGGTTCTTAGGGACTCAGTGGTCACTCTTCATGTCTGGGGTGTTACCAAACAAAAGTATAGAATTGCATCTGTCTATCCACAGATCATGCGGGTGTTTAACAGAAAAGTGATATTATTCTTACCCTAAATATTAGATTTGTGTAAAATGGTTTTGATTGATCTTAATGAAAAATCATATATTTCACATTTTTCTTTACAATGGCATTTTTAAAGTGCATGTGAGTGAATATCTTCAGAGTAATGCTACTTTGCCTGGTTTTTTTTTCCTTCTTATGCTATATGCATATATTTATAGAAAATAATGAAGGTCATCTTAGGTTGAACTTGAAAGAGCGATTTTCCTTTAGTGTTGTAATAACTTGAGAGGAATGTGGTCAGTCCTGTCTCTTTCACTAGCTTTATAGGGGCTGGGTGAGCAGGACTCATTCAGGAGAGAGGTTGTAAGCAACACCTGGGAACTCCAGCCGAGTGACGCGCGCTGACATCCTTCCATCAGTTGACTTTCATTTCTTACCCAAAATGATACTGTTTTAATGGATGAACAAACTATTTCTGGTATTTCTCTTTCACCAACCATGCCTCACTGCATTGGGTTCCTCATTTTTCTTCTGCCAAGGAAAAGAAGAGCAGGGATTTGTGTACCAAAGACCCCATTGCAGGGGAAGGATCTCAGGGCAGGGAGAGACTTAGAATTGCAGATGCTTTTAAATAAGGAATCAAAGCTTGGAAATGCCTCCTTGTTTTTCTCTGGAAGACTCTATGGTCAATGAAACCAACTGGGGTAGTATCTGGAGTCTAAACAAAAAGAGAGTTTTAAAGTGCGTTGGGTATGGACAGGACAAGTTCTTCACTTGAAGATGTTGTGATGTAACCAGGCGGTTAGGATAGACCTGTCAAGTCAAATGGGGAGACTGTTATATTTGTCCAGTGGTCCGCACCAACTGTTTGTGGCAAGGCTATGTAAGACAGTTTGGTGGTTAATCTGTACACGTTTTGTAGCACTTTGTCATCAGCAATAGCGTGCAAACCACCATCTGCTGTGTAGCTTGTGGCCATCCAGCTCACAGCAGCTGCCTGTGCTGTGGCAGCCTATGGGCAATGAAAGCTATTTGGCACTTTGTGCTAGACTGAGGGCTGCAAAATTATCTAGGCTGAGTTGCTGTTTGTGCAGCTATGGACTGTGTTCACCTCAGAGCCTGGATTGCTGGGTTCTCCTTGCAGCAACTGTTTCCCACCCTCATCCGACATCAAAACTGCAGCACAGGACAGATGGTGCACAGAAGGTACCAGCCCAAGGAGCTCAAATGTTGCTGACAACCCTGCTGACATGCCTGTACAGCATCCAATTTCCTTACAGAGGCACTCATAGCCATTTCAGCTGGACTTCTCAGGGCTGTTTGAACTTTGTGATGATATTTGTACTTGGGAATTTTCCTGTGAAACCAAGGGCTCTCAGCAAAGCATTTATTGACTTTTGAAGAAACGCACAGAGGGAGGTGCTGCATACGACAAAGCAAGTGTTGCGTCACTGGTTCATGTAATTGAAATAGTTTCTTGCAAGCTGCTCATGATTCATAAGAGATAATAAATAACTGAGGAATGATTGTGCCTGACAAAGGAAACAGTTCTTGCAGACGTACTCTTCTGTTGTCCTGGTTGTGATTAGCTGGTTTCAGGAGGGAAGGTAAAAAATCACTTTTGACACACCAAAAGAAGATGCAGGTGGACTTCACACAGTTTTTCTTCCTCAGTTTTGATGCATGGTTGACTGTGGGATCAAGGTAACTGCCAAAAGCATTGAACTTGTAGACAGTGAGAGCTAGTGGGAGAAATCACAAGTACAGCCTACAAACAAGGTAGAAATGGGATTTTGTAACAGTTTGCTTTACAAAAGCACACAATCCAAATTTATTGTATTAATCTACTCCTTTGACATGATACAATACAAAATGTGGGGCATGCATCATGCTTACCTTGAAATAAAAAGCAGCAGGTGGGATTTTCCAAAAATCTACACTTAGCCCAAGTCTGCTCTCATTGAAGTAAACGACTGTTTATCAATATCATTGTGCAAGTCCATGACTGAGTACATCTAAAGATTGTACACCTCTCCTGCTAACATCTTGCACGGAAAAATAATTTTACTGAAAGTAAGTACAATAAATAAAGAGAACATTTTGATATTTTATGTTTAATTTATAAATCACAGTTCATTTTTACTGGCTTGCTAAGAAGGGTCCCACAGTGTTGTTTACACAAATGATCTGAAACTTTCAAAACTTTGTGAAAATAATGGGAAGTCTGCAACAACCTGTGATAAAGTGCTGAAATATCGGATAATCCAACCATTTTGGGAGAAGGTGTAGCCTGACAAGACAAGGGTAGCAAATGCTTATAGTAATCATAAGAATAATTACACAGTCCTTTGTCCTGATGTTAATCCCCACATCACCCCTGCAAGGTAGGATCTATATTGTTGCCTTAATCCTGTTGATTTTCTTAGTCTTGTGAATGCCACAGGGATGATAACTCTCAAGGCCCTTTCCTTATATTCAGCAGATTTGGCACCTCGCAATTGTGTAATTTGGCCTGAAGCAACCCCTCAGGAGCGGCTGTTCATGGGAAGTGTGCAGAGGAGGTTGTGGGGATTAAGAGCAACAAGGGAAAAGTCACCATCTGTTTTTTCCCCCCTCCCCTCTTTCTTTTGTCTCTCCCAGGAGAAAAACCCTACAAATGTACCTGGGAAGGCTGCACCTGGAAGTTTGCTCGCTCCGACGAACTGACGAGGCATTACCGCAAGCACACAGGAGTGAAGCCATTCAAGTGTGCAGACTGTGACCGCAGCTTTTCCCGCTCAGATCACTTGGCGCTCCATCGCCGCAGGCACATGCTGGTTTGAGAAACATTACCTGTTCCAGCTGAGTTTAAGAGCTGGGTCTCTTAACTACCCGGAGTGAATTCAGCAGGGCTGAATCCCTCTACAGTGTTAACAGGCAGGGCTTTCCCTAATGTCTGTAAGAAAAAATAATAACAGAAATTAAAAATAAAGCAGGAAAAGAAGTGCCACTCTTCTCCTCACCATCCGAAGTTAGCCCCATCTGCCCCTCAGCATGGCTACCCCCTGAAAATCATTTGGGAAATAGCAGCTGAAATGCTACAGGAATGGGCATTATTTTACATGCTGTGTCCTTTGACAAAAAAAATATTTATAGCTTGTATGTTTTCTCAGCTGTCGGACATTTTGTTCCTGAAAAATCACTGCTGATTGGAGGATTAGATACGACAAACCGATGATGATGATGAGAGCAAGACCGCTAGGCCTTTAGTATCCCATCTTTTCCTCTTATTTTGAAGACCATCTGGCCAGTGTCAGCATTACACCCAAGCTGTGCTACAGACAAGCTGCATGTGAGTAGGCAAGAAGATTCCGCTGGAGAGGTCCCACTATCGGAGCTGGAGGGTTGCTGGAGCAGACTTTCGCAATAACAGTGGTGGCATTTTAATACTGTACCACAATTTGTCATTATGCCCTAAAGGACACCAGCCATTTTCATTTATCTTGTTTTTTCTCCTTTATTTTCTTTTTGTTGTTGCTGTTTTTGAAGTCTGTAAAATAAACAAGGGGCAGCAGCATTTCTGCTGAAAGTACAATATTAAGTATCTGCATTTTACCATGGACTTATTTAGAACTGTTTTCTGATTTGTATAGAAAGACACCACCTAAAAACTACTACCCCATTCTCAATATGAAGTTTTCTTTTCTGCAGGTATCCTCTTGCCCTCGACCATTATTTGAACACAAGGAAATAGTCTGATCTTGTACTTGCTGGTACCAAGGTTAGTGGTGTAGCCATTCTTGAAATGGAATTGAATGTAACAACAAAACAGAAGAAACAGCTACATCTCTTGCAGAGAAAAAGCAATAATGAGTAAAATGGCTCTCGAGACGATAATTCACTCCACACCAACAGATGAGGGGGTATGCAGAAATAGCACGTAAGATCATTTAAGTTAATCTTTCTGATGGTTTCACTGACCTGCTAGGTACAACAGCTAAGTACTTTTCCTTCCTTCAACATAAAACTTGTTTCTGGAAAGGAAGAAAGATAAAGGAAGGAGCTGATTGTTGAGGAGTCAGTGGGTGAACTGTACGTAGGAAGGAGAAATGGTTCTGCAGTGGTGCTCTGCAAAACATTAGGTTTCTCCCAGGGAGTTAGGGAATAACAAGATTTTGCCAGCTGTCTAGTATGATATAAATGGTCCATTATATGGGTACCAGTGGCTGCCTCTGCTGGGATTTTAAATCCAAGCCTTTTCAGATTAAATAAAAGGAAGCTCTTGATCGTTCCCATACAGCCCTATAATTGTGAACCAATTTGTATTAATTGAATTATGCAGGAAAGAGAGAAACTCTTAGTCATCAGTTGTTCATGCAAATGGAATAGTGTTTTTCTGTTTTCTTTCTTCACAAGGATCTGCCTATTCAGCTAAATTTGATAAAGAGGAGACTTGGCAAGATTTTTTAAGTGTTGAGATTTTTATAGCTTAGAGATGAAAGATATATACATAAAGGTCTTTTGCAATCATTTAATTATGAATATTTGGTTCCAGGAATTGCACTGATTAAACTTGTGATGCCACTTGTTCATTTTTAGATGTTTGACCAGTCTGAATTAATTTCTGATTCCTGAAGTAATCATAGTAATTTTGGTGGGATTCTGAAATCAAGGTAATCTTTTAGAAAAAACAGCACAGAGTATCCATACAAATGCTGAAAAGAACTGCTGTTAATTGAGGAATAATATGACTGGGATAGTACTTTATAACAGCATTCACAGGCCCCTGAGTCTGACTGTTCTTTAAATACATTCTTAATGTTCCCCGATACCAGATAGATCATCAGCTCTCTGGAAGAAGAACTTCAGTAGTTAGAGCTCTGGCTTTCCTCTGCCAAGTGGTCAGCAGAGAAACTCAAGGGAAATTATTCACAGACGTTGTGGGAAAACCTCCTCTATCAATTCCAATTGACCACATTGGTAATCAACTTCCATCAAATTTGGCAATGTTTTAGTATCTGGCTCCAAATCAAGAATGAAGCAGAGGCACTAAGCACCCGGCTGTGATGAATCAGGGCTCCTGGACAGGCCATGAGGCATTGTGGGGCAGCTGGACTGGGTCTTCACCAGCAGCGTTACTGCTGTTGTTTTTCAGAAAAATGGTTGTCAGTGTTGTGTGTGAGATGGTTCATAGATTACGTCTGAGGGCTGGGTTTTTTGTACTCCAATTTCATCCCCTAAAATGGATATGTCATTCTCAGCATCTAAGGAAAGAAATCAGAGCAGATAGAAGTCAATTGATAAAAGTATTTTCCTACCCAAGAACATTTTACAGACTAATTATTTGAATAGCAGTAATTCAGTGGAAGAACCAATGGCATACAGAATTCCTTTCAGAATCTGTGAATAGAAAATTAAGTTTATTTGACCAGAAACGTAAGGTCATTCTGTTAGTGTCCAAGAGGAGCAGTGAGAGAGTGTCTCTAATGTTATACACAAAGGCACAGTATAACCAGGAGAAACCTGTGTCCTCTTTACCCTTCCCTGTAGTTGATGGACAGAGGAAAACTCCTCCAAGAGCAATTGAGAGGCCTTATATTTCAGCATTCAGCTCTGCCCTGTCGCAGGGGAAAGGATATTTATCACAGAGCATGGGGAAGCTCTTCTACTGAGGCCAAGGTTGGTCTGTGTGAATCTTGTCTTTCATCTGGTTGCCCATTACTTTATGCGTAGGAAACACTGAAACAGAAAGAAGATCTGATTTTACTCAAGGAGCCCCAGAGTGAGACAGGGTTAAAGCAGCGCTCACAGCAAGGGATGCAGGCACAAAGCATGTCAGTGGTAACAGAATGAAACCAAAAGGTAAAGGAGTGTATGCTAAATTCCATTTCACAGGCAGGAAATATATCCTTAACCTTTCTAGCACACCTAAGGGCTTTTCGTACTGCTGTTACGTCTGGACAGCTTACACAACCAGCAGTATTCCACCGCTGGGTTTCAAGTACCCAGTATGGTTCTTGGCAAGTTTCTCATTCGTATCAGTACCCACAGGCTTTGACCCCAGATACTTTTGTGAGGCTGTTTTCTGCTTTGTTTTCCTCTTCAGAATCATTGTAAGAGAAGTTACTTTTTGGGAGAAGGGTGTTTGGATGTGGAGCTGACATCCCCCAGATTCTCAGGGTTTCCTTCCATCAGTGGCTGCAGTTCAGGCCCACTGAACTTCTGTGCTTGTGCAGAGACTGAAGACAATTGCTCCAGGGTAGCGTCCTCAAAAATCCTGGTATCCCACTGTAGGTTCATGCTATTGTGTAACCATGGTGAAGACTTACATCATATGTAGCATGCAGAAGTATCAGATCTTGACACAACACAGCAGGTCCATTTTAATTGAGCATTTGGGAGAGCCAAATATTTGGTGTCCCATTCCTCCAGGCAGACAGAGATTTATGCTTTGAAGTATGAGTAAAAGTAGGGTAATATCCACCTTGCCCACAACAGCTTACAAGGGAAACTGTGGCACAAGGTGTCAGATTTCAGATGTTTTCAAAAGGATTCAATGGATTTGTCAGGAAATCTTAGTAGCCAGTACTATAGGAAAATGTAATGAGCGAGTAGCTTTGATACAGAACTTTTTAAATTTAAAATTGTCATTATTTTTCAAGCACCTGTTTTATTCAGCACTGTAAAATTGACTCATTGCAACAGCAGTTTATACTTGGGTATGAAGATGCAGTATTCCTTATTCTTTATCATGCTTACACAATTAATTAAATAGTTTTAGACTGACTTGTATATATGATTATTTGCTGGAGTAATGTATAACAAAATTAACATTGTTTAAAATGGTATCAGTGATGTTGATGTTTGGGGTAAATTCACAGTGCAGAGCATGGACAAATAGCTGGACAACTTTTCTCCCCTTAATAATGGGAATAACAGTGATCATGAGTCTCGTTTTCCATTAGCCACATTGAAAATGTATTCTAGCTGCCATTTATAAATATATCTTCTGATAATAAATGCTGTTTAATGGAAAAAACCTCTTTCTTCTTTATTGAAGGTGGGTACCTCAAAGTTGGAGTAAGTTTAACCATTAGTGTCCCACTTATTTTTTAGTTTGAACTTTGGTTTGGAAAGGTCAGTGTGTGAAACTGCATCTTCCGCAGCAGATAAGTCTGAAGATCATTCAATAAATCCACCCTACTCCCGCATGTTTGTCCATATGCCCATGATTATAAACTCCATATGCCTCCACCCATCTGCAGGTGGTAAAGAAGTTTATTTTTAAAAAAATAATCAGAGAACAAAGAGTTGGAAATAAACACTTTAAAAGAAATTACCTTCTTAAGAAAGCAGCTCATAGAATTGTACTATGCCTTTGCCTGTGAGGGTGGTGAAGTGCTAGAACAGGTTGCCCAGAGAAGTTGTGGTTGCCCATCCCTAGAGGTGTTGAAGGCCAGGTTGGATGAGGCTATGAGCTACCTGGTCTTCCGAAGGGTGTCCTGCCCGTGGAAGAGGGGTTGGAACTGGACGATCACCCTTCCAACCCAAATCATTCTATGATTCTATATTTTATAACTGGAGAAGTCCACAAAGAAAATTAAAGATTGTTATATTTTCACAGTTGTGTTAGACCATAACAATTGCTGTGTGTTGTATGCTTATGAAGTCAGTCTCATTGGTACCTTAAAAATGCTTAAATTCTGATCAGTTTCCATGGGAAATAAGGTTTTCGTACACAAATGTAACTATAAGGATACTGCATCTTTAGAAATCAAAATACCTTGAAAGTATTTTACTATACTTGTAACAGTTTAAATAGTCTGCAATATATGTGAGAGCAGAAAAGTATTTTCAAACTCGCAATTTTACATGGGGGTAAATAGGTTAAATGAAGTGCATTTTTTTAAAATCCTTTTGTTTCATTAGGAAGACTGGTAATGCCTTGCAAACCTTAAACACAAAGTATAAGAAGTAAATTATTCTGTTTTGTCTGTGTTTTCTCTGTAAAATGGAGTGGCCACTTCTTTGCTGTTTCACAGCTGGTGTGCGATATAGCAAAGTCGTACTGAGTCCTTCAATGTCAAGTGAGTCAACACTCAATGTCTTTGACCGAATAAAGGAAAAAACACTTAGTCAAAATGGAAACCATATGAAAGATTTGGAGGGGGGGGGGGAGTGTGGTTTTTTGTTTCCTTCTGGCATTTTATAGTGAACTGCAGACGCAGTAATGGCAAACTCTCATTTGATTTTATTCCTTCTTGTATTTCCCTGACTACAATGCATCTGGAATAAAGGTTGCAGAGCTGAAACCGGCAGCTGCTCTTCACGCATTCTGGGTCTTCTAGGTGCAGTAGCATGTCAACAAAATCAATTGTAGCAGGACAGTTGTGACATTTAAAATGCACGTAGACTTCAGCAAGGTAGCCTAAAATCTATTTTAAAAGGTGAAACAGAAACTGAAAGTGCCTGTTGTTAGAACTGATGGGATGTTCCTATACTTTTACACAGCAATAACTTACGGGATTCTGTTAACAATAAGGTGAAAATGAAGTTTTACGCTGAGAACAATAATGCAGCACAGAAACAAACACAAAGTGCCATTTGTATTGTCACGTGTTGAGATATTGTGTTAGAGGTTTTAGTTGTTTTCTCAGATGACATTTGTCTTCTATTTGTAAGAAGAAAATGACTCTTTAGTTTACAAATCACTCATATCCATATCAGTTCTCGGTAGATGTGAATAGAAGTCACTGTCAAGCAGTGTTTTAGGCTATTTCTTCCTAATTTATGTCTGATGTGTCCATGTATCCAGGGTATTCTCTACTAAAATAATCCAAAAACCAGCAATAAGCCCAATGGAGCTTTCTTGTGGTATATAGTAGAATGAGGATTCTCTTGAAAAATCCTCTGCATCAAACTCTGGAAACACAGAGTTTACCTTGTGTCTCCTTTCTGTTTGTCACGTAATGCTTGTAGTATTTAGTATCATCTGAGAATTTATTGACTTGAGGTGTGGGCAAAATATATCACTTACTTTTCTTTCTTTTGAGGACAAATGAAAAGTTGGGGACTATCTGTCTAGAGACTATTTGAATAGCAAATAAGAAGTTGATATTCCTAAAATGGAGAAAGGAGATTTTTATATTGAGTGCCCTAAACATTTTGCATCAATAGATTAATTAATCTGACAAGAAAATTGCCAGCTGTGACTCTTCTATTCTTTTCTTCCAATTATTTTTTTGTTTAACCTGGTATATTTCTGTAAAGAAAGAATATATTAACTGCTGCTAATGGATTCTTGTAGTAGCAGTGTAATGCCATCCCTCTTGCTTCTGTTTCTATAAATGAATTTAGTGGAGATCAAAATTGAACTGGTTGTCCTAACACCATTGTCAAGCAAAATTGCTTTGCATTGTCTAAATTTGTACCTGTCATTTCCCCAGGCAGATTTTTGCATTTGAAAAATTCCACATTTTGCCTAAACTTTTGGTTTTTTAGGTGGATCGCTGCTGGAGAGGGAGGGTTCGGTTTATTTGCTGAGGCAGGATTGGTTGTGCACGAAGATGCTCATACTCATGCATAGAAAAAAAGTGCACGTGCAAAAAAAAACCAAACACCATCACATGTAAAAACTAGACAACTCTGCACGCCATTTCATCATGTTAAAAGACCACTAGTTTGGTAACAATATCTTATTGTTATCCACTGGTGGAAAGAATCCCATCAGAATGTGCATATACTTATTCTGTCACCTTGAACTTACTCTCCAAATGTTAAGCCCATATAAGAACTCAGTTCATGCTGGGGATTTTAGGAGGGCACCAAGGAATGTGTCATCAGAAGGACAAGGGAAACACTGATTTCTTACCTTGTACTTGAGCCGTTGTTGGAGAGGTTCCAAACCAGAGGTTTCGTTCTTTGTTCTGGAGCAGCAACACTACAAGGAGGCACCCTTAGAAACCCGCAGTGTTGGGAGGTTTGGCTGACTCTAGTCCTGTGTGTTCTTGTGTAGGAAAGGATACCTGGTCTTCACCATCCCAAAATGAGCCAGACTTTTTTTCCTTCATTCTGAAAAACAAATACAGAGTTGGAGGTTTTTTTCAGTTTTATTGATTTGCCAGGATGCATCTATAGCAGCTTTTACTTACTGACTTTATATTGTGAAATAAACTGAGCTGCCCTTTCAATAATTCAGCACACAGTTGTGCAGTTGTCCAGACAAGCAGAACTGTGAATGCGAAGTTTAGCTATTATGAAAATAGGAATGAAAAAAATTATTTGAGCTCCTTTTGTCCATATCCGTGACACAAAACATTTTCCCCAGATTGATCTCAAAAGTTTCAGTGAGCCAAGATGCTCTGAATTATAAGAGGTGAATGGTGACTCCCCATGCTGTGACCTCTGCATTCAGAAAAAAAAATAGCCCAGTGTCTGGTAGGGAACCACGGGTGATGGTTTTGGTGGATTGTCAAAAGCATGAAAACATGAACTACAGAAATAGGTTCAGATGCTGCTTTTCTCCTAGATGTAGAGAGCTTCTTTGGAAAGACAGTTTGAGCCATAATCTTCACATCCAAGCTAATCTTTTTCACAATTCAAAGCTCATGTTGTCATTTCAAACTATTTTTTCACTGCTACTTTTGCATCTTATTTTTCATTAAAAAAATCACTCACACTATTTCTGTCATTATTGTCCTATACATTGCTTCCTCAGTAATGCAAGTTCTCTACCAAACACCTACAAGTACGCTCTCTTGACCTGCTCTCCATCCCCAAGAAGTTATATGTCTCATTTGCACTTGCAATAGAATGTACACAGATAGTAATGAATTATGTATAAACTTTCATGTTCCATCAGCCTTAAGACTGTCAACCCACACACATAGACACACACATTCATAGACTTCAAGTGAAGGAGAGATTTGGACACTGCTATCAACATGTGGGGTCAAAAATACATTACATTTGAAAAGTTCTTTCAGCTGTGTTTAGGAAGGAACAACAATAATGAAAAACAGCATTCTTGGCCAAGTCACTTATGGATGAAACAAATTCCCCTATGGCATTAGTTGAATGAAATCCCAAGGATGGGGATGCATTTGGCCCCAGAGTTGTTCCTTCTAATCGGGTCATTATCGTTGGATGTACCAATAAGTGTTGATTTGGTCCTGTGTAAAATTACAAAAACATCCCTTAGTTTACAAAGTGATTAATTTGAAGTTTCACAGCAATGGAAGTAGTACATGTGGCACCTCAACCTTTTTACTAGATAAGATGCAAAAGGGAGGGTCATTTTGGTAATCAGATAGAGATAATAGTGTCAATAGAGGTCCTACACTTAAAAGGAATAAAAATACCAGTGCTAACAAGCAAACATTAGTTTCTTAAGTCTTTTCTTTTGCTGCCTTTTCAAAAGCTTTTACATGCAAAAATTACTTTTCTTCAAAAATAAAAGTAATCATCTGAAGATCTAATTTCCCAATAGTTTCCTCTGCATTTATATACTATGTAGTGTTTAGGCAACACCTATGTTATAAGTTTATTAATATTATGTAAGTGTTGTTCTTGTATTTATGTATAGTGTATGTATTGTAAATATACTCAGAGCTTTTTTTCCTCTTACTGTAAAATGGTGATTTTTGCCCTATGATAATGTAAAGGGAGTCCCCTAATGAAATTCTGTCAGATGATTATTCCAGTCTATTCTCAAAGATTTAAATGAACAAGTGTTATCGTTTTTAATGGTGTCTCAGACATATTTTGTTGGTGCATTGCTTTTCTGTATTCAACTTTCCTATGAATTGAGCTGTGAATTGAAATAGAGTTTAAACCTTTAAATGTATGCATTTGTATAATTATCTGAATGGAGGCATGAAGGTTAAATAAAGCATTTTGTATGGAACAAAACCCCTAATTATTACTGTGGATGACTCAGACCTTCTGGAATACCTGGTTATTAACTTTTTTTAAATTAAACCTTTGTTAAAAAATCTTTTCTATAAACATATAGTGATTTTTTAAAATGGAATGTTTGCTTAAGAATGGATTCTACTTGCTTTTCTGATTTTTTAAAATCCATCATATAGAGTAGACATTCTTTTATATATCATGGTGTTTGTGCATCTGTGGCAAAGCTGGAACAAATGAAATAGCACTCAGAGGTATAAACACAAATGTCCTGGCATGATACAAAAATACTTTGCATTACTATGCAGTCTGAGTTCCTTAAGTACTTTAAAATGGAGGTTTGTGTCTGTCAGTCTTTGATTCTTTCGCTTTCCTTTCTCTGTGTGTAGGGAAGCTGGGACAGTTAACGTGCATCATGCTGCCTAAGGTATCCGAGCAGCTGAGAGGGAGTTCACACAGTCTGCCTGTAAATAAAAGAACATCTACTGAAGGAGGGCAAGGGCACACTGAAAATGTCGACTTCATATTTTGTTGATGAGAGATGGTGTTTGTGATTGCTCCTAGGGATATTTTGAGGCCCACAGGCTTCTCCCTCCTATCTGACCATTACACAAGGAAGCTTCCTTTACGTTTGAGCCAGCCTGTAGGACCACTGTGGATATCAAATCAGAGGCTTGGAGCAGCTTCCCTTATTGGTGAAATTTTTCCTTAAATGCGAATTTTCCCTTTCCCTTGCATTTCCATCCACTTGCTTTTAACTGATACGACCATTTCTCTAATAAAAACTGTAGTGTTATGTGGTTACAGGCAGAGAAACAAATAAAGTATTCTGATTTGGAGACCTCTGAGCCTTATCAAGAGGTTTATCTAACCCAAAGCTGTGCAAGGGCAGATCTTGAATCTCTCAAACTGCTGATGAATTTAAAAACTCAGCTAGTCCTACTTGGCCCTTCCATAGCACTTTTGCTTTCCACACAATAAGTTGTTTGTTCTTCCTCAATGCCTTGCGAGTGTTTAATATCAATTTTTCTCCCAACAGTGCCATAAATATAAAATACATCGCTGCCTGTTTAGTCTGACTTCTCCTGTGAACACCCACACCCACATCATCCCCTGCCCTGACCTACGGTCTGTTCCTGAAAAGTTATTTCTTCCACTTGAACAAACAACAGCTCAATTGTCTTCTAATTCCTCCCTCCCTTTTTTCCCCTTTGTCACTGAACAGTCCATTTGGAGTGAAAAGTCTGCGCATGGTGTTTTGTACACTGCACATGGCACGTCTGGCTCTCTGCAAGCGTGACAAGCAGCTACTCGTAACCACCTTCAACTTTGCACATTGACTTGCTGGATCAGATAAGTGTGATTCCCTCTCTACGTGCAGGAACAATCACATCCGCATCATCCTTGAACCTGAGGAGGCTGCCCACCACCTGTATGGAGCCCTGGCAGCACAGACTTTCACCCCGTGGTTTACAATACTATTCTTCCTCCCCAGCCTGCAAAAGGGAAGCACACAAACACAGGGGTTGACTGAAAGAGTTGCTTGCTGTACACCAGCGTGCTGCACTGTGACCCAGAGGTGTGAAGTTTGAGAGTCGAATGGGTGAGGCTACGGGAAGCCAAATTTTGGTGGTTGCTGAATATCTCCTTTCCAAAGAGGAGCCAGCCTGGTGGGGCAGACTGCTCCTGGACATAATCAGGATATCCAGGGCTTCAGCAATGCCTGTGGTGCATACTGTGGAAACACATCCCTTACCAACCCTCCCACCTCCGCAAATCGTGCAAAGTTATACCCTCCAGATATAAGAAGATCCAAAGGTGATCAGCTGAAGTTGGAATGACTCAGTAGTTGAGCAAGAAATGACAGAGTCACAGAATAGCTGATGTCAGAGGGGACCTCTGGAGGTCATCTAGACCAAGCCCCCTGCTCAAACAAGGACACCTATGGCCAGTTGCCACGACCAAGTCCAGATAACTCCTGAATGTCTCCAAGGATGGAAAATGCAGCCTGTGCCAGAGCTTGGTCACCCTCACAGTAAAAGTTTCCTGATGTTCAGAATACCCACCCAATCATTTCAGATCCCTACTCTCTCTCTTTAGCCATAAGGCAGAACGATGTCCCTCATTAACGTTTTGACCCAGTCTGTAATTAGCCACGGGTGTTTTCCCCATTTTTAATCCCTCTTTTTTTATCCCTGAGAGGCCCTGAATAGCAGCAGCAGCCACTACCCTTCCTGTTGAAGCATACTAACGAAGGCATTTACTGCCTCACATATTTGTCTTAGCAAAAATATATAGCCCATAATAACTACGGTTGCCACTTACAGAGGAATAAATAACCAGATTTAGCCAGTAAGCTCAGATATGTCAATATATTTCATCTTTCATGTTTTTGTTTATATCTTTGCATAACCTCACCCACAGGTGTACTGTGCCCTTTCCTGGTTATCTTTCTTGTTCACTGAGGACATCGATCTATAAAATCTCCTCATAAAATACTTCAAATAATGTATTTTAGGGTTTTTTTACTGAGATGACTTCTCTACACCTGTATTTTTGTGCCTGTACAGAACATTAACACACAGAAACTAACAATGAAGTCCAGAAAGGACCACAAAAGCAAACAGTGAAACTAAGACACTTGCAAAACTCTATAAATCTCTGTGGAGCTTGGGTTGTTGTTTAATCTTTATATACAGGTACGTCTCAAGGTTATCTGCTCCTGAGCGGTTCACTGAAGGCTTTTGTGATTTGTCACCTGTGCAGCTCCTTATCAGTCAGAGATATTTCCCCTTGTAACATTTATTATGGACTCTGTGTTTCTTACTAAACGTGATGCTGTGAAGAGGCTCAGGTATGCAGTTTGTAATGACTTATTAAATTTTTTTCTCCTGTGATCAACGGGATCATAAATGTGACATACGTCGTACAATGTGTGCAGCACTGCTGCTGGCAGAACACCAGCGCTGGGTACTGAATGAAAACAAGGAAGCCTGCAGCTGGGAAGTAGTATTCTGTCTCCATACAGCAGTCTCTAACTGAAAAAGAAGCATAGTTAAATACATTCATTAAATATGTCACCTGTGTAGAAAAGAAATGACTGCAAATAGCATAAATAAAATAACCGTCATAGCACCTTTGCTAACACACCAGGTCTGATTTCTAGGTGGAAAAAAATCTCAACCCTTTCCACCAGCATGAGTGTTGCCATCCTGTCCTGCCATTTAGTTTCAGCAGAGGCAAATCCAGCCCTGGCTGATGCAACCACACATCAGCATGTCAAGGAACCAGCAGACTTGGGAGAGGAGCATGCTGCAATTGCTTCATTGCTGGGATGGTATGGAGTTCATCTTCATGCAGGTGAGGCCAAGACAACAGGGGATTTCCTGGGAAACAACTTCCTCTGTTGCCTCCACAGCCTGGTGGAAATGTGTTGGAGACTCTGAAAGAGAGAGCTGGCTGCTGTGGGAAATAGAATGCAACTGTTCCTCAGATATTGCTTTATCCAGCAGATAAAGCTGCTTTAATTCTTCATTTGTTCTTTACTACCAGCAATGTCTACGCTGACATCAGAGGTCTGACTGGTAGCATGTATAGGCATGCAAGTACATATACATATATTTATATGTACAGTGTGCATGCACTGGATGGATGGATGGATGGATGGATGGATGGATGGATGGATGGATGGATGGATATTCTGACTAGCTCCTTCTAAAAGTAGTTGGGGTACCTCTCCAAATTCATGCCAGTGGGCTCCAGGAGCATTACTAGAAGCCAGGGGTCCATGTAACTATTCAAAAGTTGGGTAGTGTTTTTGAAGATCTTTATTTTAAGATGTGAGAACCAAAAGGCCAAGGGGAGAAATTGAATGCTCGGACTCCTTCTGTGCCTGTTGCCACTGCCTGAGTTGGTGCTTCAAGGAATGCCCCAAAGCCCTGGGTGACCCCCAGACCTGACTTGTTCTCTTCTGCCCCACAGGCAGCATGGGTTCAGGCCAAGCCTGGTCAGCAGAAAACATCTGGCAGGGGGGCAGTGTGGTGCCCCCAAAGAGGGCCTCAAAGTCACCTGGACAGTCCGGGGTCTGGCAAAGAGCACTGCTGCCACAGCACCTACGTACGGATGGAGGCAAATGAGAAGGAACCAGGGGACAGCAGGAACATAAAGCAGGGGTTTTAGCCTCGGTTGTACTAGGGAGCTCATCTTGCATTAAGACTGGTGGATGGGTTTGCAGGTAAGTGATATAATTGAGAAAATGAGGGCAGCTTATTGAGTGGGAGCCTGGCAGCTTTGCCTCTTCTCTCCTCCAGCAGGCAAAGGTTTAGTATAACCTTCCTTCCAAGAGGGGTCACAGTGTGGGGAAAGGAGTTACATGGTACTCAAAACCCTGGGCTGAAATGAAATTGATCTCTGTGTGCACAAATCAGTAACAGGGCTGTTTCCGTCACCTAGTGAAGTATGTGATCTGTTTCTGAGACACTTTATAAAAAAATTTTAAAAGGCTGGTAGAGGATTTCTGCAGAGCTTTTTGGTTCTGATTATTCATTAATTTAGAAATGATCATTTATACCATCTGGGGATTTTCAGTGTAACTGGGAGTAAACTCTGAGCTTCCCAGGACTCTGTGAATGTGCCAAGAAGGGAAGACTGCAAAAGCTTTTAGAGCAAATAAAACAAAGCCAGAAAAGCAGCCCATTGTGAGGAGGTGGGGGGGGGGGGGACGAAAATGTGGGGATGGGCCCTTTTCCTTCCTCAGCCTTGCTTTGTTTCCCATTTTGTTTGACATTTGTAATCAAAGCCTCTGCACCTTTGCTTTAGTTACAATAACTTTGCTGTAGCTATTACATGAGCCTCCACAGATGTACATACAACCCAAGTTTCTAGCCTTAGGCGCTGACCGCTCCCTAGACAAGATGCTTGTTCCTCTACCACGGTACGTGTAATTCTGCAAGTTTCATTTATCACAAAGCAGCAGTACAGACACAAGAAAAGTACAGCACAAGCCAGGGGCTCAAGGCAAAGTTTGGCACACAGCACATCAACAGCAGTAAAGGCTTATTCCTTGAGCTTTCATCACTAACAACATCTGGGAAGATAAATGTAACTCAGTCACGGTTACTGCAAATTAAAATAAATTAATAACCTGCCAAGTGTGGGACAGCAGTCCTATGTTCATGGTTTTTTTGCAGGAAAACTAATGTGATCCTTTGGGACTGTAAGCTTTAGTCTGATTCACATTGATGGCTGGGTACCCATAAACTTTAAGGAGATTTCAGGGCTCAAAATACTTTCCTTGACTATCCTAGCAGAAAGGAGGTTGGTAGGAAATATGGATGGCATTGCCAGCAATTTCAAGCTTGAATTCAGCTCAGAGCAGTAGTGACTAAAAGTCAGTCCACTGTCCACAACTGGCAGGAGCAGTGGTGATACCCAGTAGATAGATCATCATCTGTCAAAGACACAGTGGAAGTTCACAGAATCACTAGGTTGGAAAAGACCCCCAGGATCATCGAGTCCAACCATTCCTATCAGCCACTAAACCATGCCTCTCAGCACCTCATCCACTCATCTTTTAAACACCTCCAGGGATGGTGACTCTACCACCTCCCTGGGCAGCCTGTTCCAGTGCCCAATGACCCTTTCCGTAAAAAAAATATTTCTGATGTCCAGCCTGAACCTCCCCTGGTGGAGCTTGAGGCCATTCCCTCTTGTCCTGTCCCCTGTCACTTGGGAGAAGAGGCCAGCTCCCTCCTCTCTACAACCTCCTTTCAGGCAGTTATAGAGAGCAATAAGGTTGATGTCTTGCTCTAGGAGGCAAGAAGGGCTTAATCAATACATGAAATCAGTTTTGGTTTTTGTCTTTGTTATTTCTTTTCTGGGTTGCTGCTGGCAGACTGAAAGAAAAGTCTCCACAGCTCAGCACAGCAGGGCTGGGCTGCATCTCTGTGGTCACGAAGGCATGGAGTGAAGACTGGCCTATGTTCACACTACTTGGTGCCAGCCACTGCTAAAGGCTGGCCATATCCATGCTGCATAACACATGGAGTTCATCTGTGCCCTCTGTGGGCCTACCCCTGTGGCACAGATTATTTTCCATGTATTTTCCTGCATTCAGAGGGTCTAGGACAGAGGCCATGCTCTGCTGCAGGCCACTGCAGTCCTGGGTTTATAGGTGCAAGAGGAGGAAGGCAGTGTATGCTCCAAGGTGCAGCAGCAGGGCATGGAGCCTGTGGGGATGGCATGGAAGGGCCAAGGAGGCAGCCTGATTCAGTGCTTTGTGATGCCTTCTCCACTGCATGAGCAGCATTTGGTAGGAAAGCTCCTCAGAGCCCACGATGACCCTTTTCCTGGAGGAGTAGAGACTTCAGAGTCCCTCACACGCTCCCGCTAGAGAGGATAGCAAGGTTACCCACCCGGGCTGGAAATGAAGGATTGATCATATAACCTGTTTAGTGGCAATAAAGGTGAGGCATTGGAACAGGTTGCCCAGAGAAGTCATGGATGCCCCAGCCCTGGAGGTGTTGGAGATCAGGTTGGATGAGGCTTTGAGTGACCTGATCTGGTAGAAGGTGTCCCTGCCAGTTAGAACTAGATGATCTTTAGGGTCCCTTCAGACCAGTACCAGACCATTCTATGATTCTATGAATAATGAGCATGAGTGGCCAGAGATGGCACAGACAGAAACCACAGCATTGTGGTGTGCTCTCAAGGTGAATCCCCCCAAAAAGGTGAATCACTCATTCTTAGTCACTCATTCCCGTTCCTAGGCATCTCCAGGGACTCCCTTGTTACTTCTGATGGTACACTTACCTTTGTCTCAAATCTGCCTTGGAATCTGTTGTTTTTCTTCCAGAGTCAATTGATGTAAAGTAGTAGATTTGGAACCATTTGGCTTACTTCATGCCAAAGCCAAAGACCATAAAATGCATCTTGTTCCCCATGCATAATGTCTAATACATCTTATCTTTGAAGTACACACACTTTGCTGACTGCAGTAGCATCTGCATGGGACACTAAAATCTTAATTAAAGTTCATAAAGGGGCTGAACAGGAAGTATTTAATAACTATCATGTAATGTATTTAGTTTTGATGATAATAATATCTGGAGTATAATAACAGCTGGAGTCTGAGCTGGTGCTTTTATATATGGGAGGAGCACAGGATACAGAATTCAGGGTTTCTCAGCATACTTTTGCAAACGGTTACATTATTCACAACCACAAAAGCACCACCAGATAATACAAGTCACTGGTTCCCACTGGGGGAGGCAAGTCTCCCACCAGTTGTTAACCCAAGTCAAAATTTTTTCCGGTCTTTGTGTAGGCCTGGTGTGACAGACATTTACCTGGGTCTGTTCGAGACTGTTGTCTTCAATTCCTGCCTAGCAGAGGGTAGTGGGACTGAGGGGAGAAGAAAGAGAGAATGGCAGTAAGAAGAGACGGTATGGAACCTGTAGCATGAACCAAGGTGTAAGCCAGGAGTAGGATATGAAATCAGGAAAAGGGATGAAAGGACACAGGGCAGTATCAAGACAAAGAAGTGTACATAGCATGAGTTTATTCTCTGTTTCTATGAAAAGGTACAGTTTCATATTTTAAACATGCAGAAACCACAATGCTTTCAACAAAAAGAGGAGTGGTGACTCCAGTGCTTGACTCTAGCATGAGCTTGAACTCTGGTGGATTTACCATGTATTCTTAACAACACCAGTGACATGTCAGCAGTTTATAAACTGGAAAACAAAGCTATTAACTTCTTTTGGCATTGTGTTTCTCACAACAAAAGAAGGTCTGAAGAAAGGGAGTTACAAAAATGCGTTTTACACTGGAGGCCCATTAGCTCTATTGGTCAGAGAAACTGCTTTGCAGCCTCCACCTGCAGTATTGTGTGTAACGGATTTATTTTATGTTCTGTTCATCACAACAAACAGACCTCCCGAGTAGCAATGTGTGTTCTTATATGAAAGAGAATCTGGGGGCTCTGAAGACTTGAAACTTGATTTTGGCCATAATCATTAGAAGGTCACCTAGGAATTCTGGAGCAGTTTGTTTATCCTGATTCCAACCTGCTAGGTCCAAGAAAATACGCTTAATTCAATCCAGGTGACTCTTCATTAAATATAATCTTGTCTTAATTGGTACCACCTTGACCTCTACTTGTGAAGTCTATTTTGTGGTACACAAGTCTATCTTTAAGTGCTGAAACACACATTTTTCCATCTGATTCCCCACGATTTCATTATGACAATACACTTCATACCAGGCACTCCACATGTGTGTGAAATACAGGGAAGGTTTAGTAAAGAGACTGTGTTTGAGTGGGCTAGCAGTTGATTCATCAGGCTGCCAGCCACGATGGGCTCTATTATTTGTGCCCAGCTTAGTTATCACAGCCTTTAAAATGTCCAAGATCAAGAGATCAGTGAGTGAGTGATTCAGAGGCACTGCTGTCTGCAGCTGCCAAATCCTGGCTGCTTCTACAGCCTGTGGAGAGTAATGCCAATGTTAATTAGCCTGGTTAGTCTGATGTCTGCCTGTAGTGTAACTACTAAACCACATTGAAAAGTCCAGGTCTGGTGGGTAGCAGGAACAGAAGTGACCTGAGAGCCACTCACAGAGAAGTCACAATAACCAATCATTGTGACCACCGAATGGTCCACATGCATCCCATGAGTTTCAGTCTACGTCCCCACTGGTGCGCTTTCCTTACTGAGGTGACACTCATAGCCTGGCAGTCCTACAGCAGGTCTCATTTCTCCCTAGTGGGATTGTTTCCAGACGACCTCAGCCTATGTTAATGATCTGACATTTTAACACTGCTCTAAAGAGGGGAGTAACAGGAAAGTTGAGGTGCACCTACAAAGCAGTGGACTGAAGAGTGTGAAGAACTGCAGTTCAAAGCAGTGCCTCAGATGCCCTCCTCTTGGCATCAGGGCTTTTAATCAGATCTGGCATTTCAAGCTGATGAAAAGATTGCGTTGAATTTCCATTTCTGACAGTGGCAGAGAAACAGAAGCGCCTTTATTTTTCCAAAAGCCGCAGTTTCCATTCTGGGAAGAAATACAGGAGTTAAGTAGCCTGTATCATGGGCAATAGCCAAAAGGGACCTTGTCATGTTTGATCAATTGCTGATGGTAGGAGATTTTCTGTGAAATGCGGTAAAAAATAAATGGACTCAACCACTGACATAAATTAATACACTAATGATATTAAACCTTGGCTCCAATGCTGGCTGCTGCTTCAGAGGGCTTGAAATCTGAAGTTCTGAATTATGTACCAAACCCAGGCCACTGATTCATCTGGCAACATTTACAAATGTCATATCAATGCTTTGCCAGCAAAGAACAAAGTAGGAACACTGACAGGTCCCAGCAAGCTTGCAATAGATAGAAATTGGATAGAAATTCACGTGGAGTGCTTGAAACAGGTACAATCTGGATTGAGCTCTAAGTCAGCATCTCAGGTACTTCACACAAGCAAGGGGTTTGAAAGCTTTCAGGTAAATTAGATGAAAATCAGTACTATTAATAAAACTGCACCATATGGCATAAGGAAGCCAAGTACTGCTTGGTACAATGCACAAACATATTCATTGTCAAGATAACCTAAAGTGGATTTCATACATGACATTTGAGTAGCATCCACGTTTTGCACAGCAGAAGGCAAATATTTTGGCTTTGTTTCAAAGGCACAGCTTCTGGATTCACATGGCATCACGAGATGCATCTCCCATTTGAATTGGGGGCTGGAAATGGTCATCCTCAAGGCTTCAGAGAAAATTTTAAAATTGAAATTGTCCAAGAACAGAGAAGGCAAAGAGAAGAAGCAGATTTCTGCATTTTTGTTTTTAAGGCCAAGTTTGAACTCTAACATGGAGGTCTTTTTAATGACACTAATAATCATAGAATCATAAAATGCTTTAGTTTGGAAGGGATCTTTACAGGTCATCTTGTCCAACCCCTCTGCAGGAGCACAAACATCTTTAACTAGATCATGTTGCTTAGAGTCTCATCCAGCCTGGCCTTGAATGTTTCCAGGGAAGGGTCCTCTGCTACCTCCCTGGGCAACCTGTTCCAGTGTTTCACCACCCTTATTGTAAAAAATATCTTCCTTATATTCAGTCTAAATCTACCCTGCTTTAGATTAAAACCATTACTCCTTGTCCAGTTACAACAGGCCTTGCTAAAAAGTCTGTCCCCATCTTTCCTATGGGCCCCCTTTAAGTACCGGAAGGCTGCTCTAAGGTCTCCCCAGAACCTTCTCTCCTCCAGGCTGAAAAATCCCAACTCTCTCAACTTGTGGTAACAATGCTAATAGCATTGCTACCCGATGGCTCGTACTAAACTGAGTAATTAATAACCTGATGTACTTTACTACAGGAAAGATTTTCATATTGCTGCTCAGAAGCCATATGCAGTTCCTGAAGCAAAATCTGGGATCTTTAGCTTCCCAGTAGTGTTGTGGGTTTCAGCATGCGCCACCTTAGGATATGGGGGTGGGGTCTTATTAAAGAAGAAGAAGGAGTGTCAGTGATGGATGGGGAGAAATACGAATCCTGCTAAATCTGCCTTTAAAAGAGATTAAATGAGGTTGCAGTGTCCTAGAACAAAGGTCTCCTGAGCAACAATGTTGAGGGAGGCAGCACAGGGGACCTTGTTGTTCAGGGTACATTTAAAGAAGTCAGTTTAGACGCCAAACAGTGTTTTATGAAAGTGTGCTATGATTTAAATTTCTTTTTGGAAAGCTTAGGCAAGATGAAGAGGTGATGGCTAGAGTGAAGGGATGGATCAGCATTGCCGTGCATCATGTTCACAAGGCATGGCCAAACCTTCTCTGTGGTCTGCAGATCGTGCCAGTCTCGTATTTTGGTGTATTACACAAAAAAGTTACCCAGAAACTCATCTGTGACAATAGATCTCACTACAAACCAGGCTTCAGTCCTGCTGTGACTGTTTCTGTTGGTTTAGGAGGAGTGGTCACCATTTCACCTGGGAGTGCCCCCAAAGTTTGCCCCCAAAGCCCTTGTGGACACGCTGACCTCAATTGGTTGCAGCAATGGAGTGTGGCAGCTGTACTAAATCAGAATGTGGGGCCAAAGGAGGCCAGACATAACTCCTCACTGGAGATAGCATAGAAAGGAGGCTCATAGAGAAAACTAGTTCAACAAGGTCCTGTTTCCTGCTGGGTCCAATCCAGATACATGCTTAAGCCATAGTGACCCCCAAGCTACTCCAGAATTGCTAAGCTGAAATAATTAACAAGCTGTCAGATCCCCCAGATATATATTTTTTCTTCTTTATACTCAACTAACCATGGTTTTCAAAGCACGTTGTGAGCGCAGAAAAGCATTGTTCATTATGCAGTTGTGCTGTTCGCTGTTTGGAGTTGAAATTCACCTGGCTGATGTTTTCTTTCACAGTAGCTTTGGCTTCCATTGTACTATGCCAAGAAAGATAACTTTACTTGTGCCTTTAACTATCAGCGGTGTCAGCAAATTACTGGCAACAGCCCATATTAGTGTCTTCATCAGAGTGAGGATTTATGATGTCATCACTAAATCCATCAGGGACATTACATCCTTATAATTCATAGCTGACTCTTGAGTACATAAAAGGAACAGCAATGTGCCAGCTAACAAAGAATAATTGTATTACTTACTTCAGCCATGCTAATTTGCTTAAATAATAAAAATACGCTGGTGCAACAAGATAAAAATAATGTCCTGATAGACACAAAGGAGTAAAACAGGGAAGTACTGAGTGGGATATTAAATACTCATCTTTTTGGCAGTGTCCTTTTTGATTTCTGGTATTTAAAGCTGATGGAAACTTTGATCAATATTTACCTTCATTCAGTCAAGAGGAACATGGCAGCATTACCTAAATTTAATTTTATTACCAAAAGGATGGCAGTACTGTATAAAAAATTGTATGGGCAGCAAGATACAGACTTTCCATATTAATGCAACATTGATTGACTGTGCCTGAGAAAGGATATTCAGTAGGTATTCCAGAAACCTAATTTTGTCTGGGAGGGAAGCTGAGCTCACTCATGAAAGGAATTGCTAAAAAACAGGCTCCCAGTGTAGATTTCTGTGTTCTTCAGTGCTCATGTCAGGATGACCGTTTCTTTGAACGGTCATCTCAATGAGAAAATATTTACAGAGATGGGAATAGTAGAGCTAATCAGGATTTCTTTTCTGATGAAAATATTATTATTATTACCATTATTATTATTATTATCGTCGTTGCTGTTATAAGGACCATCAAAAAACCAGAGTTTTGTTTCAAAACTGCAGAATGTGGTCTGGAATGCACCATCTTCTATATGGTCAAAGTGTCAAGGTTCCTTATAGAGACTGTAAGCTGAGTGTTTCTATGAGCTGAACACTGTGGAGAGCATCACTTGTGCAGCACTCTTTCTTTCTAAACTGCCTCATGGTTCTCCTAGTTATTGTCAATGATGAGAAACTCGGAGTGGAGAATTGAAGCATAAACACATTTCTGTGGAATACTGAAGCAGTCATCTTGGGATCTGCACACTGAGGATTTTTAATTTGGAAGCCATCTATTATTAAATGAATATACCTTTGCTTTTTTTGCAAAGCCTTTTCTCCTCTTTCTCTACTCTCCACCCTGAAAACTCTCATAAAAAAAACCCTTTTCATCAAAAGTCAGCCTCAATGGAATGCTTTCAGTCAGTTCAAATGAACGGATTTTTGGTAAAGCAGACATTGGTAAAGCAAATTGAAAAGGAAGAGCATATACTGAAGACATTTGCCATATAAACCCATGCCTAATTTATTAAATGCTAGAAAGGACTATGTAGTCAAATAGTTTTGCTTTTCAAAACATTACATTAAACTCAGAGGAATGGGGGGGGGAGAAAGGAAGGGGGAACTTCATGTAAGAAATCATCTATACAAGCCACAAAGGCTGCCAGACAAAATATTAGTCTTCTGTTAAATTATACAGTGTGATATGGAAACACTTGCATACCTCTTCAGTTTATGAAATGAAGGGAAAGACAAAAACAGTGACAAAGAAACTGAGCCACAAAAGCCAATGTCAGGTATTGTCCATTCCATGGCAATCCCCAGTTTACACCAGCTCTCAGTTTGGTCCCGTTGCCCATGGATGGTAAGCTCCAGTGATTTCACCACCAGTATCCAGCAGTCTATGAATCAGAGACATTATATCACTGCCAGGAAAAAGGAACCTGGTGAAAGAGATGTGCTCTGTAACCATGGCAGTCATCAAGAGGGTTACAAATTTTAACCACATTAGTGAGTAAAGTAAAGCAAAGCAAGCTGTCAGCATAAGCATGTAAAGGAAGAAAATCCAGAGGGAGGCAAACTACTGCAGTGATGATATTTCCATGATTATGTGAGACTGGAAAACAGTGTATACCTTGTTGTACAACTTCTGAAAGCAATTATAATTTGTGCTCCCTTACATTCTGAGAGATGTTTACAGGCATAGATCATGTCATCAATGGTAAGAAAAGTTGTCGGTACTTATTGCCACTTAGGTTAATGAGCAGCCAGCCCAGACGTTTCTAGTTTCTTATTCAAACCTTGCAAAGAGCAGTTTCTCCTGTGAGTTCTATTAGCCAGACAGAAATATTAGTATAACTATTCTACGATATGTCATGGGTACCTGGAATACCTGAGTCACTTTGTGTTCTACATACCTCTAGTTCTTTTAGTGTTCAGTCTGAATGTTATCATGTTAAGATCAGATTTATTACTATAGATGTTTTTCTTATGACTCTTTCCTAGTGCTTGTTTGACAGTGATAAAAAGCAAACTGACATATGTCCATTGTGTGGTTATGTGCTTAATCCATACCTTGTCTCTCAGGTCTTATAATCTGTAAGCTGTATTGCATAAAGGAATGGCTTTCACAGTACTTCAGTATTTATAAAGCAAACATCTGTGGATTAAGCGTGCATTTCCCTCCTGATACATGCTGGCACACCTACTTCTAATTTCCATTGTATAAGCCAAGAGAGAATTCTGCTTGGTAAGAACACGTAGGTGTATTGATGCAGGTGCACTGCATCTCAAGGGTTACCTGAGGCCACCTGAAAGCCAAATGTGGTCTTGACCGTCTGGGAGGCCACAAGGCTGGTGCAATGGGAGACTTCTCTTCGGAGCATTTTAGTGCTTTTTGTGTTTAGGCATGTCCACGATGTTCGAAAGCTGTTATCATGCCATGAGAAGGTTACTGAGATCAGGCCAAGCAGACCTGGACAGACTTTTTGCATGTTTTATTTCAGGACTTTGGGTGGACAGGAGGTGAGATAGTGTATTCACTTCTATGGATGCAGCTGTAACATGTCTTTGTCAAAAAATGCTCAGCAGAAGTACCTATAGCTAAGTGGGGTAGGAAAAGCAAAATCTATTGCACCTTTATTTAAATAAAAATGATCTGTGGAATTGAACTAAATAACACCTTACTCCACCAGTATGAACCTACAGACTCAGAACACATTCATTCAAGCCGTTGAAGAAAATACTGTACCAAGGAATCAACTCCATTGCAGGCCAGTGCTTTGGAGTGCTGAGGTACAGCATATTACTCATTTTACCTGCTGTGTCAAAATATGTGTGTTTATGAAAAACCCTCCAGAAGAACATGGCTTGTATCAACCAACCTTCAGACAGTATTGGATTCAGAACTGTCATGTTCCTGTTTTTTTTAATTTGATTTAGATGTGGTCAGAAATATAAGTGAATGTTTTCTGTATTTGGAAGTAAAATTTCTAAAGGTCCATGTATCAACACTGCTGCATGCACCTGAACCCCCTCTATTTGGGTGTGCATTTTGAACCCTGAAACAAACACAGTCTATACCATCTCCCATTTCTCAAAGGTAACAGGTTCTTACCCAAAGCACTCTTTTGTTGTAAGACTTGCAAGAAGCCCCAGAATTTATGTATCACATAAAATGCATTTATGGCCTTAACAGGACACCTTAAGCAACAAATAAAAAATGCAGCAACTTCCTCATAAGCCACTGTGAGTAAAGAAGGTGGAGTCCATTTATAAGGTGGAGGTACTTTTGAGACACTTTCAGCAATCTATTCAGGAATCATCCAGAGGCAAGATCAAACCTGTTGATTTACAGGCCAAACAGTTCATACCTGTGACACATGCTGCAAGTGGGAGATTATTGCAGCAGAATAGCTATGATCTCATGATCACTGACTACACGTAGATCTCATTGCTGTCATCCTAGTCCTGTATGGACTAGATGGGCTGAACACTTTTTATGGGGCTGTGAGTCAAAGGGACTAGGAGACTTGAGTAAAATAGGATTATGAGGGAATTCCACACTTTATCTCTAGATGAAGTATTGTATGGTGATCGTCTCATGAGCCAGAGACATGGTGATGAGGACCGTCTCCTCTGCGTCACCAAGGCTCTTTCAGCAAGCTGCAATGACCGTGATAGAAGGAAGTCTGGGTGTGGTTTCGCAGAGGACAGATAATCGCTACTTTAGCAGTTCTTCCTGCTCTTAGAAACAGATCTAAACCTGAGCTTCCCAATGTTCAATAAGGGACTCAAAAGACCCACTTCTCCATTCAGGCTTTTAGCCAAGTTCTTTCTCTGATGAAAATAACTAATAGTGAATGCAGAGTTCTTGGCAGTTTTGCAGCAAACCGGCAAAAGTTTCTACTTGTTTTTCTTTCAAAGCTAAAGCGCTTCGGGAGTTCATAAGTTGTTTGTTTCTCAAATCAGGCGATGGCACTTCTTTTTAACTGAAAGTTTATGAGAACCTCAGATATTTGGAATAAATAAACAAATAAAAGAAGAAAGAGTAATGTCACTCTGTGTCGAGGAATGTTGTTGATGCCCTAGACTGCTTTCACCATGGTGATGTCTGTTGCCTGTTGCTATACCCCTTCAGCATGGCTATCCTGCATGCTGATCCTGCACTAAGACTGCTGCTCTGAGAACTTTCCCAGAGAGTCTGAAGAGCCTCCATATCAACATGGTACAGGTCTTTGTTCTTAAATACAGATAAATTAGTTGTGCTTTACCAGAACTTGATTATAATTCAAAATGGTGACATCCATGTCTGCCCAGGACTAACGCAGTAAGAACTGTTATGTGGAGGGAGGGGAGAGGAAGAAACACATTTTTGAGTTTTCTTCATTTTAATGAAACAATAGACTCTGGAGAAAGTTTTATATGCATGTTCCCACACCTCCACACATGTTCGGTTTAAGTAGACAACATGTTGTACTCAGCATCTCTTCTACTCCCCCTACCCCATTCTTTCTCTGCAAGGTGACCAGAGGTATATCTGCATTTCTAACTCTTGAGTATCTGGTTTCATTCATAAAAATATCTCTTCTTTCATGCAGGGAGGCTGATGTGGAGATACTTATGCAGCCTGTTTGCATTGGGCCAAATGTTCAGCACACTGTTCATTTTAAGTTTGGCAATAGAATCCTACTTTGGATAAGGAGTTGCAGCTCACAATGACCAGAACTGCAGTTGCGCCTCCTTGTTTAAAGGCTGTTCTTGCTTGGTCACCTTCTCATAACTGGAAATTTAGTATATTTTTCTCTATAAAAGTGGCTCTATATTGCATGAAAGTAATCTCCTTGAGATCTTTTCCAATATCTGCTTGATTGTAATGTTCTATTTAAACAAACCAGCAAGAGTGTCAGAAATGGTACTTATTGCAGGGCAAGAGGCTTTTGACCTTCTATGTAATTATTCCCAGCTCACCATTGGAAGTCTGCATTACTCTGAGCTGAATTTGTGGCATTGTGTGGTGCGAAAAAGAACTGAATTGTATCCATTAGTAAATTTGAACTAGAACACACAGTAAATGTCAAGATTCTTAATTGCGCTTTCTGTAATGGCTTCCAAGGTTTCTAAAGAAAAGTCAAAAGTTCTTAGTTATGGCTAGGTAAACATTTTAAGGATATTTTTTTGCCAGAAGACTCTTTACCTCTATTTGATGAGTCTCTGTACATGAGTTAATGTAAAGTTATGAAAGAGTAGATGTGTTTGTGATAAAAGTATTGCAAGGATTTTTTATGAGAACCTTTTATGAGGCCTTAATACTCACGGTTTCAATGTTTCAACTGTAAAGTGTTCTGCATTGGTCTATATTACACCAAAGTCTTTCTTTTTTTTACGCTAAAGCACTTCAGATGCATTCTTACTTATCAGTCTACCTTCTGTGCTGGACTTTCACCTGTTAGGTGTTATCTGTTCCCTGCTCAACAGTATGAAGTTGACCATGGAAGTAATCTTTTTTGTGAAATCAGGGGTAGACATTCTGCTAGGTTTTTTTGTTTGGGGTTTTTTTTGGTTTTTTTTTTTGTGGTTTTTTTTTTTAGAGTTATATGTTTTTCCAAAGCTACACAGCAGTCTTGCAAAAGATCTGGTTAGGAAAAACATACTGAATAGGCACAAAGCAAAGACTGTAGCTGCTTGCAACAGCTCCTCAAAAGCCATTGTTATCTGACTGCCAGTAACACATCATTATCCAAGTCTAAGAATCTGTTCAAAGGCAAAGATAAGGAGTTGGCTGCTGCAGTTAGATTGGTTAAGATACAATGCTTCTGTAGCCAGCAGCACAAAAGGGAACAATGTGTTTAGTATCAGATCTAGGTCAGATCTCAGCTCGCATAAACACATATGCATTTAAGTTGTGAAGAGTGGAAGCAGCTTTCAACAGGAAAAAGACTTGAAGTAAGGCTAGAGGAAGACTTGAAATCTCACCAGTAAAGCCCTAGTTCTGCCACCATCACTCAGAATCTCACTTGGATACTCAGAAAAAGTGCACATGCGGCTATGTCCATGGCACTTCAAGTAACTTCTGAACTCTGACATACAGCAATAAGAAAAAAATCAAACAAAAAAAAAGACAACCAAAAAACCCAATCAGACTCTGAAGTAACCAAATCATGAGGCTCTGGTAAGCAACTTAGTAAGTTGCTTGCAGACAAGTAGCTAGATAACATTGGCACTGCTACATATGGACACCACGGTCAGACAATGAAAACTTGATATGTAGTCCCTGTGCACAATATGTTCTGCATCTCTGGAGATACAGGGAAAACCAAAGGAGATACAAGGTATAGGGAAGTACCATTTAGACTTCCTTAATACAACTCAAGTGATCAAAGTCCGCCATCCTAAGAATCTCTTAATTCACTGTTCTTAAGAACAGCTCCCTTTTATTAACCATGAAATGGATTTTCACTGATTAACCTTTATTAAAATATGCAGATCTTAGTGGGATAAGTGTAAAATCATTAACACATAGTTGCTTGCAACTGGCTCCTTAGTAACCTAAAGGGAAACATCTGTTAAAGCTATATAGTTCATCTATGCAGGGACTGCAAAATTAGAGACTTTGTTGGGGACAACAACTGTGTGTGAGAACAAGGATGCTCTTAAGAATGCTGTGAAAGAGAAATTAGAAACTTTCTGGGAATAAATCCAGAAAATAAGTTTTTCACAATCAGTTTTCAAAAAGATTATCCAACCTAAAATGTCAAAAGCAGCTGACCGTCCACAAGAAAATTGTTTTTCGTATCTTGATCTTTATATCTCAAATAACAGTGACATAAAGACTGGAACATGTGCTCAAGAGGAATTCATTACAAAAAATATTGGTAAAAAAGATGTTACCAGTGCTCATTTCTGTATAGTTTCTTCCAAAAATTAATTCAGGTTGTGGATTTATAGGCATGAAGAGGTAGACTTCAAGTAGGGAGGAGGAAGGATAAAAGATAACCACAGTAAAGGAGAAGGGATAACTACCTTTAAGCCACTAGAAAAGTGAGAAGACAGAGATAAACATAAGCAGTGTGAGATGATACCGGTGATGACCTATTTCTTTTTCCAAAGAGTAACGTTGCCCTATTAACTCTTCTGTCAGTGCCCTATCTACATGTAATCAAATTGTCTCAGTGCTATGCAGCATAGCTTGCTTATCTCTTTTGAGGAGGTACTGCATTAGAGTGGGATTCACCTGCCCTATCTCTGGTACCTGAGCTGCTTCAGGCAACCAAATGTTTGTCATTGGGTCCTCTCATCCCCACACTACCACCACTTTCTTGACTTTACATCCAGTAAGTGACTGAATTCAGGTGTTCAAAAATCCTCCCCCATCCACCACAGTGTTTGCAACACACTAATCCTTCACAATTTATGTCCCTAAGCCATGATAAAACCTATTACTAACTGGAAACCATTGTACCATTGATGGGCAAATGCAGTCAACTGGGCAGGCTGAAAACAAAGCAGCAGGACCATGTGAAAACCATCAAGCCGAACAGGGGCTCCCTGATATTTAGGCAGCTGGGGAGGAGTGAGACAAGAGATCTATTGAGAGCAGGGTCTTTTGTCAGTCCTTGAGACTTCAAGAGCACTGACTAGTCAGAAAGGTCTAGTGTGTAATGCGGGTGGTTTTAGCTTCACATCAGTGTCTGGTCTAACACAGGTCTCATTGACATAGGCAGAATGAATGAGATGAGAGACACAGAGCTTTTTGGTAAGTTGGTAAGTTGGTAAGCACTGGGACCCTACTGTTCCTTGGGTATCTGTTTCACCTGATGCTTGGCTTGATCTCAACTACTTCCATGTACGTTGAACGATACCACAAAACTATTGTTTGTGTTGGGGTTTTGTAGTTTCTCAGTAGAAGGCAATGCCTGTCTTCCTTGTCCCTCACACCAGACCTTCTTAAAGAACACTTAAACCCTTTTTGAGGAAAAATGTGATTGTTCTGATGGTAATAGTCTTGGCTTTTGCAAACACCTGATGATGAGATTAAGTCATCAACTTAGGACTGGGAGTGCACTTCTGTACACTTGGGAGAGAGGTGAAATAATGGATGGCTTGCTCCTATACCTTTAGTGGCTATGGCAAACAGCAGTCAGAGAGGGTAAGGAAAAGCATAATGGAGGCATGAGTGACCTAAGAAAGAAGTTACAATAATTCCAGGAGCTTGAAAAGAAAATAGGAACACTGCAGCTCCCAGTGCCTGAAGAGTCCCTGATTATTCTGAGTGTGGCAAACAGCTACATCTTTAACTAGCCATGGTTGATTCAAAAATGCAGGTCATGTGCCCATACACAGACTGTGTTGTATTTATGAAAACTCCCAGTATTTATTAAGATAGGAGATGTAGAAAATGCAACACCAGGATGGAGTGAATACATATTAAAAAACTGGACTTTTGCTGCCTAATATGAGTCCACTGACACACACTGAGGAGTGCACAGCTTTGAGTATAGCTTCCCATCTGCTCAGGACTATCATTTGGTTCAGGACACTGTTCCTCCTTAGCAGCAGGCAAGGGACTGATCACTTCTCCATGGAAGACAGCAAATACCTCCCTCCCTAGTGAACCCTTGGTGTTTAGGAGGACTGCTGAAGGCTGTTTAGTACCACATCTATGCTTTCTTTTTGGTCAAGACAGCTCACCACTGCACAACTTGACCTCCAGTGTTGTGGCCAGGCATTGCAGCAGTTCATCTGCATTTCTTGGGTGGCTGCTAATTTCCACTGGGCCTACAGACCCAGACTTATCACCTATCACACCCACAACCTTGCCTGAGGCTGTTGGGTATGTTGAACTCACACTGCTTATAGAGAGTGTCAGTTGCTGGGTGGCCTCCCTCATCCATACATGGTCTATCATGAGCTGACTCCGTTAGGGGACCTGAGGTCTACAAGAACCCAAGGAATCACATGCCCTGCTGTATTCACAAGGCATGAGTACAGCTTGCAAAACCAAAGAAAAACCAGATTGGAAATCAAGTCTGCAAGGAATTTGTGTTTTATTTACTGAATGTGTCTTCCTTGCAAAGGAAAGAATCTACACCAAAAACCTGAGCACTGGACAGGGCTGGGTGCTTTAGCTACAGTTGCACCTGTAAATTAATCAGTATGGGGAGCATTCTCAAGTACTGCAACATGTACTGCTCTGTTGTTGGAGTGGCCTGTGGCCTGAGCTAGCATTCTTCCAAACAGTCAAACATCCTTAACCAGTATGGCCCAGGCATCCTTTGCAACAGGCAGACGGCTGCTGATATCCTATTTTGGAGAACTGAGTTGAACAGTATAGACAAAAAGTGTCCCATGCCAGCTGCCATCAGTACCACAAAATGGTTTTAGGGGATTTTCTTAATGTAGTAATATGGCATTAAGTAGTAGAACTCAAAAGTTGACAGACTAAACAGTCCTCGTGACCATCTGCTCTCCTCCTTCCCAGTGGAAGTGTAGGAGGCTAAATCAGGAAGACAGTGATGCTTCCTTCAAAGCTTAAAAGAACGGACTAAAGCTTCTCACTGTTTTCACTACACTAGTATCTAAAATTATTTTAGGAGACACTCAGAAAGTCCATACTTCATTTCAAGAACACAGACTTTTCAGGCCAGCAGTGGTTTGGTGGCAAGGAACAGCATTCTGCTTGAGAAACTGTCAGCCTCTGGCCTGGACAGGCGCACACTCTCCTGGGTGGAAAACTGGTTGGATGGCCGGGCCCAGAGAGTGGTGGGAAATGGTGTGAAATCCAGCTGGAGGCCAGTGACAAGTGGGGTTCCCCAGGGCTCAGTGCTGGGTCCAGCCCTGTTCAGTGTCTTTATCAATGACCTGGATGAAGGCATTGAGTGCACCCTTAGCAAGTTTGCGGACGACACTAAGCTGGGTGGAAGTGTGGATCTGCTGGAGGGTAGGGAGGCTCTGCAAAGGGATCTGGACAGGCTGGACCGCTGGGCAGAGTCCAATGGCATGAGGTTTAACAAGGCCAAATGCCGGGTCCTGCAGTTGGGGCACAACAACCCTGTGCAGTGCTACAGACTAGGAGAAGTCTGTCTAGAAAGCTGCCTGGAGGAGAGGGACCTGGGGGTGTTGGTTGGCAGTGACTGAACATGAGCCAGCAGTGTGCCCAGGTGGCCAAGAAGGCCAATGGCATCTTGGCTTGTATCAGAAACGGCGTGACCAGCAGGTCCAGGGAAGTTATTCTCCCTCTGTACTCAGCACTGGTGAGACCGCTCCTTGAATCCTGTGTTCAGTTCTGGGCCCCTCACCACAAGAAGGATGTTGAGGCTCTGGAACGAGGCCAGAGAAGAACAACAAAGCTGGTGAAGGGGCTGGAGAACAGGCCTTATGAGGAATGGCTGAGAGAGCTGGGGTTGTTCAGCCTGGAGAAGAGGAGGCTGGGGGGAGACCTCATTGCTCTCTACAACTACCTGAAAGGAGGTTGTAGAGAGGAGGGTGCTGGCCTCTTCTCCCAAGTGACAGGGGACAGGACAAGAGGGAATGGCCTCAAGCTCTGCCAGGGGAGATTTAGGCTGGACATTAGGAAAAAATTCTTCACAGAAAGGGTCATTGGGCACTGGAACAGGCTGCCCAGGGAGGTGGTTGATTCACCTTCCCTGGAGGTGTTTAAGGCACGGGTGGACGAGGTGCTGGGGGGCATGGTTTAGTGTTTGATAGGAACGGTTGGACTTGATGATCCGGTGGGTCTCTTCCAACCTGGTTATTCTATGATTCTATAATTCTATGAACCACAGTGGTGCTTGAGGCAAGGATTTCCTGGGGTGGAGTGCCTGAGCATCCAGAGTTAGTGAAAAGTCACGGGGAAATTGCTGCAGGCCCTGTGGCAGGTTTCTGCTAGCAGCTGTGGAAGTTATGAATGCTTCAGGAGGGGAAACCTTTCCTCTGATAAAAACTGCCACTCTGACAATTAAAGGTGGCATTTCCAGAAGTTCTTACCAGAGCTCAAGCCGCTTTCATTAGAGCCAGCTGAAGTTTCACCACTGACATCTGCAAGAGGAGTGTCAGTTCAGCTCTTTCTAAATCAAATTTAAGGAACTATGTACTATTGTATAGCAAACAGAGAATGTCTTCAAATATATCTCTTTTCTTTTTTTCCTGTAAATAGTTGGAATACAAAGTGATTGATAATTAGTTGAGCACTGTCGTTGGTTTTGAATTCACTCTACTGCCTGAGTGAGCTTATAAATAAAAGAAGAACCAATATCCAAAAAAAAAAAGGTCTGCTCATGTACATGAGATAATCCAAGAGGATACTGCAAAATGAAACAGAGAGCTAAATAATTTTAAAAGCTGAATGTTCTTTATTTGGGCATAGCAGGATAAGCAAGGTGGAGAATGTATTGTGCTGGTACTCCAAATTGCATCATGGGAGCAATAATCAGCCTTTTAATTACTTTCCTCTGTAGTCAGCTTAGATCAATATCAATTTCTTTGTTTGTTTTATTTGAATCTTACCTTTTTTCTTTTTTTTTTTTCCTTGAGGACATTGCATGATTGTGCAGATACTGGAACAGAGAAAAGATCTTAGGGTTTGGCAGGTGAAAGCTGAATGCTTGTTGGAAGTGACACCCATGCACCTCCTCCCCTCAGTGTTTCTGAAATAAAGAAGAGATTTGTGGTGTATATATTTTTGACAGGATGACAAAATAACACTTGAATAAATGAATCTGTGACTTGTTTCCACCTGCAAAGAGGGCCTCGCTACACTGAACAAAATGGAAGTGACTCATAATCATAATCAAGGAATAAAAGGTTCTCATAAGAATTGCCTATCAGGGATTTGAACTTGACATCCTAGGCCTGCACTCCTAAAATAGGTTTCGTAAGCCAATACCCTGAATGTAAAAACAGGAAAAAGAGAACCACCTAAAGATATTTTAGTGTAGCCTCCTCTTTGTTCCCATTAGCTAGTTACATCTTCCAATCCAGTAGCAGAATGCAATATACCAGAAATTTTCGCTGTATGTCTCATTTTCCGCAGTACTGAGGCAATTTAACTGGAAGACTAGTTTCTCTTCCCAGGGACATGCTTAGCATCCCATTCATGTAAGTAACTTCGACTGAGCTCCACAAATTAAAAACAAAACTGCAGAGAATAAGACAGGAAAGGAATGAACTTGAGGTGCATCTAATCCAAAAGCCAAACAAACAAAAACCTCACACTTGCTCAGCCTGACCTTGCAGAGCTCACTCGACTTGCTGAACGGATTTGCTGTTTGACCCGGGAGTACCTTGATGCCTGCGTGCCCAAGCATGCCCTGAAACAGTGGTTTCAGTAGTTTCGGAGCTTAGCTCCCATCTACAACGTGCTGAGATTCAGAGTTTGACAGAGCAGAATGGATTGATCCTGAGGTTTCAAAGGGCACTGCCACATACAAACATAAGTTGTATGTTGCATATAGAAGGCACTCATTTTCACACGGTGTAGTTAAGCATTTACAAGTCTGGTAGAACAAATTCTGGTGCCTACAACTGAAGCATTCGAGAAGTACGCTTGGAAGTGTTATATAAGACCTCAGCAGGATCTGTCTCGTTGTACCGCTATAAATTAATTATTTTATTTAAAATAGGAATATCCAGGTAGAAATTATAAATTTTAAGCAGCTGGGACATACTGACAATTTATTCACACAGCTGCAAGCATATAAAAAAAAAGGTCAAGACTTACTTTTTCCCCTATTAAAATTAGTTAGCTGAACTGCATGGAGATGTCCCATTTTGCAACACTTCATGCAAAATGCTCTTTCTTATGCAGGACTTCTAGATGGAAAACAAATGCAACAGGAAAACCAGCAATGTAAACAATTCCACTTAACTACATTTACCTGGGCAAATGCACACTTAAGTCTAGACAAGCTTTGGCTCTTGGAGAGATTCTCAAGCTGAGGGCCAGAGCATCAAGATTTCATTACTCTCATGCTGAAAGACTTGTTGCTATGCTGAAAAGAGTTGGACACCTGCATCCAAATATTGAAGATGACTTTGTACTTGATACTGTAGTCCTCCATTGGCAAAGAGAGAATGAACTGAGTGATGTAATAGCTGTTTTCCATCTCAAACTTCTATTAGGCTGTATATTTTCTTTGATAATTATTGTGATTTCTTTTAAGGACTTGAAGAGTGCCTCAAGCTTTGACAGAGGTGTCTTTTGTTAGTAGCAGTATTATTAACTATAGTAATTGCATATTTCAATAAATGCTTTTTGTTATGGTACATTTTGCTGTTCCTCCATGACATTTCTAGCAGTTCCTTTTTTAAGCTTGATGAGCAATTGCTCAAGACTGTGTCTTTTCCTAGAATTCCATGAAGACTTGAATGGGCAGCTGCACACAAAATGGAAGACAAATTTTGGTTAAAAACTTGACATCTTCTCAAAATGCAGGATGCCTGTTACTCAGGAAGATCATTTTTTTGTTTTTTTTCACAATAGTTCTGAATCAGATCTAATATCAATATCAGGTTTTTGGAAATTTCTTGCAAACTGTAAATTCCAGGAAAATAATGAAATAAATAACTAATTAAATTAATAAATTAGCTTGTAAGATGTTTGAGATTTTGCTTGCTGTACTTTTTCTTCCTCATGAGACCAGGTGTGGACAAATGCAGAACTGTTGTTGTAATCTCCTCAGATAGGTTAGATTCAGCTTTAATGACTCAGTTTTGTTATACTGAGCTAAAGGATGAAAGGATTCCAAGCATGAAAACAGCCAAATGAACATAAGTATCTGCAATGACAATTAGGCAAGAGAGCATAAATCTGTCATAAATCTCATCTTATGGTTTATTACTCTCTTTCCAAGTAGGATGAGAGTAAATGTCCTCAAGTTGCTCCAAGGCCAGTTTAGATTGGATATTAGAAAAAATTCTTTACTGAAAGAGTGGTGAAGCCTTGGAACAGGCTGCCCAGGGAAGTGGTGGAGTCTCTTTCCCTGCAGGTGTTCAAAAAAGCATGTAGGCATGGCACTTCGTGACATGGTTTAGGAGGTATGGAGATATTGGGCTGGCAGTTGCACAGCGTGATCTTACAAGTCTTTCCCAATCTTAATGATTCTATGATTCAATGAAATACTGTAGTAGATAAGGGATGCTCCACGAAAGCATCCAAAGTCTAGTGACAGTGGAACATTTTTTGCAGAGGTCTGGTAGTATCATTTAGAGATTTTGACTACAGATAGATATTTTCCATGCAATTAAACATGAATTGCAAATTTAATAACTCCCTTCTTCTGTTTTGTCATGTCAAATGGAGAAGCAGACACTGTGCCACGATGCTGTATTCTGCTTGTGGGTAAATGTAAGAAACTCAAGTCAACTGATCAACAATAATTTGGTTTCACTGCTGAATTGTAATACAGAATTTAATGGAACTTTTGCCTTTTATGCCTGTTATTGAGAGATTTGTAACACAACTCAGAAAACCCATATTAAAATATCACTCTAAGGGTGAAGTATTCTGATCTGAGAGAGTAAGTTCAAAGACTAAATGCTTGTGAAAAAAAGAATTCCTATGTCTGATATGATACCTATATGCAGATAACAAAGATGTGAGTCATGGATTGAAGAGGCTGAATGTGCTTAACAGCTGTTTTTAGCTCTGTGTTTGAAAAGAGTCTGGAAGCTGTGTCCGTTAAACACAATGTTATGGATGGGATAGAGGAGTTCGCACCTGTAACCACAGAGGAAGGAAAACAACATCTGCTAACGAGCTTGCACCTAAAAGTCATAAGGAAATTAGCCAAGATCTTTGAAGGCCCATGGTAAATTTTTAGTAACTCTTGGAAAACTGAAGGAATTCCTAAGGATTTAAAAACTCTTGGTACTGATCCGGTGTTTGAAAATGATGAAAGGAATTACACAGGTACCTATCAGATAATTATCCTGAAAATGTTGGTTAGAAAATACAAGGCCACGGGTTTTGGACTGCAGAACAAAGAGTTAGAAGCTGTAAGTATTTTGGTTGGAAGGTAGGTTTTGTTTGTTGCTTTTTCTTCTACAGCTGGCAGACAACGGTAACTATAGTGCTGCCACATACTAGGATTTCTCCAAGGCATTTGACTTTCTGTCAATTATGTTCTGACTAAGAAACACAAATTATATAAAATTAATGCAGTATAACACATATCAAGTATGTCATAAAGTGGGTCCTGGAGACATCTCAAGCAGTTGCTATAACGCAAGAGAAAAGACCTGTTTCCAGCACAGACTCCTAAGCTGGCACTGTTTTGTCTTTTCATTAAATTCATAACCATTCATTAAATTCATAACCATACAAAGAATTTTCAAGAAATGTTCTTAGGCAACACAAAGTCTGTTGGATTAAAAAAATATAGAACGGAACACAATACAGGCATCATCAACATAATTGCTTAAACAGTATTAAGAAACAATTCCTTCCATAGGATGGTGGGCTTTGATATTTTGACAGAGATTTGTAATGTACCTCATATATCACATCTTCAGTAGGTTGCTGGGGAGGAATTCCCACTCTTCCTTTCTATACAATATCCAGATATACTTGTATGCTTAGGTACTTTTCCCTCCCTCTGAATCACTGCACATTTGTCCCAGTTGGAGGAAAGGCTGCACATCACTGTTCTCAGAGGGAGCAGATACAAGCTTAATCTCTCCTGCTTGCTTGCTTAGGAGTGAACTGATCACTAGATTTGAGTCAGTGCAGGCATCAGCAGAGCTTTTCTGTTCTCTAACTATGGCATTTATAACTCTGCTTGACTCAACCCCAACACAATCAAAATATTTCTTTTTTTACATTTTGTCCTTCATTTGGGACAAGAGGTGAGGACTACGGTTGTTAATAAATACAATTTAAACAGAATTGCTAACAAATTAATAGCATCACTCTGTAATCATCTACCATGTTGTCTACCAGCAGATTCCAATTAAAAATATTTCATAGTCAACAAATTACGATGAACTCCAGTCACAGCTGCTGTCTGACTTTAACATAGGCCTGTCTTGCTGTGTAGTTTCAGCCATGCAAACCTGAGTAAAGAACAGACCCACAAACAGTTGTGGAAATAAGTGAATACATGTTGTAATTTAGATGGCAAAAATCTTCAATGTTCTAGTGCTGGAGTCCTCTGAATGTCACTTTAGTAAACATACACTGTCATCATGAGTGATTTTTGTCTCGCTAGTGTTTGTGAGTTAATGGTTTGTGTAATGGTTACATATGAGAAATCATGATAAAGGAAAACACTTATTATGTCATCTGACATTGCCCACAATCTATGGCTGAGCATTAGCTCATCTCATCCAACCTGTTGCACTTGGGGCTCTGAATTATTATTGGAATGAGTGTTTTGCAAGACCCAAAAGATCTTGTCTCCAAACTCATACGGTATTCTGAATTTTCTCTTCCTGGGCATCCATTGCATTGTCATAGAATCACAGAGTCACAGAATGGTGTGAGTTGGAAGTGACTTTAAAGATCATACACTTCCAACCCTCCTACCATGGGAAGGGACCCCTAACACTGGATCAGGTTTCTCAAATCCTCATCCAACCTGGCCTTGAACTCTTCCAGGGATGGGGCATCCATGGCTTCTCTAGGCAAACTATTCCAGTGCCTCCCATACCTGATACACTTTTAATTGTTATTAGCAAGGAGAGCAAACCTCAAATTGAGAAGAGTGTTTGCACAGACTGGAGAACAAGAGGTTTAATACAGGTGTCTCCTGGCTATCACAAAATATTTTCTTCTCTTTAGGTAATACTGGGCAAGAAGATGGCAGCAGTGAAAAGGTCAGCAAGGCCAGCTTCACATGACAAATTTATGTATTTTAAACCTAGGCTTGAGATGTGAAAGAGCATCACTCTGCTGGGACCAGCCAAGCTCCTACAAGCTGTGTCAGCAGACAAGCTAGTCAAAGGACAATAGAGACAGTCCTTCTGAGAGCCACCAGCTCAGGTAACAAGTCCCTCTGCTGCGAGATAACAGTAAAGCAGGAAAGGCTCTGTGTTAAAGCTGGCATGTTCCATAAAGTGTGGAACGTTTTTCTGTAATGGTAGCTCGTTGAGATTTATTTTTCATAAACTAAATCAAGTCATTTAAATTGCATAATTTTTCTTTAATTATTTATTAATTGACTCATGTCAACCTTCTGGACTATTTTGCCTGGTTTTGACATCAGAATAACACATTTATAATTGCCCAAGCCACTCCATTTACCCCTTTGAAGTGTTGGCAGAATGCTTGGGTGGATAGGGGAGAGTGTTATTAGATCTGTTGCTGTTAAAGTGTGGCAGATGGTTCAGATTGCTCCTCAAATTTTTGTTTTATTGCTCTGTTGTTCAAGAGGTCTAAGTCTGTAAATTAAGAAATACCATTTGTTAGGTTTCTTAATTACTGATATAGCAGAGAGCATTTCATCTTCAGAGGGTGGTATGGTGATATGATGGAAGAAGAGGATTTAATGACTTATTCTGTTTTCTCATGCATTATAAATAAGTTGAAGTATGTTGTTCTGACTCTTCTATAAGGTATAGTTGATCCAAATCTACTGGAAAGCCAGAAGTCTTAAAAATTTACTTCCCCTCTATTTTCTATTCTCCATGGTTATCCAAGGTGTGAGGCCATTAGCAGTCCAAAAGATAACATGTCAGGATTAGATGTTGAGTGAGGATATACAAGGAATACTCTGGAGTGACGGTAGATCATCTCAGGGCAGTTTTAGAAAGTGTTAAAATTAATTTGTATTGCAACTTTGGTCTTCCAAAATGGTTCTGTTATAGTTACAATACTTAACATCTCTTATGTATCATTACCAGTCATTAGCAAATGTCACTTGTCATGTTTTCCAGTTCACTCATTACAATGTGCATTTCTGCTTCTCAAAGACTCTGAATTGCCCCTGTTCAATCCCGAACTGTTGAGACAGCTGGCGGGAACATCCAAGATGTCAATTATCTCGTACGTTTGGCAGATGGACAAGACTTTTTCCAGAAGACTTTTCTGACAAACTCTTACTGAAGCTGTCATATCCCCCACCTGACCTTCATCCCTACTACATTTGCTTGTCAGAGGACTTTGCTATGTATTTTCATAATTACTTTCCACAGCTTATCATATAACTCATATTCTTAGCAATGAACTGTGAAATGTAACAGATGGGATTGCAAACCCCCAAAATACCAGGAAGTAGACATTTTCCATGGTTGCTATATAATTGCGCAGGGATGTTACTGACATGTGAAATTGCTTGAGACTCGCAAATCTTTCAAGAACACCTGCAAAAAGGGTGCTCATTTTTTGTTTAAAAAGTAACATGAATCTCTACAACTGTTACCCATATTGGGCTGTAAATTCAACCCTTTGATTTTGAAAAATGACCTTAGGGAGAACGGAACAGCAGAAAACTTCTGAGCCATGTAAAGTACAACCTCGAAACAAAAAAAAGGTCTAAAATAAAAGTCAGGGATGGTTCTGCATTGGTTTTAAAACCCAGTGGGAAGAAACAATCAAGCGCTACCACTGTTGGTTCTTTTACTTGTGCTTGCAGATGTGCCAGTGTTGTATCTTTCCTTTGGTCATGTCCCAGTAGTGAGTGTGATGAACAGTACAGAAATTCTGCCTTTTTGGAAAGTCTTGAGGTCACCCCAAGCTTTGCTTTGCACCAAATATTATTGGTGTGCACAACATCTATCCTGTACTTAACTATATGTGAAATATTTTAGGCATCTAGAAGGAGTACATACATTTAAGGCTATTTTTAAAAACCCATTAGAATAATATCCAATTCCTATTTATAAAAGGAATGTTTACTTGAGGCTCCTGGCCAAATTCCAATCCCACTAATTATGTTTTACTGAAATAAATTATCACCTGCAATTTTGCTTGGACAGAGTAGAGTTTTTTTGGTTCTTACTCCATTTAGGTAAGCCGTGTTGCTTCAAGGTTTTAGCCCTTGCTATATTTCACATATAGTAATAAACCAAAGATGATTTTTGCAGGCAAATACAGAGTAGGATGCTTCAGATCTTGATAACATCTGAATGAGATATTCAGGTTGTTTTGCAGGTGAGCAGGCGGATCAGATCCTCTGAGGACTGACTGGCCACAGTGACTAGTGTGTTCAGCAGGTTAAGACCCCAGGCCCAAATCATGTTCTGTTCTACATTTCTGCTTAGGATCTGATCCTGATGATAGATATGTGTGGAATCAATTTTATCTACATACTTTCTCCTGTTAACTAAATGGAATTAATCCCATGAATGAAATTTGAAGTATGGACTTCTATGTTTCTAAAGTGACTTGGGATGCATTTTTTGTGCTCCTGTTTTTTAGCCTAAGTAGTGTAAAAATCATGCTTCTTCAGAAATATTTTAATACCTCTTAGAAGTAGTCGGTCCTGATATTTTCCAATGTGAAAAACAGTTTTTATTATGATTTCTGAAGACCAAACCTAAACATATATTTAATTTCACTTGCAAGTTCCCAAACACTATAAAACTGTAGAAAATTCACTGTGAAAATATTTATATTCATATGCTGGCTGTATAACACAAATATTTTGTCACCATTAACATTCCATGGCTGCTTAAAAATGAAAATGTATACAATATATTTATTTCCAAAGTGCTCGATTTATTCCTTTTCAAAATATTTTCAAAGACATTATAATTATTAGGATGAATCACAGAATTTCTTTGACTTTTGGGTTAGCCAGAGCCACTATATTTGTTCACTCTTGCTTATACCAGTAATCAAATTTTTGGCTGTTCTCCAGAGAAGTTCACTAGCCTGAAGAGAGAGCAGTGAACAGGACAACAGAAAACTGGCATCTTTGACTATTTCTGCTTGAAGGGTTTTTAAACACCATCACTCAGCTTATGGCCAGATACGACTGTAAGCCAGCCCAGAAGTTCTGCAGGCCTCTCAGCATGGCTGTAGGCATCACCTAATACAGCCTGGACTAACGATGACCCAGTGTTGTGCTAATATGAGTCCTATAATACGTGAGGTTGGAGGCTCTTTCTCACCAGCACAGAGCTAAGTGCAGCCATTCTTTCTGCTCCCACCTGGAAAGAAACCCCTCCAGACCTCCCACCACTAAAAGGGAGCTTGCAGTCATTTCTCCTAAAGGATCTCCTCTGCCATAACTTTCAAACGCAATGATAATATACAAATGCCTGCACCAAAGCAGTTGTAAGCTAAAGTTTGGCACATGGATTAGGTGTCAGGACTTGTGGACTTTGCTGCTGCCCTCCTGATGGTCCCAGGCAAGCTGTGCCTTGTTTTGTGCCTTGGTTTCTTTGGCTTTGCATGGAGGCTAATTACACTTCAGGTTTGTTCTCATCTCTGAGATGTGGTCTTCTTCTGATGATTCCTATAGTGTAGTGGAGAGTGTGAGGAAGTCCTTGAACTGCCAGCCTTGTGACACCTTCCTCTCCTGTGCCTCTGCCTGTAAAGGATATCCTTTCTATGCTACAGCCTTCTCTTTGTTCCCCACAATGAGCTGAGCCCACAATAAAGTCCAAACTGCCTGCTGAGGACCAGTTATGTTCCATAAGCTGCAGCCCAATATTCAGGATTTAGTTACAGTTAGGGGTAGGATAAAAGCAGTCTAAATTCTGTTTAGGTTAGATCATTACTGCCCAAACCTTGGTTTGATCTAAGATGAAAATTCAGCTTGTCTGCTTTCCACAGCTGCCTAATACTGTATGTGCTTAAGTTTGCTAGATACCTCCCTAATTAATATAAAACATCTCCAAGTGCTTAGATTTAGCCACCCACATGCAGTCAGGAGTATCTGTTCCCAGTGAATTACTTCTAACTATAGGTAAATAGACACCTGAATGCTATTGGTGTTCCCTGAACAATTCTCTAGGCTCATTTGTGGGAAAAACTGTAGTCAGTTTCATTAGTAAGGGTCATTCTTGCTGTTTTGTATAAAAGTCAGGTAGTTTCACCTCTTTTGAAGACTTCTTCCTCCTCTTTACAAGCAGGAGGAGATTTCAGTTTTGAGTATTAAAGAAGATTTAAGCTTACTTAAGATTTAAGTTCCCTAAGCTTGCAGACAGCATACTTGCTGAGCCCAGCATCTGGTTTTCCACTTCTGCATTGACTCCAGGTCACTGCAAAATCAGGCATCCAAGATCCTTGGAGCTGTGAAAGCAGTTATGTCAGAACCCACTTCTAGTCTAGAAACTCAGCCGAAGCTGCTAGAAATTTGTTCTTGATTTTTTAGGAGTTACTGTTGCTTCCCAAGCAAGACTTTGTTCTTCATCCAATGTCTTATGACAAACACACACATCCAAGGGACTTGGAGTGGAGCTCCAGCTCTGCAGCACATGTTGCTCACAGACATATAGAGAGCCATTCTTACCAAAAGCATCTGCACAAGCACTTTGAACGGGGATATCAGGTTTTGTTATAGGTGATGTTATCACCGCGCTGCTGCTGCTGCTGCTGCTGCTAGTGTTGTCCTCTTCCTGGAGATTTAGGAAAAAAATCACTGCATCAAGAAACTGTTGCAATAAATAAAGAAGGCAGAGAAGCTCTGAAGGATACAGGAGTAATAAATATCAGGCAATTGTCAGTTATTTTGCACGTGTTGTATGCAGACTGAGGATTATGAGGATCAGAAGCATAGGGTCATATGAGCTGATTCAAGGTCGAGTCTGCTTTAGTAGCTCAGTGTCAGCAATACCTGAACACAAATATGTTGCTTCTAAGGGACAGCTCATATTCAGAAGCAGCATGGTCACTTCAGCGTGTCCTACAGTTCGGACTAACACAACCTGCTGAATGTATACTAATTTGGGGTAGAACCAGTTCAGCTGCCCCTGCTTCATATCCTTGGCATCCAAACAAGTACAAAACACTATGCATGCTACACAACCAGCTCAGACCTAGCAGGGTTTATTAGCCTTGCATGACCTGAGTTACCTCTATATGCTCACATTATTCTATAGCCAGTTTAAGAACCTCTTCTGATCCTCAGGGTGCTATAAAACATGGTTACAGAGGCGCCAGAGGTGTTCCCCAGCAGTTCTGTTGGGTTGTGCTAGTGCTCACATATCCTGATGAACACAAGCCAATTGAGTTTGGCTGGACGTTATCACCACGTATTCAATAACTCAGGCACTGGATTATTCAAGTTCTTCTTTCATTCTTAGTAGCCTGGATAATGAGGAGCTGCTGCTGTAATTCTTACAAAACCATGTTTGAGATAATCTTCAGATTGATGTTCCTACGGCTGTTATACATCATGTTACATAACTTAAAAAAGCAGCAGTTCCCAGGACAGGCTGAGACTTGCAGCTTTACACCAGAGGGAGACATTTGTGGAGGGTCTTTGTTTGGAGTGTGCCCCAGCTCTGGATTTCTGACAACAAGAAAGCATACAGGATCCTCAAAGCCATTTAAAAGCAGACTGAAAAAAAAAAAAATTCTTAATTTACTCAGTCTCCCAGTGGGAAAGCCCTCAGCTGACTTCTTCAGGGTAATTTTCTTCCTTTCTCTTTTTTTTTTTCATGTACACTTCTTTGAAGTGTTTTGCATGAAAGTGTTATTGCATATTTTGGGAACTGTTATTGTCCCTGTGTGTTTTCTTCCAATGTAACTATAAATTTCTATTCAAACATGCTCAGAAGCTGTTCACTGTCAGAACATGAAATCAGCTGGTAGATAAGCACACATAAAGGTGATTATTTCCATAGGTACAAAACAAATTAACAACATTCTTTGAGTTATAAACACAGGCAGCTATATGGGTGGCAGAATAGGTGGTTTGGCTTTTAAAACTATATCTCTTTAAGTATCATCTTGAGTCCCCAACATGAATTTGCATCTGCCTATTGATGTTCTTATCTTTTTTTTTGTTACAGTTCACTCATGAAACTCCATCTCACATCTCAAACTGTGATAGACCATTAATTTCAACTGCCTTAAAGTTAGACAAGTAATATAAAGTAGGCCATTCACCTGCCTTGATAGCCCATGGAGGAAAAGAATCAGCTCCCAAAGGTCATCATCCCATACCTTAAATATGGATAGCCCATATTCTGGTTTATTTGCCTTTGGAAGGAATCTAGTTTACCTTCCTCCAAAATTTCCTTGCAACTGAACCAATACATGGGATGCTTGGGGAACTGGGCTACCGCTTCATTGAATTACATAAATCAAATACTGAGAAGCTGGTGGAGAAGAATTTGCCTCCTGCCAGCAGCCAAAGATTTCATGTGGGAAAAGCTCAGAGTGGCACTGTAGAAGCAAGACCACTATATAAAGGAAAGTTGATAGAAAATTTTATTATGGCAAATTTGCTAGTGGTTTGGAACTGACTACGCTGGTAGAATAATTGGGGATTGCACATTGAACAACAGTCAATGAGCTTTTGGCTCAACTTCTGGTTTTCAAACTATTCCTGAGCTATTAAAACTTAAAAGATTCATGATTTAATCTAAAGTATTTCATGCATGAGAAGATAATAGTGAGATGTGGGGAAACGCTGACCCATGCTAGCTACAGGCAAAGCTGGTGAGATCTCTGAAAGTTTTCTAAACAAGGTGTATGTACCTCTTCACACATTATGTGTATAAAAAATACCATTGCCTAGTTCCCTTAGTGATACAGGCAGAATATATTTCTGGCTATTGATTCTGTAGTCATAAAAGTTTTCCACAGTTAATCTTGGATTTCAAAACACATCTTTGATTTGAACTAAAAAAGTCCAGTTTCAGTGGCTGTCCTACACTGCATTTTTGTCATGGGCAAGTGGAACACTTAGAATGTTTACATTTTGTTTTGCATGCTGGTGGGCAGTTTTTACAAAATATTCATAAGGCTGAATACCTACTTATTAAATTATTAAAGAATAATATATAAAGTCAGACAGAATATCAGTACATAATTAAACTGCTGTCAGTATTTTGGATCACGTTCTCAGCTGCTCTAAGACATGTGGGATACACAAGCGTATCTCTGTTCACATCACTGAGCCTGGACCTTTGTATTCTTTAGCAGTTCTGAGTCATCAGGCACAAACCCCTCTTCTTCTCTCTGCAGAACTTTGCTCCAGACTATCAGATGTGTCTGGGGCATTGAAATACGTGAAATAAGTGAAAGTTCTGTTCGGTGAGTGGTCCGATAACAGCAAGGAATGTTTTAAGAAGAAAAAGCTCATAGCTGGAATTGCAATCATTGCAGTTACTGTGAGCTGGTCTTAAAGCAGATAGATTGAACCTTAATCAATCAGTATGCTTTTCCAGATGGCCATAAGTATGTGTTTTATAGTCTGCATTTTGAGAAGGGTGTGCTTTTTAACTCCTGAGGTAAGAGTAAATGAAGACATAACCCTGAAATCAGTTTAAAGAATACCACAAAGTCTATTTTTCTTTCTGATATATAAATAAGATAGCACTGAGAGACAGTGATAGCCTGCTTTTCGCTGTTTCTTTCACAGAGACATGTACTGGTGCCTGTGTATACCAGTGTTGCCAGCACCTTCATTACTTATTCATAAGCATAAAAGCAACTCAACTCTCAAGTCTAGAGTTAATCATCATTGCTCCAAACTTTTGCCTCTGTATGCTGGATGTTAGACAAGAAAACTAACAAATATCAGAACACTGGTAGAGGTCTTGGACTCCACGGATCTCTACTGGCCCACTCTCTACCACAAACCCAACTTTTGGTAAATCCTGTCTGTGCCATGGGTGAATTTATCTGACCTTTATTTCTCCCTTGATCAACCTAGAGTGACCCTTGAGATTCTGTGAAATCTATCCCTTCAGGAGGAAGCTTCTCTAGAGGCCAGCTAAGCACCTAGCTTTGTTTTCCACCAGGGCAGAGTGCTGCCACATAGTGCCTTGGCCTCTAAATCTTTGCTGATGCCGGGTTGGCCACAGAGCATCTCTGGTAGCTCAGGCTGCCTTCTTATTCTCTACACAGCAGATTGGTTCAGAGGGTGGATCTCAGCTGCAAACTTCAGGATCAGGCCACAGCAGCTGAAGTTGGCAGGTGACAGACTAGACCCTGCAAAATGCATGTTCCTCCAAGCAACTTCTGTCATTGGAAAAAGCAGGTCTGGAGGGAGCCTCAATTGTATAAAGCTAGTACTAGCAGCAGAAATGCCCTGATTCTTAGAGCAATTTGGGATTGTGTAACACAGGGAATGAGCTTTGCTTTCACACGTGCTTTAGGGCAGGAAAGAGGCCTTTGGGGGAATGGGATGAAATACATTGTGACTTGGATGGAGACAGTGGATTAAGTGGGATTTTAAAACAACAGAAGCATTAGTTGCAGTGGCAGCAGAGCGTACCAGAAGGTACTGCCTCTCCATATCTGCGGGAAAAACGAACAGAGCAAAAATCTACCACAAAGTTGCAGGATAGCAGGAGGATTCAGAGCACGAAGAACATGGCATTTGAGCATTTAAAAGCCTGCAAACTCTCATTTTACAAGGTGAAGCACTTCAATATAGCTACCATGAAATGCCTTATTGCTGTCGGCTCCCCCACAAAATTAGTGTACTGGTTAACATTTTGATATTCAGTATTTTGCTAAGTGGAGCTGTTTCCTTTATGCCCCACTTGCTGTGAGAAGCAACAGACTCAAAAGTAGGGGAGCAAGGAAAATATACAAAGTAAAGCTTAAAAAAATGGCTTTTTTTTCCAGCATTAATTTAGAACATCTAGCAGGATGCCTATCAAAAACCTTGTAAGTTGAAGGAACTGATAGTAGAAGGAAAAAAATACAAACTAGCTTATCTTCACTGTCCCAGGAGCTCTTCTAGGAATATTTTAAGTGAGATATGCCCCTGCTGGACAAGATTCAGACCTTAGTTTGAATCATCTTTGGGAATCATCTCCCTCCCCGCTGGCTGTACAGAGAGAGTAAGATAGGTCTGCTTCTAACACAAGCTCTTGTTTAGGGACCTTGAACAAGGTGGGATGGATGTGCAGCTGGAAGATTTTGTGTTTGCCCGGGTGAACCCTATGTAATTTGCCTCTGAAGACTAGACAACAAAAATCAGCAGAGCAGGTCAAGACAGAGCTGCAACTGTAGCTGCAACTCTCCAGAGAGCTCTTTATGTTTCTCCTATTTGGCAACAAGTGTGTGGGAACAACTTGCTTCCCTTCTCCTGCTAAAAAAGTTCCACCTTTTGATATTGTTTTCTTCAAAGCGCAGTCAAAAGATGTTCCTTCAGGACAGATCTGCACCGCAAGCACCACTAGGGCTGAAAAAAATAAGGTCTACATGAAAATCTGATTTGAAAACAACCTACCAGACAAAGAATTCAAACTCAGCTCAATGGATTCTTGCAAAACACATCCTGGGAATTTCAATGTATACACTGAAAAGCTCAGTGATGTTTTGTTTTTTTAAGATACCTAAGAAAAGTATAAAACATTCGCTTATGCACTGGGCTGCCAATACACAACATCTGCATGTACAGTAATTAGGATGGAAACATCCATGTAACTTTCATGCTGTATGGCTGTTATTGTTTCCTCTCTCTAAGTAATTATGGAAAATCTTTGGGAGTGAGCAAATTTTTCCTCAGACCACCACATCCTGAAAACAAATATTGAAGAAATTCAAAGGCTGTGAATGGAAACAAGATTTGTTTGCTGTACTTAATAATGTCCTGCATCATGTCGCCACTCACATGCATTTGTGGAAGAATATTTGTATGTATAGAAATAGCACCACAAGGAATCTTGGCTGTGCTCTTGAAGGTTTTTGAAACATATATATACATATTCATATATTTGTTTCTTCCTTCTTTAAATTCCTACCAAGATGAACTAGGAATGACTTGTCCACTTTCTTCTTCTCAACTCTTTCTGAGTATATTATTACCTCATCATTGTACCTTGTGTTCTTTTTCTTCTTCATTACAGTTCTGTAAAAAGCTTTTGGGCTTATTGTTAATTTTTTCTCTCTTGTTTTCTTTTTCCCTCAGTCTTAATTGTATATCTCTGAAAATGTGTTTCTGAGGTTTTTACTTTGGCTGAGAGCAGAGTAGTTATATTTATAGGTCTACCATCAGTTTGCTACAGTTCAAGCGATTTTCTGCTTTTTGCTTGTTATGTTTTTGCCTGGACTTGATATATTTTATGAGGTTTTCTGCAATATTGGCTTGTATATCTGGCATAGATAATATTTTGCCTTTCTGCTAATATCCTATCAGAGACCCAAAGAGTAATAATTTTTCTTCCTGTGTAATGTTGGGAGATTATGTTTTTTTTAAAAAATGAGCTGGAAAGCTTTATTAGTTTACCAGAAATGAAAGCTTGTAATGAATCCACATGGAATTCTTTAATCATATCTTTGCTATTTTATAACTGTACCTTCAAGTGGAATGTGTTTATATTTGCTGAGGAAAAAAAAAGTTCTCTTGTTTAGCATTTTGGCATTATGCAGGAATTTTCAGTGCATGGAGTTGCTCATCATTTTTTTCAGGAGTACAAAAAGTACTCCGAAGGGGGAGAGGAGAAAGGTGAGAGGTGCTTTTTCAGCATGAGAAAGGTGAAACAGCCTCTTTTCTTTGCCATCAGGGATTAAACTTCTGGCAAGCTGTCTCAAGTGCTGTTGTGTAGGTTGGGGTACCACGAATGACAGTAGTTGCTTATCTTTGGCAAATAGTTCTGTTTTACTAAACTTTATCTTTGTGATAACATTCCAAGAAGACTTTTAGGCTAAGAAAGTTTTTGCCTCCAAAAATTAATAATACCCACACTTTTAGGTGGTGTTTTGATATGCACAGCATTTCAAACAAATGAACATGATAGAAAAGCAAACATCCATATTTGTTTGCACCTGAGACGCTTCTCATGGAGATTTTAATAAGTCGAATGTGAACTGAGTCCAGACACACTTAGAACAGCAGACCAAGCCACAACCTCAGACTCATCTAACCATAGCCCGGGTTGTTCTGGGTGGTGTGTACAACCCCAGAAGATCTGCTGGGTGTATCTGTTCTCTATAGGCTTCCCCCACCACTCCCAGGTAGAGCATAGGCACTCTCAGGGTAAGATTTTCATCATATACTGCTGTGCTTCTTCTACATGCCTTCCACTGAAGCTTACTGACTTCATAGCCTTCACCAGAGGCAGGTGGTTTTGAAGACTATGCAGATCCCTACCGTGGTATGAAGGAAGGAATGTCTTCTAGATTTTGTAGCAAAATCAGCTTAAAATGGCACAGTAAAACGGTGAGAAGATAGGTCTTCTGAGGAGCCCAGGGAATTTCAGATTTAAATGTTACACATAATTTTTTAAATGCTGGATCCCAACTGATAGCAGATCCTGGTTACAGGAAGGTGAGCAATAGGCCTGGTGTTTTTCAGCTGATAGCTGCCTTTCATAACAAAGCATTAAAGACTTAGCAAAAGATCTAGGGTATGTCTGGTTAAAAAATCTAGGATAAACAATGTATATTCTGCCACTTTCTGACGTGCAGAAGAGGTTCCCATTCTCATATGTTACTTTCAGCTGTCCTTGCAATTGCTTAACACAGGGAGTAGTATTACAGCATCATATTATTATGAATTTCTTGCTTACTGTCACAAATAAGTTACATTTATTTTTGAAAGCCTCCTAAGACCTTCTTTTGCAAGTCCTACATTGCCTAGATTGCTTTCTTAGATTATGCAGAAATTAATCTCTCTGGGATCTGTCCCCCTTTATTATGTCAGCTGTCTTTTCCCAACTGTTATATAGCACTCTCACGATTGCCTTTCAGTTGTTCTGAATTATTTTCTTCCTTCCAAATGCAGTCACATCTGCATCTCTTCTTTTTACAGTTTAAATGGGAAGCTTTTGCTGTCATTCTTTTTGTTTCTAAAACATCTCTAGAAAATCGTAAGTCAAGTTAAAAAAAAAAAAAGACTGTTAAGACTACACCAGGATCAAATCAGAAGAGAAAAGAAGTGGCAGGTCCCAGAATACTTTTATGTATTCCTCTGTTTACTCACTTTTCAGGCATCTTGCCAGGATGGCTCAATGTAGAGGGTGTGCAAGTGGTAGTAAGGGAAAGAGAGGGTGGTGTTACACCAAAACAACGGATACACTGTGGAGAGCAAGCCAAGTGCCAAGGGCAGCCTTGCACCTGAATGGTGGCCAGAAGATGATGCTTGCAGTTCACAGAGGTTTAGGCATTCTGTGGTTTGCTTCTGGTAGAGAACATAAATGAGAGCTCTGCTTTTGTTGGGGTTTTTTTGTGTGTGGGAGGAAACAAACAATAAACAAAACCATCTAAAAGCGCCTGAAGCACGAGTAAGGGCATCTTATGTCAAAGTTGTGAGGCTCTGCTCTTCTCCAAGTAGAGTGAAGACTTTAAGGCTGGATACCTACAGCCCAGCTGAGTGCCACAAGCTTTTACAGTTACTGTCTTACTCCTTAAGCTCTGAGTAAATTCACCTCTCCCTACAAGCTATACGGCAATAGCAGGAGGCAATGGCCATAAGGTGTTCTAATGGGGATGTGACTGGTACAGATTTAAGCTTTCTTCTCTCTGAAAAAGGTACAGAAAGTCTTTCATTTGGGTTCTGTCATGTTTCCACATCACTAGGTCAGGGAGGATCTCTCCTGTGTCTGTCTGAAGCCTGAGTAATGGTGCTGAATATAGTGTTTGACAGAGGGAAAACGTTTCAGCCAGCTCAACTGAACTACTAATTTGGTCTAATACATACCCTGGGGTCTATTCTGCATGTGTTAAATGCATATGTAAATGGTTTTGCATTTTTCTGACTTACATGTCACATTGCACAAGCTGTCTTGAGAAAAAAATGAGAGGTGCAAGTGTTTAGTAGGAGCTGCTGACATGCTTCAGAATTCCAAATAAAGTGTTTCTTCAGAGAAGTGTGACAAGTGCAACTTCTGCCCTCCACAGTGCCTCAGCGCTCGGTCAGAGACAATTTTAAAGGACCTTGATTTTCAGGAAATGCTTTTAGCACCAAGATCTTTTATGATAGCAACTTAAGCAACTCGAAGCAGTTAAAATCTCTAAATGTATTTGAAAATTTAAATCAGAATTATTTTTTTTTATGTCTCTTTAGAGTCAAAATGAGTTCTTTTTTTCAAATCTCCTTACAAGAGATTGATGGTACATTAGCATAACATCTAAATTTTGCACAGATTTATACAGCCTTCCCCATAGACATAATTTTTTACTCATACTGAAAGATTTCATTTTTCACAGCTTTTGAAATGCCAAGATCTTTGCTTCACTCTAGTCAGAGAGAATTGGGTGTCTTAGTACAAACAACACACTGTATCTAACGTTTTCCATCTGAAAAGAAAAAAAAGTGGAATAAAATGAAGCTTCACTCTTCAGAGGAAATTTAAAAAATGCTATAACTTTTAAAAGGAATATCTTCTAGTGCTTTTGCCACATACTGAAAGGAGAAGAGACACAGGTCAAGTTATAATGTTGTGTGAGAAAGAGAAGGAATTCTCTGATCACATTTGAAAGTTCACTCAGACCACACTAAGAATTTGATCCCTGGGGTCTCAGCCATTTCCTTATATATTTTCATACTTGATTAAAAATGAAAGAATGAACATGTGCCAGAGGGATGCAAACACTAGGCTATGAAAATGAGGGGAATCCAAGATGAGACTAACAGATGGCCAGGCACGAGGTTCCAGTTTAATACATATATCCTTATGTTAAGCTACTGTCCTTCTGGAAATGTAAATGAACTCAGAGAAAGAATAATGCTCCCCTGTTAATTTTTCTTCAGTCTTTACAGGCAAAGCCTTTTTATTTCCATTCCCACTTCTTGTTTATTTCCATTTTAAAATAGGTATAGAATATAGTTGTATGAACTGTCTTCTGGATATGCTGATGTATTTCTGTCATTTCTGTCAACCCGTATGGACTAGAAAAATCCTGAAAACTCACTTCTCTGTGTGTCAACATGACAGAGAAGAAGAGAAAAGGGAGAGAAGGGTTGTGGCCTCAATTTCCTACCAAAGCTAGGTGTTAAATGACTTTCACACCTCAGTTTTCCGTCTTCCAGAGCATTCCTGGCTGTATGGGTTCCTTCTCAGTTGTCCTGTCCGTGTGGTCCTAAACTTTTCCCAAAACTTTCTCTCTTGCTTTTAATTTTCATTTTTCTCTTCCCACAGCCCCACTTCACCTCTGTTTTGTGCTCACTGAACTCTAATTTCCCACCTTACCTCTCCTCCAGAACCAGTACTTTTCTTATATTTTTCTAAGATTCCCCTTGATCTGAACAAAAACCCTATCTTGCTCCCTCCCCTCCATAAGGCAGTACTTATGTTCTGCTCAAAGATAAGGAAGGGCAGGAAGGACTGTGAAACAATCCTAGGAAGAACCTCCTGACTGCCCACAGTCCTTCAGATGTCTCCTACTTATCTGCTGATCTTTCTTTTTCTACCTGTCTCAATTCCCCACCTTCCTCCAGCATAGGAGGGAGTAATGCCACACTTTGGGAGCTATAGTCTCAAACTGATCTCTTCTGTCCTCTACTCACTTTCCCTTTCTCTTGCTATCAGAGGAAGTAAATAGGTGGAGGCTGATAGCCTTTAAAAAACAATCAGAAAGCCAGAAATAAATCTGTTTCTTTTGTCTGCAGCCTTGTCTTAGATGGCACCCAAAAGAGAGAAGTAGTGTCCAAACGTTTTACTTGGTCCTTTAAAAGCGTTTTCCTCCGGGTGGGGTGGGAAGTATTTCTGTACATTAATTTGCTATAATAAGCAGTCAAGACAGTAACATTCACTCTAAGTGTGCAGTTTCTCATGTGCCACAGCTTGATTCTTCTCTGCACTGCTTAGTGTTAGTTCCCAGGAGCAAATTGTCTTGGGAGGAGCTAGCTGAATCAAAACCACGGAATAAGCTACTCTTGTAAGGGCGGTGGATCATCAGGAGACCAGTGCTAGAGCTCAGTCTCTGCCTTCTTGTTTACAGCAGGCTCTACATGCCATAAAATTTCAGTCCTGTGCAGTCTTATTTTTGCAAGAGCCATTTATCCCAGAAGAGATCACAAGGCAGTGTATTCTAGTCAGCCTAGTGCACCATGGTCCCAACACCACCCCCCTGCGATGGGGACTCTGCAGAATCAAATCCCCCACTGCTGTACAATTCTGCAAATATTTTAAGTCTGGTAATCAACATTTTTTTTCACAGATCTTTTCAAATGCATGTCTAATGGTTCTGCACATATTTGTTTCTTCATAATTGTGGGGTTTTAAAGCTTAATGTCCCCTCTCTAATTTTTCATCTGAAATATGTGAAGAAGAACTGACATGGGTAGGGCTGGTAATTTTATAAACTCAGCCTCTAATTTCCACAGAGGAATTTGTGAGGTAAGCAGTGTCTTTTAAAAAAAAACCCAAACAACTGAGCCTCTACTATTCCTTTAAAAATTGTTCTGTATCTTTGTAGCTATCATACCACCATCACAAAATCCTCTTTTTTTGCAGTGGTTTAGACTGATTTTGATGTTTTTTACATGGCCAAAGAAGGTGATTTATAATTAATAAGTGTAAAAGAGAGAAAAGGTTCATAGATATTCAAATAGAATTTGATCTTGGAGGTAACTGCACAGTTTTTCCAAAGTTTACAATAGGTTGGATGATTCATGAATTTGTTTGGCTTTTTACTTTACCTGTGAAGTACTGGTGAAATGTTTACTGCTAATAATAACTAGGTAGTCAGCCAAAAAGAGATGTTCCTTGGACAGAAATTCTTTATGCAATGAAAGAAGATAAATTTGCAATCTGTAAAACAATTTTCTTCCTTACTTATGATTTTTCTTATTTTTCTCAAAATTTCCTTTTATTAGATACCTTAAGACATACGTTTCCTAATCATAATTATAAATACTGATTTTCAGTTGTATTTTTTCTTAAAGGTACATTTTGATGTAGTATTATTCTGATGTGTGTAAATATCAATAAACTCTAAAAGGGTGCTGAGTCATTAGATATTTACGAGGAAATCTAAAAATAGTTAAAGTAGAGACTGCATTTAAGAACATGAACATATTAAAGAAGTGATATAGTACAGGCACCTCAGGGATTTAGGAAGACCAGAACAATTGAGTCATAGAATCATTGAGGTTGGAAAAGACCTCTAAGACCATCTAAGAGTGCTAAGATTCAGTATTTGAAACATAGAATCATAGAATAACCAGGTTGGAAGAGACCCACCAGATCATCGAGTCCAACCATTAACATCCTCCCATTCAGCAAGTACAGAAAAATAAGTGCAAATTCTAGAGAAAACTACGGGGTTTACAAGGTAGGTGTCAGAAATTCTGAAATATAAATAATATGGTATGCTGAAGGAAGAAGTAATAAAAAGGCTGACACAAGACTACAACACTATTTTCAGTAATATAAAAGGTGCAATACTGATGAAGATGTGATCACTTCTGTTAGACCCCTAGGCAGACAAATAGATGCTCTCTAAAAAGGAATTCTTCAGTGCTACCAATGGCAAGAGGTGGAGCAAACCAAAACTCTTCTTCGTACTAAAAAACAGCTGAAGTGGCACTATTTTTACAGAAAAAGAGACCTGGGAAAATGAGACTGTGGTGGGAATGACTGCTGTCATCTGCTTTCTGCTTAATGGGTATGGTGAGAAGGGAGGGAGGAGGGTAAAGTTTAACAGTGCTTTTATCCAAACCCACAGGTTAAGCCTAATGCAGAGTATAATGAAACTTTAATACCACAGGACACCTGTCCAGCCAGTGAAATCTGGGAACTATAAGTATAGTTTCTCATCCCATCAAAACTGAACAGGTATTTTTCTAGGTATAACATAGCATCGAAATTCAAGGTAACCTGGTAAATTGTAAAATTTACTAGAGATCCATACAGATTTCTCACACAGCTCATGCAGTGCCCTTAAAAGCATTTCAGGTACAGATTCTGAACTATGTAAAAGAATATAAATAGTCCATGTTTAGAAGACCTATTTCTGAATAACCAGTCCTCCACTCCCTCTACTGTCTTACTGCTGAAAAAGGACATCTCATACTGCAAACCCATTATAATTTTAAGCTACCAACCACATATTTTAGTAAACATTCTATGAAGTAAGGAAAAATAAGCAGTTCTAAATGAATTTTATTTTCAGCATGGGAATTAGGAAAAACTCTCCTGAAAATAGGGTATGATTATCTGTCCTGTTTCACAAACTATAAGTAAATATTAAGCAATCAGTATCTCCTTTTTGTTTCTATAAGCCTTGCATTGAGTAATGTTTAGCACTCTATTGGATCACATCGGCAGACATGACATGATGTACTGTACATATCAGATGTATTTAATTTTGCCACGCATTCTGTGGGTGGTTGAGGAACAAGTACATTCCAGGACCCTGAAAGTCCTGTTGTTCTGCAGAAAGGGAAGGTATTTTTTTTTTTTTTGCAAAAACTTTTTTTCTAGTTATCTTATAGTATTCACCCTAAAGGACAAGAAGAATTTTAAAGAAACCACACAGTAAATCAACCAAATGGAAGGAAAGAGGGCAAGAAAATATACCAGCTCCACCAGTTACTTGAATGATAAACTCACCTCATGAGTTATATAGAACAGGTTAAAGTCTTTTTTTTTTAAGGTAATTGCACTGGCACAGTGGAGAGGCACATGCGTGTTCTAGTCATTACACTTTTACTAGCAAAATACTGTATAATTCCATAGCTGAGGCTTCACATTCGGCTTAATCTGCAATACCTTTTTTTAGCTACAGAATCAGCTGTCTTGGTCACACAAGGTCAGGACTATAAGTAGTTCCAATGAACTCTGGAATGTATTTTCCAGTAACAACATCTGGCTATTGAAAACTCCACTGACAGCTGCATTGGTGGCTGTAAGAGGCTACCTTCAGGTCAAACTGCTGTAGGGCTGGCTGAGCCCTCCTTTTCACCAATGAGATTTACCTTTTCCATCCCTTCCCTTTTGAATCTGGATGATATCAAAATTTCAGCTTTTCCTTGGACTTTCATAAAACACACTCGTCATATTAAGCTATGAATATAGTTGAATATAGTTGAACAATAATATAGTTGAGCTTGAACACTAGTTGAGCTTACAAAAAACTGTTTTTTTCAAGTTTTCCTTTGCAAAAAGTAAGTACAATAGCCAGATATGTATTATCCTTTGAATCAGGCAAAGCAACTTGCCCTGATATCCCACCGATAGATCCTGTAATAACATCGTCTCCCCTGAAAATTACACCTCTTCCCTTGCTTTTCCCTCTTCCAGAAAGGAAATACGGCATCTCAGTACTTGTGAAGTGAGGTTCGGCCTTAGTATGTATGTTGCCAGAGCACAGGGAGGGGCTAAAACACATCTTCTCTGAGCTTCCCACCTTCTTCCTCTTGCCCAGTACAATTTACTTGTGATAAGATACTTTGTGCAAGGACAAGTTGCTCTTGCTCTTCTCCCCCCACAGTCAGAGCAGAAGAGAACCAGAATGGAGGAGTCAGGCCAGCCTCACTCCACCACACAGCTGAAGACAAGATATGGAGTCTTTAGCACAGGAAGGACGTGGATCTGTCAGAGTTAGTGTAGAGGAGGACCACAAAGATAATCAGAGGGCTAGAGTACAGGCTGAAAGAGTTGAGGTTTTTCAGCCTGGAGAAGAGAAGACCTTATAGCTTATAGACATAGACCTGAGGAGGCTTTATCACAGCCTTTCAGCGCCTAAAGGGGGCCTACAGGAAAGAAAGTGAGGGGCTCTATATCAGGGAGTGCAGGAATGGGATGAGGGGGAATTGTTTTAAACTGAAAGAGAGGAGTTTTAGATTGGATATTAGGAAGAATTTTTTTTACTGTGAGGGTGGAGAGGCACTGGAGCAAGTTACCCAGAGAAGTTATGAATGCCCTTCCTGGAGGTGTTCAAATGTCTTTGAGCAACCTGATCTAGTGAAAGGTGTCCATGCCCATGGCAGGAGGGTTGGAACTGGGTGATCTTTAAGGTCTTTTCCAACACAAACCATTCCATGATTCTATGATAGGACAATGAAATCTCTCAAGTACCATCAAAGAAACTGCTTAATGGTTGATTTGTTTGGTTGTTTGGTTTTTTTCCCATGAGTCCTGTTGAATTTTACTGATTTCTACTGTTTGTTATTTCAAGAGCTTCAGTTCATTTCTGCCTAGGCTGGCAGAAACCACCTAGTTTTACTAAGCCCAAGCCACAAGCAATAAAGCTAATGTGAAAGGTGAGATGCTGCACGTAAGGGTATGCAGGCATATCAAGCCTCTACACTCCAGCTAGTTTTTCCAAAGCAGACATGCTCCTGTGACACCAGCTGACATGTATGGAGACTAGAACTAAATCTGAAACAATTATTTCTCTAAATTGTTTACAATGATAATCCTGCTCATTGGCTGGAAAGATGTCAGTCCTTTTCTAAGAAATTAATTTGCCTTGATCTTAGAAATGTCTTTCTGTTTATTTCTAAATTTCTGTTTAAATAATCTGAAGCAATCATCCTATTGGAGATGATTTCCACAGAATGCAAACTGAACTGCTAAGTGCCGCAATAAAAGCTCTTTCCAACAAGAATTAGGAAAGATCATCGGAACTACTAGTGATTGCATTTCTAGTAGAGACTGAAAACTTAGACAACTCTTTGCCAGTTGGGTTTAAGGTATGATTAAGTTGTTTTGCATAGTTGAGAACTGCAGGAAGACTGCTGCTTTTGAATACTTCACTAGGAAATTGTTTTAGCTAGAACACTGTTTTTGAAAATGTCGTTTGCCATTAATTATGGAAATGCTCACACCCAGCCCTCAGAGGGTTTTTAGCATTTGCAAAAGGCTCAATCAAACTCCTACTGAAATTAATGGAAAAATCTGAGTAGTGGAAAACTCTCTAAATATAATCAAGTGTATCCTTCTCTGCTTGCTCAGAGGACTGAACTGCCATGATTCTTAAATGAACCACAAACAATAAATGCAACAGATACAAACCTATACCATCCAAAATCAATGACAACAGGCTGTCAGCTAAAAGGCAAAACCAACACTGACAATGTAGATTTTACTTGCTTCCCTGTATTCTTCTCTGCTTGTGTCATCCTTCCCAAAACTAATGTGTATTGCAAATTAGATTTTAATTCTGGATTATAAATCAGCATCGGGAAGGTCTAATTAGAATTTTACTTTGTATTTACCATTGATTTTGTGTAATCTTGATATGCAGAGAGATAAAGATTGGATCATTTCAACCCAGTTACATATTGTACTGCTGAAATAAGTGGGAGTAGGAGTTGGCCTTAACCCAAAACCTATTGAAGGAAACTAGGATCTTTCCATTTGCTTGGATGATTTTCATTTCAGATTCTTGTTGAGGAAGAAAGGGAAACTTGCTGAAGTACAAACACACACACACCCTGCCCCCCCCATTTAATGTTAAAACCCTATCTGAGTAAAGACTTGCTTTTTCTTTCCTTTAACTCAACAAAGCCTTTTAAAAATAGAGTTGCAGTTCAATATTTCCAATGATAATCTTTTTCATACAAATAAAAATAGTTTTGTTATATAAATGACCTTGGGTTATTACGGAAAGATGACTGCAAATGGAAAAAAAATTCTATTTGCAATACTAAACGTAGGCAGCATTTATATCTGGCAAAAACATTTTGTATGCTACTATATTGGCTTTGAACTTATTTCCCATGGGAGTAGATGTTGCTCAAGAAAACAGGTGTTTCAGTATAATACCTGGAGGGCATTATTTAAGTAAGTTTAATATTATTTGTTTAAGGAATCCACTCAAGGTGTTTTGCACTTTGTTTTGACACAGTTCAGAAGAACATATTTATTAGGATTTTAAAAGACCATGATTCCTAATTATAAATGCCCAAGACTGCTACATAAAGCTGTTTAGACCTGTTAACAATAGAAAACCATACCAGGACATTACGTTATCCAGGCTCGAGGTTTTGTATTCCCCATGTCTCAAAACTCTGAAAACAAAGGCATTAACCTTTTGGTTGGTCTTGTCTAGAACATCAAACCAAGGTATCTGCAGTCACATTGGCTGGTGGCTGGTTCCCAAGAGCTGTGCCTTCTCAATGTAAGGTGCTCACAATCTCTCCCTTGGGGTCTCAGATTCCTCTAACCTAACTTGAACATCTCAAAGTTAGACAGAAATCTAAAGTAATTACTACACTTTCCTTGGAGAATAGAAAAGGAGGATATTTTCAAAGGGAGATTCATCTCCCTATCTTCTGGTGCAACAAATTGTTGCTTGAGCTGCTTACCTTTTCTATGGCCGACAGAGAGAGTCTCTACTCCTAGCAGGTTTTCTGCCACCAGCTTTTACATGGGTAGTTAGGGTTGTTAATCCCATAGTCTTGATTAATGATTTATGGAGCATGCCTGTACAGGTGGTTACAGACAGACAGCCCTGAGTTCATCCTGTCCACACTCCTGTTCAGTCAGCGAGCTCTGAGGAAAGGCAAAATGAGCTCAGGTCTGCCTGCAGCTGTCTGGGTAAAACATGCCCTTGGAAGAAGAGGTGTAAGTGGCCAGTTGCTTATTTCAGCTGCACCCATGCAGACCTGCTGAGAAAGTTATCAGAAGATAACTGAATGATATAAAAAAAATACCCTCTTTCTGGCACTGATTGAGAAAAGAAGAAATGGAGGAGAGCTTTGTCCCAGGAGATACAGTTAATAAATATATGAGACTAGGATTTATTTTTAAAGGCCATTAGGCTCTAATTGCTTTGAAAAAAAACAGGTTCCATAAAATCAGCTTCTATACACCAGCAGGTGCTTTCCTCCTCATGCACAGGCCATTCTGCTGTGAGTGTAGAGCAGGTTCAGAGATGTCTAAGGCATGAGTTAATATACTTATGTTTGAAACTCTTCATCTTCTCTGAGTGCTGGAAGTTCTATTTTTGTAGTGACAGTAAGCACAGTAATGTACAAGTGCTACTTTTTAAATGGCATGCTTGATGCATATTGACAGTGTCTGGTACTGAAATTTGCAAGGAAACATCCAGAAAATATTATTTGTTTGTGCGTAATAATGTGGCTTTAAAGCTGGCGCATGTGCATTTTAAAAAATATTATGTTTTGCTCCTGAGTATAAATCTTTTTGTTTTTTCCATTGGCGATTAGATGAAAATTATTTCATTTGGGAGGTAGATCTCTTATAATTATGATGTCTAGCATTAGACTTTTCAATGTCCTAACAGAGAAAATAATTCACTAGGTTAGTAAATCTTGATAATGCTATGCGGCTTTTCAAATTTCCCACTTACTTCTTTCAATGTTGTCAATTAATTGGATGGATAACACTAACGAGGTCTCAGATGCGTGGGCTATCTGTTCAGTCATCTATTGTAAAACTATTTAGGAATATAAAAGTTGTTTCTAAATTATCTGCCAATGAATACGACTTTATATTTTTACTCCAAATATGCACTCTGAAAGCAATGGATTGTTGACATAAAGATGTCAGTCAAGAACAACAGTGCTGTGTGATACCTCCAATGGGGACTGTGACAAGGAGTGAAGTTTCTCTGAGAGAAATGTCCTAGCGTGTAGCAGTCACATACTGCTTGTTTTACAAGAGCTCTCAACTGAAGCAGAAACCTCGTTTTATGCGTACAGGTAGTAAGTCATAATCACAACAATCTGTGTGACTTGAGAAAGAAGGTGGTAGACATAGAAACATTGGCACAGAAGCATGGAGGAAGCAGTCCAAATACAGAACCTCTCTCACATATTTCCAATACTCCAGACTAACACCTAGGACTCACTGCATTGCTTTTCAGACTGCTATCAGAATTAGGATCATTGGTACCTATGCTGTTATGAGGCATCAGCTAGTTTGGAATTGTTACTTTATTCAGCTAAAGAAGCTGTTCTGAGATCTTATTGGTTTCCTGGAAAATAATGACTATTGCTATTATTTTACTTATGCACATTTAGACTGGTAAAACAGCAAGACAGGGTCTCAATAAAAAATAACTTCTTAATGAAAAATTACTTTTTTAAAAAAAATTGATTTTATTTTGAACTTTTCACCTTGTTCTTTACCTATACAGTTTTAAAGTGTTTGGAGCTTGGTATCACATCTACCTTTCCCTCTCTTTTTTTTGTATATCTGCAGATGTTCCTGTGCCTAGGATGGAGCTCACTGTAGTATGAAGACAGAAATTAATACATGATTAATCTTTTCCGAGATGAGTTCTCTTCATCAGTCTTCTTGTGCCATTATCAGACAGACATGTCAGTGTAAAAGGTGATGTCTAGCTTACACATATAACTTTCTTCTAGTTTTAGGTTCCTAGTGAACTCACTCTACACAAATAAGAGTTTATAAAGTCAAAGGAAAAATGTAGATGCTTTCAAAGTCATCCAAAGAGGAATTAATACACGTTAAGTTTTGGGTATCTAGGTGAGGTGCCTACTTTTCTTCATTTACTATGCAGAGAAATTTTGTGCTTCCTGTAATGTTTCCTTATATCCCTAAAAATTGGGTGCCTAAGATAATTAGAGAGAATCCCTATCAGTGGAATTCGTGTGACCTGTACTTTAATACCTGCAACACAAATATCTGCATTTGAGCTAGTTATGTTCTTAAACATCTGATCTTTTCCGGAAATCTTCCTCATGAAACTGGGAATTGCATGATATGAGTGTCTATTTCTTTTCACTGGTTAAAACAAAGGATGATTATCTGAGGGTGCAGGCATTGAAATCTGGAAAGATTAATCCCACTGTTTGTAACTATTGTCTCTATGGGAAAGATTTCAGAAAAAGTTGGACTGCCCATTAAATTAGGAATCATCACCGATTCACACTGAATGCAATTTCTTGTCAGAGAACATTATGTGACAAAGAAAAAAAAAAACTTAAAAGGCACAAAACTATTTGGAATATACCTGCCAAATCCAGCAAACTTAAGCCAAAAACTGCTGCAGGATTCATCGTGATTTCCTTTTGCATTCATATCCTTGCTAGTTACAGCTGTCTTGTTAGATTTTCTTATTTTTCTTATTCCCTGCATCTTTATCTTGCTGTTACCTGAGAGGACTTAGTTTTGTAAAGGAAGAAAAACATCTGAAGAACTGTTGAATATGTGGGTAGGGACACCTTCCACTAGACCAGATTGCTCAAAGACACATCCCGCCTGGCCTTGAACACTTCATGAAATGGACATTTGTTTCTTAGAATTCTTCTTTTATTTTCTATCCTGAACTGTGTTTGTTATTAATTTTTAACTACCTGCGCCATTGCAACACAATATCTTAGCTTAAAAATAGTTATTTTACCTCCATATTTTTATCCCATGAGTATAAAGAGAGACCAGCCATTTCTCCTCTCAGCTTCCAGTTTGCTTGATTAAGGAACCAAAGACCAGTTCCATGCTGGGGAACTTAGCATAGTAAGACCACACAAATATTTGGTCTTTGGATGCAAAAGTGGAAATCACAATACTAGGTAATACATTTCAATTCTGTTCCTAAGTATTTGGTGAAGCCTGTTGCTTATGAATGGAATTTACTCACAAGAGCCAACATGCCAACACCTAAACTAACCCCATAGGAAATGCCAGATAGAGGAATGTGTCTGAGATTCTCAGCATGGCCTCTGCTATGATGTTTATATTTCTGTTTCTTTTATTCTTTAATTACCTGGTCTGATGCATCCCAAGAATAAAGAAGCTGATCAACAGGCCTCTGGAGATCTGAGTTCCTAGTTTACTGCAGAATCCAGCCAGGCTATACTGGGGCACTTATACACTTAGCAGGAGTTCAGACTTGAAATAGCAAATATGAACTTATGTGACTGGTAGAGCTATCCCTAAAATTGTTGACAACGGATGTGGATTATTGTGAGATATGCTGGGATTTTGTTATGATCTAATATCTATAACTTTAAAGCCAACAAAACAAAACATGAAAATATTGAGCGTGTCAACACCATCTATAAGCCATTAGTTTAATGATATTGTGATATTACATTTAGTTGATTAGTAAAAAGGATTTACAATGTCTTTATTTAAAAGGTAAAAGTAGGGAGAATTAGCATCTGCATAAGTTTTATGTCACAGAAACATCAGAGCGCATTAAGTGTACAAAAATGAAGCAGACCAAAAGCAACATAAAATAAGTGATAATTAGACATTCTGTTGTTAAAAAGCTCAGTGTCATACAGCAAGGTGTTAGGTGTTCTCAAAAAAAGTTCATTTGTGTTCTACTACAACGGTAAATCTTTCAGCTTCTCTTAAAGCTTTCTTTCAGTCTTTCTCAGTCACATTCCTATAGGCTATAAGAGAATATACCTAGCTTTTGCACAAAATGTGAAGGCTGTTGTAATCACAGTTTTGAAACTCCATGAAATCGTAATTGCAATCATAAGAGCAAATATAACCTTATTATTAAGTAAATAACTAGTTAAAGCCTCCCTGAAATCTTCTCCACCCATAGGTGTAGAATACAACAAGTTTTTCAGATTCTTTGTCAGATTTATTTTGTTGTCATTTCAGTTACTGATGCAATTAAAAGGCTCTATGTAAATATTATATCTATGACAGAAAAAAACCTCTATTTGTGGACTTCACTCATTCATCACTCTTTCAAAGACACTTTTTGGAGTTTAGTTACATAGCAACATTCCATTCAGACAACCCCATCGGCAAATTTGCCGTAGTTGCCAGAAATGTATCACTCAGCAGATGATAGTGGCAGTTAGATTGGGTATTCCAGTGAAATAATTCTATTTCAGTGAGCTAAACATTCTTGCACATAGGAATACAAAATTTAGGACCTTAAATTACTGGCAAATCAGTATAACATGCAATTATCAGTATGCATATTAAAAAATTGTTTCATTAAAAAGAAAACATCTTTTCTTCATCACAAAGATCCATTTTGTATCTATGAACATACAAGTAAAATTTTTATGGATCTGTGAATAATGCATTTATTTGGCTTAAAATACTGCATAGTAATGTTGTAAACAGAATGAGTTAGTCAAGATAGTTTTATTTATTTTTTTTTTATACCCATATACAAGGAGGGTCAATTTGTCTCACCTGTCTTCAGTATATGAGTCTAGTGACATCTTAGATTGTGTAGGTCCACCATGCTTTCAGCTAACTCCCCAGAAGAGTGCAAATTGTTTGGATGCTGTCTAACGTCAGGTCAACATAGATTTTTTTAGACCATCAGTAGTATTATGAGTGATGCTGGATGCCTATGTTTAGGCAACTGACTTGAGGCTCCAGATGCTGAAATTGTCTTTTGGGGTGAGATTTATGTATCATCAGGGAGGTGTCTACACATGAGCAAAGTGTCTGACCTGTGAAAATAATTTGATCTCTAGTCAATACAGTGAATGGAGTATGGAGTATTCGGCTAACCAAATGTAGACATCTACTGTACAAAGAACTGAATAGCCCTCCAGATATTATTGTCTCTACTAAGAGTCAGATCAGCTGTGTAAATGTAGAAATTCAGTTTCATATAAGCTGTTCTAGGATACTCTGACTGTCTTCCAGATACAAATCTAGAAGTATTTGGGTTTCTGATACACATGTCTGCCAACCCCACAAAATGTCACGGGTACCTACATCTCCTCATCACCCCTGTGAAGACACAGAAATCAATTCCTGACTCATCATTTAGTATAACGAGGAAGTGCAAGTCTATCACACTTGTGACACATCTACAACTTGGACTGATTCCTGACGTAAATGACCAAGCCTAACCTTGTTGTCTAGTGTGTCTCTAGAACCAGCAACAGCAATAGGCACCTCCAATGGGAAATTCAGGCCTTTCTAAGATCAGAGATAGTGAGAATGAGATACCTGTTTCTCCCCCTGGACAGCCCTTCACAGTTAATGAGGGTAATTGAAAATCCATGTTAGTTTATGTATGCTATGGGCACTGCAGGTGAACAAAGAAGATACTGAGGGAAGGATTTGTGTAAGGTCTACAGGCAGCAGAACTTGCCCAGAATTTTCCTCAAGGGTCTGGGAAGAAACAAGAAAAATCACGTGCCACTAATGGTGACAAGAACTTAAAAATCAGGATTCAGATGGAAGTCACAAAAAAGTCATTATTTTGGGGTCAAACTCATGAGGCTTTGTACCTCAGATATTATAAGTATCGATGGGCAGTGCATCGGTTTCAGATTTTATGCCTGTGCCATAATTTAGAAGATGTATGAAGCTTTTTTCCGCTGTCTTATTTATTTTGTTTGCAGATAGTCAGTGAATTAATAAGGCACACTTTAAAAAGGATCCATAATCCTGGCATAGGACTGTCTTTTAGTGCATGTTTTACAAAGAAGAAAGGCAGACACTGGAAATTCACAGTTTGAGAGCTTCTTTCTGTGTGGGCTGAACACTACAAAACAGATAGTTTCCTTTAATTACTGCGTGGGGCTGTCATTTAAGGCACAATATGAATGGGTATGGAACAGCTGTTCTTTAGTTCTCCAGAGTTTAGCTTAAATACAGTGAATCAAGAGCTCCAGTTCAGCTAGGAACAGGCTTCTGTGCTGTGCTTGCCACTTTTACTACATTTAGAAGTTCATTATACAGTATTATACAACTGCCCAGTCTATAAGGAGACATGGAGACAAAGCCCTGATTTAAGATGATGGTTTCATGGGTTTTGGCCTGTATTTCTTAAAAAGATTAGAAGTTTTTTCACCATTAGCTTTAATCTTGTCATAATCAATCTAAGGTTATCAACATAGTACAATTTAAATAGGTTCTTATCTTCTATTATCAAAAATAGAGAAAGAATAGTAATACATAACTATTCTGCTGGCCGTCAGCTGTCATTTTGGATTTTAGAGATAGTGGGCACTGGGACAGGACAGGAAATAAATGCTATAGAATTAGTGAATATCCAGGATCTACACACTCTTCCTTCCTCTAGTAGCAGATGCAATATTTGGGTGTAAGGGGAAATCACAGGTTGGACTGCAAAAACCAAAAGATTCTTGGACTGCTCTAATTCATCTATATATACCAGTGGATGAGCAGAAAGGGAACTTAAGAACTCAAAATGTCACCCTTTGGATTAAGTGAAAGTTAACTGGTCTTAAATTCTATGCATAACCTGCTGAAAGCATAAAAATGGGCTTATTTCTGGCTATATTCACATTGGCACACAAGCATATCTGGACAGGCTTTTTAATTAATAGCTATTTAATTTGCAAAGAATGTTACCATATTAAAGACACGTTAATACCAATGGATAAGCTAGCTAATCTCCTTTTATAAACTGCCAACATGTAGTGACATTTTCAAGTGGGGTTTTTTTATGAGTTTCATCACAGTAAAGTGCTGGTTCTGCTATATAATTCAATCCATTTTACTGACTCACAAAGGGTGGAGTAAAATGACAAAGTCTTTTGGTCCTTCAGTTAGAACTTTTCATAATACTAAATGATTATATATTTATCTGCTTATTAACATCAAGTATAGCTCCATGTGAACTCTTGATCCATAATTACCACTTAAAAACTAACTTGAAAGCATAACAGAACCACCCTTACATGTCCAGAGAGAGAAATATTCTGGATCTGAGGATATGCAAATAAAACTCTAGCCTGTCATCAAGAAGAATGTGTGTGGGGAACCTCAACCATGGTATTGTGAAGACTGGAATCTCAGCCAGAGGCCAAGCGTTTTGTGTAGCAGGTAGCACAAAGAAGTGAATGATGCATTGAATAAAGTTTGTCTGCCATATTACAGGAGTATCCATATTACACATTTTGAGGCAGAGAGGAATGGAATCACCTGTGCTTTCTCCAATGATCATTCGTAGAAGTGAAAAACTGAAGTAAAAACTGTAAAACTCAGTTAGTTGTATTAGTAATCCACCTTTCTTTGTTTGCTGGTAAAAAAAAATACAGAATCATAAAATCACTAGGTTAGAAAAAGTCTTTGAGATCATCAAACCCGACTGTACCTGTCCACTACTAAATCATATCCCTAAGCACTTCATCTACCCATCTTTTAAATACCTTCGGGGATGATGAGTCAACCACCTCTCTGGCAGCCTGTTCCAGTGCCTAATAACCCTTTTGATGAAGAATTTTTTTCTTAATGTCCAATCTGAACCTCCCCTGGCACAACTTGAGGCCATTCCCTCTCATCTCATCTCCCATCTCATGTGAGAAGAGACCAACGCTTACCTCACTACAACTTCCTTTCAGGTAGTCAACAGTGGTAAGGTCTCCCCTCAGCCTCCTTTTCTAAACTACCCAAGCTTCCTTAGCCTCTTCTCGTAAGACTTGTTCTCCTGCCCCTTCATCAGCTTCATTCCTCTTCTCTGGATGCACTCCAGGACCTCAATGTCTTTCTTGTAATGAGGAGCCTGAAACTAAACACAATGTTCAAGGCACGGTCTCACCAGTGCTGAGTACAGGGGCGGAATTACTTCCCTGGACCTGCTGGTCACACTGTTTCTGATACGAGCCAAGTTGCTATTGGCCTTCTTGTCCACCTGAGCACACTGCTGGCTTATGTTCAGTCGGCTGTCAACCAACACCCCCAGGTCCTTTTCCGCCAGAGAGCTTTCTAGCCACTCTTACCCAAGCCTGTAGCACTACACAAGGTTCTTCTGTCCCAAGTGCAGGACTCTACACTTGGCCTTATTAAATCTTATCCCTTTGGTCTCAGCCCATCAATCCAGACTGTTCAGATCCCTTTGTAAAGCCTCTCTACCCTCAAGCAGATCGACACTTCCTCCCAGCTTAGTGTAATCTGTGAATTTACTAAGGGTACATTCAATCCCTTCATGCAGGTCATTGATAAAGGTTTTGAACAGGGCTGGACCCAGAACTGAGCCTTGGGGAACCCCGCTTCTAACCAGCCTCCAACTGGATTATTTCCATTTACCACAACTCTTTGGGTCCATCCAGACAGCTTTTTTACCCAGCAGAGCGTACGCCTGTCCAGGCCAGTGGCAGCCAGTTTCTCAAGTAGAATACTATGAGAAACAGTGTCAAAGGCTTTATTGAAGTCCAAGTACACTATATTTGCAGCCTTTCCCTCATCCATTAAACTAGTCACCTAATCATAGAAGGAGATGGGGTTAGTTTGGCAGGACCTGCCTTTGCAGGGTGGGCCTGATAACCCGTTTGTCCTGTGTATGCTGTGAGGTGGCACCCAAGACGACCTACTCCATGACCTTCCCTGGAACTGAGGTTAGACTGACAGGCCTGCAGTTCCCTAGATCCCCACTTCAGCCTCTCTTATAAATGGGTGTAACATTTGCCAGCCTCCAGTCAAGTGGAACTTGCCCAGTCAGCCAGCACTATCGGTAGATGATAGAAAGGGGTGGGCAAGCTCCTCAGCCCATGCCTTAATACCCTTAGGTGGATCCCATCCAGCCCCATAGATTTATGAATGTCTAATTGGTTGAGCAGCTCTCTAAACATTTCCTCTTGGATCATGAGAGGTTTGTTCAAGTTTCCATGATGGCAATTATATCATAATTTTCTAGCCTTACAATAAATTCTAGTTCCTCCTGTTTGTTGCCCATGCTGCATGCATCGGTGTAGATGCACTTCAGTTGGCCTATTGATACCACTATGTTCCTGAAGGGAATAGTCTTAATTCCTAAGTGACTACTCACTGAATTTTCTAACCCATCTATAATCTTTACATCTTCACTGCCATTTGTGCTATCCCTCATTTCCTCTGAGATGGCAGACCAAAAGGCCTTGCTAGCACACCATTCCTCAGACACCAGAGTGCCATTCCCAGGTGTTTTTTTTTATTATCAGGCCTGGTTTTGTCCCCCTCCCCCTTCACATCTACTTTAAAGCTCTATTAATGAGCTTTCCTATCTTCTTGATAAGTATCCTTTTGCCCCTTGGGAACAAGTGAGCCCCATCCTTAGACAGCAAGACTGGTGATGTGCAGGCCAACCCATGGTCAAAGAACCCAAAATTTTGCTCCTCACACCAGGTTCAGAGCCAGGTATTTATTTCATGTCTCTTCCTTACTCCTTCCCTCATCATTCCCTGTAGTAGGAATGACAGAGGAGAATATTACCTGTGCCCCTGTGCACCCTATCCCTTCATCATTAATTCCCAGTGTGTTTCATGTGGTTTTGACACTCATGTCATGTAGGGAGCAGTCAGAGGTTTTGTGAAAGAACTGATCGGGGGATTTTGTGCTATGTGGCTAAGCCCTGAGGATGACAAAAAGACCCCTAAGTTCTTCGACACAACTTTTCTCAGATTTAAGGAGTTGTTCTTATTTTGTGTGGGACTGAAAGAGAAGAATTTCACAGTTAACAAATGAAAAATGAGAAAGCCCTGCTTCCAAAAAGGTTGTTTGTTACATCATTTAGCTTTGGATTAGTCTCCTATTCCTGCAATTTTATGTTTCTGGTCAGCATGCTTACCACCCAGATACTACTCAGTATTTTATGAAGAACCTTCTCTATCAATCCTTATGCAACTGTTAGTAGTAAACCTATATTAGAACCTCAATATTAATTGGAGAAGAGACCTTAATGAGGGACTTACTTACTCATGTGAGGTAACTTTATTACGAATTGGACGAAAACTACTGCAATACTATTGTATTTGATTTTTCTCACTGGAACAAAGCAGATTAATCTCAGTTATGGCAGTTAAGGGATGGAAAGAAGAGAATAAGGAAGAACAAAACAGAAATCAGACTTTTTCCTGTTATATTCCAGTTCTTGGTAAGGAAAAACTCATAAAAAATTTTAAGTGTTGTAGGAACCCCAGTCTTACATTTAAAAGAGGCAGTTTTTTGAAGCCAGAAAGGCAACCAAAGATTTAGAGTTATCAAGGAACTTTTCTTTTTTTGAAGCATTGAGCAGCTAAGAGAATATAATAATCAAAATTAATATAAGTTTATTCTGGAAATAATGTGTTTTTAGAAATCAGCCGGGGTTGAAGTGTCTAAGTTCACAGGTTTTTTATTGTGTGTGTTCTGACTGACCAGCATGACATAGGAGCAAACTCCTATGACTTGTGCCCAACCATTTTCATGGTGCAATCTTCATGCCTAGAATTATTGTTTTCCTATATCTCGTTTTTTAATTATTCCAGAAAAACTGAAACATCCTAAATAGGAAGTAACGAAAGACCTGTTCTGCCAGAATAGTTGTTGGCTTGGCACTAAGATGCTGATTTGGGAGGTTTACAGTGAATTAAACACCAGTGGTGAGACCCAAATCCAAATCTTACAAAGTGATCAGATAATTCAACCACTATGCTATGGACTGAAACTGCAAAATCTTTCTGGCTCTTCTCAGATTTAGTCTTCTTTTTTCATTATGCGTGGGGCCTGTTTTTTTGAAAAGGCCCTGTGGACTGAAGCCCCCAGGTGTGGTAAGTGGGGAAAGATTTTGGTCATCCTAGCTTTTGTTGCCTAATGAGTCTAGGTGTAAGCTAGTATCTAAATTTCTAGCAGAGAACAATTTAGTGGAGTTTTGGAAACAATTCAGCTGACCAGATGCAGATAACTTCTTGAGAGTGACCTGGACTGACTAGATCTCAGATGACTTGAGCAAGACCGAAAGATCTCACTCATGTCAGTTCCTAAACTGTACATGACCTATTTTAGGCCATAGGTTTTGATAACATCAGTAGTGTTTTGTTTCAAATAAATACGCAAACACTCTACAATCAGCAAATCTAGGTGTTTCTGAGTGTGTAACACTTTGAAAACTGAGGCCTGCCCTCAGCAAAAAGAGACAAACACCATCAGAAGACAACTTAATTCTGAATTGAGCCAAATCACTTTCCAGAGATATGCATCTCCTCTGACAAGGAGGAAGGTTATGGTGAATATGCACCTAATTTAAGCAATATGAATCCAGACTTTCTAGTCTGGAGCTTCTGTGCAGTTGCATGCGTTTGACAAAAGCTTCTTAAGGGTTACCTTTGGCTCAAGCGATGTGTGTTTATGTTTCTGTGTTGCTGTGTATACGCAGTGCGTATGCATGTATGTGCAGGTATAAAATACAAATGTGATGTTGATGGATCTACTGGCTTCAGAAAGCTTAACCATCAAGAAGAAAAAGAAACTCATAATGGGAACTACATAGTTTTTTTAAAAAAGTGGGACTGAAGTGGCAATTCTAGCTATTCTCCTTAGCGACTATGAAAGCCTGAGTTTACTGGCGTGATATGCCAGCTGTTAAAGGGACATAATCTGTGATTTGGAAGAGGGTGTATCCTGTGGTCACAATTGTTTACATGAATAGACACCAACTCCAACACCTGTTTTATTTCTAATTGCTCTGTTATCCAGACTTACAAAGCAAACTTTGTAGGCCATCTAGGCCAAGGCCTTAGGCCAGCAAGCAAACCCAAGAACTTCATATAGTCACCACAGAAACAGAGGTAAGCAGTCTAAATTCTTCAATACTATAAGAATACAGAATGAAACCTTTAAATGAGGAGGTAAAAACTCAAAGAGGACACTGTGGGTAAACCTACATAGTATTTAAGGGCAGTCATGAAACACCAGGATCTGGGATCCTTCCATTTACATTATTCCCTCAAGGACTTACTGAACTGGCCCTGCCTGAATTCCTAATGTGGAGGAACCTGGGTGAGAGGAGAGAGAAGTCAGCATGCTGGTCATGGGGAGGCATGCTTGCCCTAGCAGATCTGGGAGCTCACAGTTTGGGTTTGCTCAAGCCTCAGGCTACTACCACATGCCTGCAAAATGGACAGAAGATGAGTCTGGTTTTCAGGGTGACTGTGTGGAGACAGACACCTTGCTGTAAACAAATTTAAAGTCCCTTGGAAGATCTTAAAACTAGGGTTGAGACCTAATATTAGGATCACAGCATTGCTATCTCCCATGACAAGTCCCACATTATTTGATGTTTCATTGAACTCCAAGTTCCTAAGACAAAGTTATCTAAAGATCTCGGATTCTCTCTTTTTTTTTTTTTTTTAATTGAGAGTTTAAGTCTGTGTGAGGCATTTAGCCTCTCTCTATACAGCAGATGTAGAGAAAGAGACACCTCCAGAACGTGATTAGATGATTCACCTCATCCTAAGATAGGTATCTAAGATAGGTCATAAAAATTGTGTCTGGTGGCATTTATTTTCTCCTACACTAACTATAAAAGAAGCCTTCGCTGACTAGCTTACACTTAGATGTCCAATTTTCAGACATCTGGAAGCTATCTGAAGGCAGTGTTTTAAAATCCCAGTAATAAAGCCAGTTAGCCTGGGCTTTGCTTTGTGTTAATGGGATGCGCATGGCTTTGGGCTTTCTTAGAGATGGGGCAGAGCTCACCCAATGCCTGTAAAAGACAGTATCAACGCACACTGTTAGTGGTTTTCTGAGGGAATTCCCTGATGAGATATTTAGATGTTTTTTTATCCTACCTCTGCAAACCTTGAGCAATAGTGGCAAAAATGCTGTAAAACACCAGGGAGATACAGTGAATACATGAAGAAAACTAGAAAGACAGTTCCCAAGGAACAGGAACGGAATTTCTTTATCTGTGTTCACCTCAGCATAGAGAATAGCCACAGGCAATAGGAATTCCTCCATAGATCTACCATCCCCAAAAATGTGAAACCAATGACAATGAAATATTTGCAATTTCCAGGCACTTTCGGCCTAGGGGTTCAAGTGGTCACAGCAGGTTTCCTTCATCATGTCAGTTTTTACAACATGCGTAACAGACCTTTATTCTTCCACTTCAGTTTGTGGTTGCTTGTACATGACAATGGATACTAATTGTTAGCCATTTTTATGACAGCAGTGTCCCCAGCAATTCAAAAGATGAATGGACTGTTATCTCGGACTTCACGAGACACTTCTCTGTTTCTTGATTTTTGCTGCTAAGACATATGACTTTCAGGACTAACTGGAAGATGCACCTGCTTTCCCAGGCTTTGACTGAGCAAAGAAAGAGTGGATGGACTGAATGAATGATGGTTTTTGGGCAAACTCATAAGGAGACCTTAAAAGATTCTCTAGTGGAGGCTGTGCAGCATAACTGGATAGTTCAGTGCTATGCTGAAAGAGTTGCTCTAGATGATCCAATACACTTTAATTCACTGTCTTCATATTTCAGTCTTTCAGTCAATAAACTCTTCAATATGTGCAGACTAAGAGATAACCAAATTAAAAAACAACTAGACAAATAATAATGTGAAATAAACTTGTAATCATCAGTCTGGAAAAGATGAGCTTCCTCAACTGGTCAAACATGAATGGGATAAATTTTTTGCTGCACATTTTGGAGCTTGAAACCTGACTTGATAATGCTGTCATATGTAATAATATAATAATTGCTGGAAAGACACACACCATGTAACTACCGAAACTATTGAACTTGGGTGCAGCAGAAGACAATGGATGCCTCATACATGTTCCTCATGCGCAAGGAGAGCATGTACTGCTCTGTGTATAATCATTCAGCACAGTTTTATTCAGTCATTCATTTAATGCTGGTCAGAAATGCTAGATTCTGAATAAATCATGTGCACCATGCATGGTCAGTCTGGTAGGTCTTATAGATCGCATTTGTTGTTTCATAGACAACATGCATGCTTAGTGCTCACACGTCCAAAATCCTTGAGTCCTACCTAATCTTAACTGGACATACTGTGAGGTTTTCTTCACAATGTTCTTTGACTAAATGTAGCACAAATTAACCCTGAGTAATTTTAAAGGTATCTGAGACAGCTGCACTATATGTCTAGGTGACCTAAATGCTGAATCACCTTCCAGATGTGTCCGTCTTTCTCTATTGACTCCCAAGGGCCTGAAGCAATAAAGCTTCTGGCTTGCATGCTTTGCTAGAGGTGTTTGGGGAAAGAATTCAGGCCTACATGATGCCTGGCAGAAGAGCACAGAACAGGTCAGACTGCATTCCCTCGAGCAGCTTTTTCATGGAGCCCCACAGGGACCTGGCTACATGGTCTTTACCAACAAATAGAAGAGGTTTGGGACTGGTCCCAAGGCAAGTGGTGTTAATTGCCTCACACCCGTGCTGCTTCAGGCTTGCTGCCTCTACAGTAAATTTCCTCTGTGCAGAAGCAACTGGAGCAGCCCAAGCAGAGACCAGTAGCAATTAAACTGTGTAAACCACCACTGTTCAAGCTTGCTCTATGGGCCTAGCTGACATTTCCAGTCTTAGTATTGCCTTGTACACTAGTATTTAGACTTCTGAGAAGTATCAAAAATAGCAATCCATTACATATGCAGTCTCTACCAATATTGGTCAAAGATGGATTTGCACCAACAAGGATTTATGCTTCAGGTTTTTTAGCAAAATACCTGTCAAGCCTCCCCATCCACTTCTCAGTTTTTAGGTGCAGATAACTAGTCTGATTTGAAAAAATGATTGGATATTTGGACAACAAGCTTTTACATGCTGCTGGACATCTTAACCCTTCTAATGTGAGAAGCTACTTAACTCCCCTTCTGACTGTTTTTGTCTGTTTCAGTTAGTATTTGGGCAGTATACCTCTCTGTATTAACAGTAATTTTTACATTATTTTTAGAATTTTTTGCAAAAATTCACATTTGGCATAAAAAAGTGACAAAAGACCATTTAAAGGAGTAGTGCACTTCTGCTCTAGACCAGCATTACTCATTCTGCAGTCACTGGCAGATGGTTCATGAAATGTTTATTGAGAAATTGAAAACAACAACAACATTGACAACAACAGCTTAAATATATACATTTTCCCATGAGCTATTGAATGAAAACCACTGTGAGGACAGTCAGAGAGGATTCAGGCAGTCCATAGAACTATTGCAGTGTGTGCTTTCAGAGGGTTTTCATAGAATCATAGAATCACCAGGTTGGAAGAGGCCCACCGGATCATCAAGTCCAACCATTCCTATCAAACACTAAACCATATCCCTCAGTGCCTCATCCACCTGTGCCTTAAACACCTCCAGGGATGGTGAATCAACCACCTCCCTGGGCAGCCTGTTCCAGTGCCCAGTGACTCTTTCTGTGAAAATTTTTTTCCTGATGTCCAGCCTGAACCTCCCCTAGCAGAGCTTGAGGCCATTCCCTCTTGTCCTACCCCCTGTCACTTGGGAGACAAGGCCAGCACCCTCCTCTCCACAACTTCCTTTCAGGTAGCTGTAGAGAGCAATGAGGTCTCCCCTCAGCCTCCTCTTCTCCAGGCTAAACAACCCCAGCTCTCTCAGCTGTTCCTCATAAGGCCTTTGAGATCTAACTGACCACAGGCCTGAGCAATCTGGTTTGATTGCAGAGCTGCCTCTGCTTTGAGCAGGAGGTTGGGCTAGAGGGGTCTTCCAGTCGTATGATCCTATGATTCTACGAAAGTGCTGTAAGCAAGAATAAAAAATGAAGAATATATCTCCTGACATTTAGTACAACATTGTAAATAGGCTGTAAATGAAAATTGCTGGAGTAACACAGCAGAAGATGATTCTTGGATTTAACTCAAGAGATGAGGTAGTTATTGAAAGAAAAAGGGTTTTGTAGAAAATCTCAATTTAGTAGTTAAACCTACTGAATTTTTTTTCAGTCTAACTCATAACTTTGCATATTTTGAGTGCTGTTTGTGGACTGGTAAGAGTTCTCATCAAAATCTTCCAAAAAAGTAAAACATTTTCATCTAGATGTGTAGGTTTGTTATGGGTTTCAGTAGCTCCATTGGAGTAAGCTTCAGCCAACTCCATTTTATATCCACATCAGATGTGTTACCCATATTCCTTTATTTTCAACACAAGAGGGTGGCCTTTATCCCATAACTGCTTGGGGTTTACTGTTTACTTATAAACTTGTTGCATTGAAGTGGTTCTGTGTTTTCTTCTGTGTTTCAGTGTTGAGTCATTAGAAATGGTCCTTCTGTTTCAGACTTTTTAGCCGACTCTTTAACTGGAAAGAACTCTTTGACAGCTTTTCCCATAGTTTTTCTGAAATGGAAAATATTGAAAAGGGAATAATTGCAGGACTGCTGCGTACTCATATGCTTAGCCTCTACACATAGATAAGAATCACACATTCAAATGCTACAAATAGTGAACATGCCTGTGTTTTGAGATCAAAGGTTAAGTATATATGTCACCTGGAAGAGACTGTTCTATAATTGTGTGGACTCTTGAAAGAATTCCCGATTATACAGGTATACTATTATTAATCTCTTTTATTGTAAATGAGTCCTGTGGGGACAGGCAAATTACCCAGCAACATATGGGAAGAAATATGCCTCCTTTATCTCTTTGTCTTTATCTCTCACTTGTGCAACTGATAAAAATTAATCCCTGATCTGTGGAGCCTGGTGAATCAAGCCATCTACAACAAGAGCAGAGTCAGATCTGCTCAGTCCTCAGAGCATAGCATACAGAGATATTCCAAATGCCAGGATTTTGTAAACAGCAGGAAAAACTAAAAGTTGTGCAATCACATGCTGAACACCTGTATTCACTAATGTCACTGACAGAAATCTCTACCCTTTCTCTTTCTGTCCTGAACTGCTACTTGGCGCTGCTATACACACACCAAAAGTTTTTCAACCTAGACATATTTCCAGATGGTTTCACAGCAGAAGCAGAAATCCTGAAATTTACACAGCTCTTTGTGACCATTGTGTTCAGCAGCAAATCTGTATTAACGGGGATACTATCAATCCTCTTACCATACTGGCATCAAACTCACAGAAGCTGAGGGCACAGCAGGAACTCTCAGTATGCTACTCTACCTGTAAAATACCTCACATCAGGACCCTGATCTTTAGTGGCCATTCAGTGTACTGCCTATGCAGGATTAGGAGGATTACTGTACCAGGAAATCATACCAGAAAGTCATACCATAGTAGTTTAGATGTTTCCATATCATTTCAAGTATTTTCCACATCGGATTGGATTCGGAGAAACCTGGAATTAAGACTTACGCTGGCATCAAAGAGGCAGTTAGCATTTTTCTACAGACTCCTCAATTCAATAAAAATCATCCTGATTCAGTCTGAGTGAAGAAGTCCCGAGTCATCTCCTGCAGTGTTAGCTGTCAAATCATCAATGAAATATTTCAATCTGTGCCTCTGGTGCTTAACTGCTTATGAGCTGACAGTTCCAGTAATACTTCTTTCTTTTTCATAGGCCAACTGTCCTCATCCCTTACCTATGGTCTAACTGGAAAAAGTTAGTGAAAAGGAGTTTGAACTTGTGAAATTAAGCTAGTTTTGCATTATGAGTAGGCCTAAGTGATTTGTAACACTGAAAAGTGTAATAAATTATCACCTTGCTGGTGTGCAATTCAAAAATGACTTAGCAAATACTTTTCTAAACTCTTCTAAAACTAAGCAACAAACTTGCCAAAATTAAGAAAAAATATTTACTCATTTCTGTTTCTAAAACAAAGAGGCAGGAACGTAACAAGTGCTGAACAGAAAACAACTCGTATCACAGGAGTTTTATTGTGACCTCAAAGTGGGGTTCTCTGAAAAACGGTTCTCTAAAGTTTCTCCAGCTCCCATCCTGCACTCCAAGCCCTGCCCTTCACTTTGCTTATCACCCCCAGTTTTAAAGATTGTGTGAGCAAAGTTAAAAAATTAAAGGTATTTTTCTAAAATTGGAATCTTTTTCCTGACCATAGTCCAAAACATCTATAGGCATCCACAGTCAGTTTCCCAGCTCCAGAGATATCTTTGCCAAATTGCAATTTATTTAATTTGCACTTCAAAATGTGGGCACATAACCTCAATGCTCTCAGAGTTGTGGGAATAAACAGAATTTCTCCACAAATCTTTTAATCTAAAGTCTGCCTGGGGCTGGATGTTATCACACAACATGAAGAAGCAAGATTGTGGTAGATCTACTCCCAGAAATGTTTAATCAAATCTGTTCAGTCACAGTACTGTGCCCTTGAGTCACTGATGGGCACAGATGATGCAGGAGTGATGCAAGAAAGTCCTTAAAGAAGCCCGGCACTGTCCTGTCCCTCGCATTGAACTTGGACATAGAGCACTAAGCCCCACTTGCTTCTTGGGTGATGGCTGATGTGCTCTGACTCCCCCTTTTTAGTACTACTATAAATACAGTGGAGTGAATTCAATATCCTCTAAAATCACACGCATTTGTACACACCTCTGGAAAGAGTTTTCAAAACTCAGTAACCCACAAATGAAAAATAAAAATATTTATCACCATCAAAAGAATAATGCATATGAAAAATCAAGCAGAAATAAGACACTGACAGCACAATTTATTTATTTATTTATTTGTGTGTAAATGTAGAACTGCATATGGATTCAATATTTTGAGTATTAACTAATCATTTATTAATACTACAAAGATCTAATTTTTATCTCAGTAATTCTGGTGTTATTCTGAAATACCTCCACAAAATTAACACTTTTGAATCCAGCAATCCATTAACACCTTCAGTCTGGAATTTTCGCAAGTTTACACCACTGTTTTTATCTGACACTGTGGAATGAAGACTCATGTCTGGAAGAGAGGCTAAAACAACCATTAGCAGTTTGCTTAGGATGCCAAGGCATCAGAAAGAGATTGTCAGTGAAAAGTGTCTTGAGGGCTTCCTGTTCAGAGCAAAGTCAGCGGGGCAGCTTACCTGTGGTATGAAAAACAGAGATGTATTTTTTCTCAGGTATCTATGTTCAGCAGATAGAAATGCAGGGGAATTTTATACAAGATGCTAAGTCACAGAGTGAGGCCCAAAATCTCCATCACTGGCTTCACCAGGAGCTGGATTCACGCTGTGTAGCAGAACTCACAATACTGGTCAACACTCTGCTCTTGTTCAGCAGGGCTAAATGGCTCTAAACTTAAAAGGAAGTTCATTTTCATCACCTGGTTGTAAAATTCATTAAGTGCACGGGTTGAGCAATGATTGGAACAATATTTATTTTAACATTTTCTACTATTTCTTAAACCAAAACATCTTCTGCTTAAAATCCATGAGACATTGAACTTTTAATAAATATGACTGTGTTGGAACGTGGTTACACTACTTCATGAGTATAAGGTAAGGGATTATTTTTAAGAAGTAAGAGGACTCAGGGAATTTCAAATGATTTCTCAGTTGAGTAAAAGAAAACATAACTTTTAGGAAAATGATTCTGAGTAACTCAGGTTTGGTTTTCCTCCTACAGGAAGAGTACAGGGTAAGTAGGGATAGAGCTGAGTAGGAATTTTCAACAATTCAGACTTTCGGCTGAAAATAATGATTCAGTCAAGGGAAACCTTTGCTTGGAGAAGCTTTAGTTTTCACAGTTTTTTTTCTACCCACATGTTTTTAGGATTTTTTTTTTTCAAAATTTGTTCTTCTGTTGCTAATAATATTGGAATCAGCAGTAAAGAAAGATTTATTTTTATAAGAAGAAAAAGATGAATTCACAAGAATATTTGGAAGACAGATGCTCTATAGGAAAGTTGCTAATAATTGAGTATGTTCTTCTTATCAACCCTATATGTATTTCTTTAATTTGTTATTCAGATGCAGTCAAACATTTTTAGAGAACCCTTTGGAACACCAGGAGTGTCAGTATGGTCCACACTGCCCCACTAGCACAAAAAGCCCCACTAACAGTAGGAAGCACTTGACAGAGGAAAACCACCCCTATCATAAGCCACATAGTGTAACCATGAGTTGTTCCCATTTGTTTTTTGCCTTTACCTCTCAGTGCTCATGCACTGAAACCCTGCAGAGCCTGGGAGAAGGCATAGGGGAGGTAGTTTCACCTGCAGCATTTAGAATTACTTGGAAAGGGATAGATTTACAGTACCCCTTCAGGCCAGTGTAAAGGAGACGTACAATCCTGGAACCAGAGACTAGAGATGTTTTACAAATTGTAAAGATGTAGTAAGAAAGGCACAGAGCAAACTCAGGAGTGAAATCTAGCCCATCTTGCAAACCGCTTGATTATGGAGGCTCTTAGTAGGATCTGAGACTTTGTCCCCACAGTGAGCAACCTTTCAACTAATATTATGATAAATTTCGGATTGCATTGATGACCGTGTTCCTAAGGGTTACAGGTTCCATCAACGGACCAAGAGTGCACATGAAAGCACAACAATCACAGAGAATAGGAATCAAGGGAGAAGCATTGACTTGCTGTGTGAATGTGAAACAGATCTTGTATCTTTTATAAATATTTACAAAGTAATTAGAAAAAAGGAAAGAAAACACACATCAACAAATAAGACACATCAAAACACTATCACTAAAGATTGCATTTCAAAAAATGTTAAGAGGAAGAGAAGGGCAGCTGTAGTCTATAGAAAACTTCATTAATGCTTTCAAAGCACTCACAGGATTTAGGTGCTGAAAGGCATGCTAAATTGGGATTTATACATAATCAGATCATTGAAAAACATACAAATGGCTGCCAGAGTAAAGTGCAATGTTCACTTTTGAAATTACAAAAAATCCTTTGTTTCAGAGAGTGAATTGACTAAAGTTTAGTTCCAGTGAAGCATGTTTTTGCTTTGGGTGTCATTATTTAGCTTGGCCTCCTTGCCAGAGAAACCTTTTTACTGACTGCAGTTCCTTCAACTGTTGTTTTTATTCTCCAGCAACAAAAAAAAAAAAAAGAAAGAAAAAAAAAAAGAAAAATCAAGGCTGTATCAGATGCTTCATATTTAAATGAGAACTGCTCAGTGTTTACCTTTAATTTTGAGATGGCAGTGGGGGAGAATTGCAGGGGGCTTGATTGCTTGCCAGGATTTCTCAAACAGATGGATTTGAGCCTTCTCACTTAAATAATCTGGAAAATCAAGTTGGGCTGGTTGAATCAAATTACTGGTGAGTGTAAAGTAAACATTCATCTGTCCATCCATCTATCCATCCATCTATCTAGGAACCTATATCACTCCCACTGCCATGGTATCTGTGCCCCTTAAACAATGATGTCATGATGTAGCCTCAGATTCCACACACCACCAAGCATGCCCTTGGCGAAAAACCAGCAGCTTTGCCAGAGATAAATGATTATGTATGTTATGCTTGCGCATTCTGAAGAAAAGATTTTTTGCACTTTAACAGCCATTTCTGAGGTTTCTATGGCTAAGACAGTCAAGCACACACATAAGCACACGTCTCCTAAATCTTAGGACTCAGTGGTGATGAATACCTCAGAGTCTACTCTTACTGCAAATTCATTCAAACCTTCTAATTAAAGGAGGAATAAAACATGTATTTCCTTTTATACTTCTATGGAGGTAAGAGGTTGTGTTTTCAAATGGTTACTAGGCAAACTCATTTGTCATCATTTTGTTTTCTTTTTTTTTCTTCTCTCTCTCTCTTTTTTTTTCTCATGTGAGAACTGCCTGTCTCAACACCTGTACAGACAAGAATTATTTAGATAGGAATTCATTTGGAGGAGGGGGGAAGGAAGTGGGGGCAGAGCTGAACTGTTTGTTTGGACATCCACCCTTGCTAAAGGTGGTTCCCATGGATACAATAGAAAAATACATTTATCTGCAAAGGAAGAATGAAGCTCCAATACGTAAGGGGCATAAAGTGTCCTGTACAGAGAGAACAAACTCTGATCCTCCTGAGCTGCACAGTCCATAAAGAATATTTGAGAACAATGCAGAGGGTAACTGCAACTTGTATCCAGAACTAGCATGATGTGAAAAAGCCTGAATAAGGAACCTGAACCTTTTCTCCCCCTCCCCAGCCTATACTTGGCAGATTGCATTGGCATCTAACTAGTTTACAGGTATAGAAACAAGCAGATGAATTAAACGGGCTGCATACTTCATGGGATTATGCATTGCATGTACTTTATAATGATTTAAGAATCAATTTATTGCCAAGAGTCAGAGTAGGAAAAAAAGAACATGTATTAAGCTTCTCTGCATTGTGTGTCTGTACACAGTCTGAAGGGATAGTCCTTTGCATCTATGCACTGCTTTCTGAGCAACCACTGTTTATATCACAGTTCCCACCTTCTTTCAGTTTTCTATGAGGTCAAGAGATTCCCTGCTCATTCTTCCCATTAAACTGTCCTGTACAGTTAGGCTGTGGGAGTCCTTCCCATAAGATGATGCAGATGTGGGTTCTTAAATTTGTTCACACAAAATTGATTGAACACTTGATATACAAACATTCTGAAGTCCATTGAACACGAAGCCAACACTTCTGGCTTAAGAAACACCTCCTGCCTGCAGGAGGTGGGCAGGAGCAGTCCTTGCTGGCCACTGATGGAGGAACGATAGGAGGCAAAGGACTTTGGTCTGACCACTACAGAAGTTCTTACCCTCTGCTGTGTTTCATGTCTTCTCAGAGCCTTAAATAGACAACAGCTTCCTAAATGTAATCACTTAACTGAGATTCTTGAGTTAGGAAACAAGATGCACCTAGGTTCCCTTATAGTCCCTGGAGAAGAGATGAGAGGGAGGCAGCCACTGCACTCACCTGCACCTGAATTGCCCTCTAGAGATACCACTTCATTGCCTGGATGCTATTAAGCAGCCAGTATTCTCAATTTCCTCAATGCTTAGTGGCTTAAATTTAGGTAGGATAGATCTAGGTCTATGCTTTTATATAAGCATTTAGACAGGGAATACACACCACATAATTTTTGAGAATTGATATCTAGCAATTGTCTAGAAAAATAAAAGTAAATATGTACTGTAGAGAAACCAGGTTCATTCCAAACTGTAGAATCCAGCCCACAAATCTAGCTGGAAAACTGTGATTTCTGAGTATTCTGGTCTGATGTTTTTGATACCTTTTTCATTTCATTTGCTTGTTTCTTCAAGGAAATCTGAAGCTGAAATGTGTTTTTTTTAAAAGCATTTCAAGAGAAAAAAATAACTTGTTTTCTTTTCAAAGTCCCTGAAGGTCACTAGAGAAAAGCTTTAGTGTGCAGATTTCCCGTTAAAAAGAAAAAAAAAAAGAATAGAATACGTCAGACAGAACAGACTGTCTAAAAATTGTTATTGTGGTCAAAAGCCACTTTTCAATTAGAAAATGCCACTGACACAATGTCTCCAAGTTCTAATCTTCAGTTTAGAAGTACTTACTGATATAAGTGGCATCACTGACTTCATTAAAAATACTTAGAAATAAACCAGATGTTTTTAAAACCATGCATAATATGTCCTAAAATTATGGATTTGAAAACAATACCATGTATTTCATTCAAGTTGATGCAATTTGAAGTCTCTCGGCATATTACAAGCAGCGATGTTTTATGCGCAGTTGTTATACCGTTATTGTTTTACATTTAAATAACAGCTAGACCCCAAGCCTAGACAGAACATTACTGTAATGCGTACAGGTACATGAAAAAGATAGTTTGTAAAAGGTTTTAGAAAAATCACCATAACGTGCTGCAGCACAAACATAAAAAGCTTTCAGTTTGGCTGAGTATAAACGCAATTATGTGGCCAAGATTAGGGCAGAGGAACTTCATGCACAGTTATTTAATTTGGGCTGGATTTTGTTAGCTTTATTTATACAGAATAGCAGTGGAACCCCTGTATGAATCAAGGAAATATGAGAAAGAGGCTGACATGACCATGACTAAGGACAAGTTTACAACCAGAATTAAAGGTGATGCAAAGAGACCGAAGCCAGTTCTCAGGCTGGCATTATCTGTGGAAAAAAGTACAATAAAGTCAGACAAGTGTGACACTGTGACAACAGCAGCGTAGTATAGCAGAACTGGTGATTGGAGACCCCTGACCCTGAAAAATGCAGAGTGTTTGCCCCAGGTAGAACAGCCAGAGCCCACAATATGTAGTGCATGACTCCAGCTCTCTTCTAAGCTTCCCCTATGGTTCTAACATAGAACTGTTCATTTCTGTGTGGTTTTTTCTTGGCTGCACAGTATATTTTGAGGGCTTTGTCATAGTCCATCAAAGGAGGCTTCCTATACCACTGTACAATGATATTTAAAGGTGACCTACAGGAAAGATGGAGAGGGGTTCTTTTTCAAGGAAATGAAGGGATAGGACAAGGGGGAACAGTTTTAAGCTGAAAGAGGGGAGATTTAAATTAGATATTAGCAAGAAATTTTCCTGTGGGGGTGGTGAGGCCCTGGAGCAGGTTGCCCAAAGAAGTTGTGGATGCCCCATCCCTGGAGGTGTTTAATGCCAGGTTGAATGAGGCTTTGAGCAACCTGATCCAGTGGAAATTGTCCATGTTCCTGGTAGGGGGATTTGAACTGGATGATTTTCACAGTCCTTTCTAACCAAAACGATTCTATAATTCTATGATGTCACAGAGGTAAGAGTGCACATCTCGCGCTCCTTGGTATGGGGTGACTGGAGGTAGGTTGTGTTTAAGGATACAGAGGACAGTGGAGGCAGCCAAGCTTGGTGCCATTTGTGCTGCTTCTGGAGCAAATTATCCCAGAGCAGTGCCTAGGCTCTCCTTCAGTGTACAACCAGGACCAATGCCCAGGAGTGCCCTGGAGACCTACACTACTACACTCTTTGGTAGTGTAGCTATAGCCACTGCTGATGCCTGTTCCTCACCAGACAAAAAAAGAGTGTCTGGGAGAATCCACTGCCTGCCTCCAGCCTCATCTTCCACCTGGCAAGCCCTTAAAAACAACTAACATGAGGCAATAGCCAACCATCAGGCTGATAAGGACACAAAGCTCAGTGTGCTGCCCTCCACTGCAGTGGAGCTGTGGAAGAGCCTCAACTCACACACGAATGTATAAATGATTAACTCAAAGCCAAAAGTGTTTTCTTATTATGTCTGCATTTTTTCTTGTAAGAGGTGTATGTTTTTAATGCATAAAAGTATGTATTTGCACCACACCTCTTCAAAATATACAATAGGCAACCTAACAAAAAAAAATCTGTAAAGCAAAATATTCAGATTCTAAGGTATTACAGCTTGAGTACTATTGTTTCAGCAAAGTTAACAGCCCCATAAAGGTAAGGAAGATGATTTTATCCAATGCCAGATGCAGTTCAGTCACAGGAAGATTCCTTATGCATAATACAGCAGGATAAGTAATGGGCAGGATGTCATTCATCTCGCCCTGGTGTATATGTAAAGGAAGCAGATGAACAGGCTCTCTCCAAGTGTTTCTTTCTCTACTCTGACAATAAAGGGAGTATAGAGCAATGCAGATGTCTGCATTATAGATGTTTGAAGTTAGGTGTAAACAAAATATTTACTTCTGAACTAGGATGTCTTGGTGCCACAAATACTCAAATCTCTTCTTTCATACCTGCTAATAATTATGAACTTGGCCTTAATATCAAAGATATTTAGAGATGAAACGTATTTCAGACTTTTATTCTAATTTGCCTTCTATGTTGTGGGGGGAGGCTCAGCCTTCAAGGCACATTTCGGTCATGCATTTGAGCTCTCCCTTGTAATGAAGGCTACAGCTGAAGTCTAAAAGTCTCATGTGATTAAATGACTGTGGAAAGTGGGGTTTCAATTCATCTTACCTTTGCTAAGACTTAGTTATAGTAACTGGGTTTATAATGTAAGAATTTGAAAGATGTTTTCTAGGAAAATGTAAGCGGCTTTTCTTAAAACATTACAAATCATGTCTCTCTCATGAATAACTTCAGGGAAAAAGAGAGTGTGTGCACAGCTACAAATACTTATACAACATAATGCCTTTGAATAACACGTAGTCATCATGGGTCTTGTGTGAAGAAAAGGTTGCTAGGTGGTTGATAAACAAAAACAAAGTGGATTGGATGTGTAGCTGAGTCTGAACATGAATTTTCAGAACTAGCAAATGAATATGACATGAACAAAGGAGTCAGCAAGGAAACAAGAAAGAGTTTCAAAGTAATAGTGGGGTTGCTTTCCAGAGGTAATTAGGCACAGTCAGGTGCAGCAGACACCACTGTTATGCGGCTGCAAAAATTAGGGCAATAAAGACAAAAGCAAGTTAATTTTAAGGTGGAACTATGGCAGCTTTTTAACACAGCCAGTGCAAATGGTGACCTCTGAACAGGAAGAAGAGTTAGCTTAGGGAAGGGATGAAACAAGGTACAAACCAAACGCACTACCCTGTAAGGAGCAATATTTGAAATTATTCATTCTGAGAATGTTTAAGTGCTGTCTAATACAATAAAGCTATGAGAAAAATATATTATAGAGATATAATCTTAAAGTGGTAAACTGCAAAATTCTGTGAATTTGGGAAGTCTTACAGATGTAAAACTTGATCTTTCAAGCTAGCAAACTAAGATAGATTTTGATTTCTTCCATGGAAAATAATTAAAAGTTGGTAAGCATCACCTCAAGGTTATTATTTTGTTACTCTAACCACAAGTCCATATTATTATCCGGTAACCTACTAAAAATGGGACTAGGTCATGTCTTCAATATCATGATTATAATTTGTTTGCATTGAGAAGTTTCCAATTTTTTTTTACCATAGTTTAGTACAATATAACTTGACCTCAAGACTGAAGCATGGGCAGGTTTTTCCCTCTCAAAATGGCAAATGTAACTTCCTGACTTTTGAATTTCACTAATCTAAGAGCACAGCAGTATCCACTTTAAAGAAAGTGAAAAACATCTTTTTCTTTCCCTTGAAATTGGAATTTCCCCTCAAAGTGATGGCAGAGAAAAAGGGTGATTTAGAATAGGTGATATTCAGCCATATGGAGGGGTGCATTTAAAAGGCACCTTATGCAAAACATATGTTCAATAACTATTTTTCACAAAATATTCAGCCCTGCAGAGCTAGAAATGAACTTCATACTATTGCTTCTAGCTGAAAAGGTCCCACAATAAGTATTGGTCCTCAGAATTGTGACATTTTTATGATTTGGGGCAGAATTTTTTAAGATTTTTATAGTACTCCTTGACTCGTGAAAGACAGGATTCATGGTAAGTGGGGCATGTGGCTTTTCAAGGCTATATAGCATAATCTCAGTAAAAACAGGCAAAACTCCCTCACTGCTCTGATGGTTACAAACCTCCTAATTTCCAGCATCAATTTATTCATGGTAAATTTATACCATTTGTTCTCCTGCCAACCTTATGCTTTATTTTTAATAGCTTTTCAACCTCCCTGAATTTACATCCCTAATGTATTTATAGAGAACAATCACATGTATCCTCAGATCTTTGCTAACATTTTCAGTGTCCTCTGGTAAAATATATTCAAAAGATTCTGCTCTAACAAACACAGTACATGCAGAATACATGTTATGCTATATTTTTTCTGTAATTTTTTCTACCTCTTAGACAGAATGATCTCCACAGTTTCTGCACAGCTTTCCACTGCTTGAATACAGCAGTCATCCCAACCTTGGTTCTATATATCCTTCTTAACATAGCCTCCTTTACATACATATACATGTATAATTTGTATCATATTCTTGAAGAAATTACATTTTTCTCAGGCTGTAGGTGGATGAATATATGAATATATTATTTTTGATTAATTGTCTATGCTGATGTTGAATGGAAAGCAACACGTATTTCAAGTGCTCAGCAAAGTAAACTGATGTAATACAGAGTCAACTCATGAAAACAGGTAGCACATTGATGAGACAGTATAAGCATTCATACATCACAAGCCAGAAACACAAATTAGGGAGACAACCATAAAAGCCAAGAAATTAGAAATATTTCTTGAGGTTTTCATGTAGCTTTTGACTTTTTAAATTTCCGTGGCTCAGACATTTCTCTGCAACTGTAAGGATTATGTATCAACGTCATAAAAAATGAGAGGGATTTTCTTGTAATTAGCTGACTTCAGTGGAGGATTAGAAAAAAAACCAAAACAAGAGAATATTATGGGACTTATGATAAAATCTTAAGAGTCAGCAGTGCTAAGTTAGAGAAACACAAAGCTGTAAGTGGTAGGAGTCAAGGGAACAAAACAAGCATCATTTGTCTGTTGATGGATTACCTGGAGGTCCTGAGAAGAAGGTGATGTTAGAAAAAGCAAGGAATTTAGAAGGAAAAGTTGGAAGTCTTAAGTGTTCATGTTACAGTTTTGAGAATTTCTGTGAACGGCATCCCTTCTTATGAAAAATTGCTTCACACAGCATCTATCATAGTTCTGCATCATGAAAGGCTTTTGGCTTCTTAACATGCCATCTTCTGCCTACTTAGAAGTCCTGCAACTGCTTGAAAGTGTGCTGGATAGTAGTGTTTCTCAAATGGGAATTGCAGAGCAGGGATTACTAGAAAACAGCTTGGTCTGGTCATAACCCCTCCAGCTGTTGTCAGCTGCCTGCTTCAGCCAATTTTCCATCCTCTTTGTGTAGCCAGGAGTGAAAGTAGCCCAACATGTACGAGGTACTATAGGTTGGAGCAAATGCCTGAAAAGTCCGTAAAAACAAGGGAGCTATTCTGAACTAGATCTTGAAATCAAAAAGAAACTGTTACAGTTGCTTCAATGCAGGGGTGATGTGTCTGCACTTCTTTGTACTTGTGAAAAGGTGCCAGCAGCACTCTACACCAGTTCTAGTCTGGAGGTCTGGGACTTCTGGAGGCCAAAGAGAAAGAATTACATTTATGCCAATAAAAAGTATATGGTATGCTGAATTTTAGTTCAAAAGCAACATGACTAGCACACTTTCCAAGGGAGCAAATAACCACAAAAAAGAAAATCAAACCATGGAAATTGTTTAAAGAAGAAAACTCACATATAATTGAGAATTGCTTCATGTGAGGCAAAGGAGCCAAACCCACTGAGTGTTTCAGCTATGCTTGATTTATTGAGCACAGTGGGCTTGTCTCTATCACCTGACATAGTAATTTTAAACTATCTTTGAATTATCTTTTTTAATTAAATTTCTAAGGGATGATTGGATTTTCTGTTTGAGTGATTATTTGTTTGCTTAGAAAACACACTAGACGTCTTGCTGTTTGACCTTTCTTTTACTTCAGATGAGGGCTTAGAAACACTTAATAGCTGTCCACTTTGCTAACAGTCAGTCAGGTGTAGCTCCAAAGCTAGTATGTCATTCCCTAGCAGGAGTCCTTCCGCCACACAATTATCTGGTAACATAGACCTCAGGTAACAGCCTCATGTTTCCCACCAGATTTTGCTGGTGCTTTATTGTATTTCATGTCCGTTTGTTCCCTATCAGCCATACTGAACACTCCTGCAGTCTTTTTTGCAGCTACAGCTTGGCCTCAGCTGAGAATACCAGGGAAAGTGCTGAAGAAAACTTAGTGTGTTAGATGTACATGTGAGAGGTTCAGAAAAGGAGAAGACAGGTGGCAGGGAATGAGGCTGTAGATGAAGCTCAGCCTTAATCAGTATTTTGTATCAATGCATAAGTAATAATTTTTATACCTAGAAATAAACAAGAGAGGTTAAGTTTCTACAAACAAAAGAAGAGTATGGGCAGAAATGGGCATTTCACCGTAATGGTAGTAGAGTAAAGCAAAGTTGAATGCTTATGACTTATCATCCCATATCTCATATCACAGCATCAGAGGCATGATATCACCTGTGGTTTTCGGTTGGTAAAAACTGGAGAGAGGATTAAGCTACTTGCTACATTAACACTAGAAAAGCTTGTCCTAATAGAGACTGAACAGGCACTAGTCATTCTAATGTGAATGCTGGAATTAGCCCAGAAGCAAATTTTAAAAGAATGACTTTTTCAACCCTTCATAGCCACACTTAACTCTGGGATTTAGGCAGAGCTCAGATTAACACTGATCTATGGAGTCCTTAGATTTTATCCCGAAGAATGCACGAATTACCATACCAGTGGCTAATACACTGCTGTTTTTTTTTCTTTTCTTCCTTTGAGGGAAAGATAAATGTTGCTGCTATTAGGAATTTTAATGAAAATTATTAGAGGCAGACCTGGCTTCTCTGACAATTTGCCATATGCAGCTCTCTCTTCCGTTAGAAGCTCCTAAGCAAGTTTCATAGAATTGTCTGGGGATCTAGTGAGCAGTTCGTGGAAGGAATCTTCTCACCTAATTTTGCATTCATACCAGGTAGACATCTACATCTGATCTAGTCATGCTAGTTATCGTTGATGAAAGGAACAAGCACACACAACACATTTCATCTGAGCTGACTTAGATGTTTCTGTTATGATAGTGGTGCATCACCCAGTACAAGCACCTTTTCTTTCCAATGACTATTAAGGAGGACCACACTGATTAACCTAGATGTAGACAACTATTCTAAAACTATTAGCAGACATCTACATATAGTTGATATACTTTACCGTTTCTTACTCTTATGACATAATATTACACATAATACTAACTTTTTCTGGTTTGCCTGCTTACTTTTTGTTTATTCATAATGCATAGAATATTTGTGCATTATCACCTTTGCACATATCGTAACATTTTCATACAGACATACAAAATTTCTGCCCACATCAGGTCTGAGCCATTCATTTCGCACGTACAAACGTATTGCTCATGCCCAAGTAGAAAGCATGTTTGATCTCATAATACCAACAAAAAATAGCGATTGTTCTGTGCCACATGACCTCAGTCATGACCTGCACACTATCTGTGGATGATCTGTCCTCTGTGACTCCCTGACTCTTTCTCAGGCTGTTCTGCTTCACAGTTATGACTGACTGTGAAGAACTGAGCCAAATGACTCACTCTCAGTATCTCTGATTAAAATATTATGCTTTCAAAACTAGTTAAATAGTTCTAATTTAATTCCAAAATTGGGTTTTATTTCTGATGGAAAAAAAGATCTAATTTTTCTTTATTTAGAATTTTCCATGTTTCTGTCTCTCTCTGTTATTTTGGGGTGGGATTTTTGTGCTTTTCTTTCACTGGAAAAATCTTCTGTGATTTTTTTTTTAATGATTGGGAAACCTATTTCTCAACTTAGAATCCTTTTAAATTTTATATTACAATAAAGTCTTGGTGCAAGAACAATATTTGTTCTATTTAGTCTCTTTCCCCTTGCATTCTCCATGTTTTCAGTAGGACAAAATAAAGGGAAAGTGGAAAAGACAATGGGTGAAAGCTGATTTGAAGGAACAAGGTCATATATTTTGTTTGACATCATTTGAAAAATTAAACATTTGACCAAATGAATTTTTTTTCACAACTTTTTGTGTCAATTCATTTTTTTATATAAACACAACATTTCCTCAAGAAAAATGACAGTAACTGAGTCTTTTTAAGAAAGACTTATATTTTCTTATAGTGTCTAGGACAAATAGTCCACATCATCTTTGCTTTAAAAATGGCTTATTTTTTAGCATCATTAGCTAGCCTACACAGACATCTTATCCAGCTCTCATGTTTACTTTTCATTTTCAAGGAAGCTAAATTTGCATCCACAGTATAAAAGTTTTTGCCCATTAATCCTGTCCCCGTGAGGGGTGATTTTCAACTATTACACCAAAACAGCCGGACAATACAATTTCAGAAGGATGGAAAGAAAAAGTCTCTGCTGGTATTTATACTCCATCAGACTTCGTAAGCACTTCATGCATGAAGCTTTAACTAGATTTGTATGGAAAGTACCCTTTCCTCCTCTGAAACATTACCTTACACATAGCATTACATCTGAGATCACTGAGGACACAGAGACAAAAGAACCCATGTAGGCTTCTGGAAAGTTTCTGAAAGTTTCAGCCAGCTCCTGACTTCCCCATTCATCCCCAACAGATTTACAGGCTGGCGTAATGAGAGTAAATGATGAGCTGCTCTTTGTCATGAGCCATCACATGGGTCCGTCTGCAGAGAGAGAATTTAGAAGCTGATAACCTTTGCATTGTCAGTTCTGCTCCCAACAGGCTGATGAGAAGAAAATAGCTCTCGGTAGATGTAAAGCTAAAGACAGTCAAATAGAAGAGAAAGTAGAGCCCTGGAAAATCTCTGCAAGTGTAGTGGGGAGATCAGGACATTTGAGCAGTGAGGAAAAGCATATAGTGTTGGTGAATAATTTGTCTACATGATTTGACTTTTGAGACTGACTTTCGTGTGAGTATAACATGATCTTAATTTCATCCTTCTCAGCATTCTTGTTCTCCCCTGTTGTGACGTACACAATAGGACACTAACAAAAATAAATAAATAGCCCAGTAATGTCAACTCAAGCACTGAACCCCCAATTATTAGCAAGCTACAAGCTTTAACATGTGTACACAAGCTGTGATACATACACAATATTTCAGAGTTCAGACTGAGACACAGCCTAAGTAGAGTGAAGACAATAGACATGGGAGAACAAAGAGTCAATTTTTTTTCCAACATTCACTGAATAAAAGTAAAACATTCACTTTGATCCATGTTTTTAAATATTTCTCGCAGACATGAAAACAAGCAATTGTTTTCTCTTAACTCTTACTCTGAAGTGTCAAAGTAGTATTAATTTGCTGTTATTTGGCATAAGAAGAGTATTGCTGAGAAACAAAAGTCTCAAGCCAATGTGTAAATATGACCTAGTTTTTTAAAGGTGTTAAAAGGTATGAATTAATGGATTTCTTCATAGGTAAGTTTTTAAGTGCTTACTGATTTAAGTGCTTGCCTGTCTTTAATCCTGCTAAAGAGTTAGCTGTGTTTAACACTTTTTATACAATGCTTTAAAAATTTTTAAAGAAATGGTTTTGGACAGTCATCTTAAAATCACTTGTCTGCCTCGTGTTTTATAAAAATGTCAGTTATTCTACGAAGTAACAGTTAGTCACGTACCACACAATTGGTCAAACACCTTAAACAGCAGTAGCTTGACATGTGCACATTTAAGTAGTTTGTGGATAACCTTTAACTGAATTGACTCACATGGAAGCTTTCTCAGAAATAATTTAGAGAGAGAAAAAGACTTTTTTTGGATTATTCTCTAGGAGTTGTTCTCCCAGCTCTAAAAAACATCAGAGGGTTTTAGTTTTAGGTTCGTTGGGGTTTATTTTAAACACAAACTATGTTTTCCCCTCTCCAAGGTTACCTTCTGTTTTGCAAAAATAAAGCATGTAAATGCCTACTTTAGAAACTGGAACAGGGAATTAAAATTATATTCAAAAGGAGCTGAATTCATCTAAAACTAAAGTACATTGTCAACCACCTCCACTTGCTTCAGGCACTGATGCCATGATTAGCTATGCAAGAAGCTACCTGCTGGTTTAGAATTATATGAAGTCACCTCAGGGTATCTACAAGCTTCTCACGCACAAGATACTGACAGTTTTTTTACTTGGCTTGAAACACAGTTGTTGCTACATCTAAGTACAATATCATAGATTGTTATTTCACAAGCTGTCATTAAGGTAGCTTGCCTTATTCTCACCAAACAATTAGCCTTCAAACAGTAATGGTTTGTTCCAAATACCCTCAAAGACTACAACACCTTTAGCATTTTTCAGGTAGCAACTTCTCAGTTGACGTATGAACGTGCGCTCTTTTTAATAACAGGGAATTAGAGGGGGAAAAAAAACATTATAGTCTACCTTCACAAAGCAACTTAAACTGGGGAGTGGTCGCAGGAAAGAGGAGACTTATCATGGTACAAAGATGCCTTGTAATAAAGATACCTGGCAATAAAGATACCTGGTAATAAAGATACTGTGAATTTAAATGGTAATACATACATGTAGGAGTTTGGAGCTGAAAGTGTTTTTCCCTGAACTGGCCAACTTTCTTTGGCGAACCAGTATTTTAGTTTGTTTATTGTCAGTTACTGTGTACATGAAAAACAAATCCTGGCAGCACCGTGGATCAGATATAAGACCACATATCGTTAAGCTTTCCCAAGATGAGCAGCATAAATGTTGTTTATTCTGTTTAAAGTCAGATAGAATACTTCAGTCAGAAAGCCTTGACCTATATTCAGTGGGTTTTTTGCACACTTTGCCTAATGATTCTTGCTTATCACCAGCTCACACCAGACAAGGAAAGAATGAACAGATCTGATTAGATTAGATGTTTTGTACCCATCCTTATATAAATGCATCAATAAAACTTGATGTGGACAATCAGCTCTTTACCTTCTGTGTTAAGGTTTCTCTCAGGCTGAAGTCAACAAACCCTAATGTACTTTGCAGCTCTTCTCTGACATGAACAAACGTTTCCTTAAAAAGGTGTTTCAGTAATTCCGTATTTCATTATTCAAGATTTACTTTGGACCAACTGACTCATTTTGACTCGTAGTCTAACCAGATCTTCATTGCCATAAAAATCAAGCCTATCAGTCTTCACTCTGATCTTCCCAGCTTCTGTGCTTACTTACTCATTCCCCCTGATGTGCGTCCATACAACCTTCCTCATCCTGGTCCTTTTACGTTTGCAGATGGCACTTAAGATATTTACATGTGTTTGCATGTCAGGAATCCCTGCTTGGCACAGAGAGGTATGAAGGTGCCTGCTAATAATTCTGCCAGAGAAGATGGAAATAGATGCTGTCAGCACCAGTTCAGAGTAAACTGCACCTTTGAAAATGACACTGTTTATATTTAGATACATAAATATAGACTGAAGAATCTAAATTTAATTCTTAGATTGAAAATGTTGACCTCAATGAACGGAGCCCTCTGGCAAGAACTGCAGAGGAATGGCATTATTAAACAGTTGAAGGGGATGACCTGAACTCTTCACTGCATTCATCTCATGGTATGAATCGGCAGCCCTTAAGCAAACACTTCTTTGAAAACTACCTTGAACTTAGCTAGCACACAGGATTCACATTTTAACGTAACTATCGTTAAACTAAAATACAGCCCCTGAGCAATAAAAAAAGCTATTTTTATAACTGAGGAACTACAAGATATGCTGTCACCACGACCATATAACTGTGCTTTGGGAAATTCATGCACAGGAGTGTGCAAAGGGCTCAGAACAGATGAGATGTCACGTACAGAAACACAGGCAGATAAATACATAGATATATATGCATAAGTAGACAGTCTTCCAGTCTCAAAGAGCTTATACTGTAATCACAGACAAGACATAACATCAGAAAACCACAAAAATAGGAAGTAGAAGGAAGAAGGAAGAATGGAAAATAGTCACCCTAATGCTAACGCCTTTACTCCTTCAGCTGAGATTTCACACTATATGTTATTCAAAAACATACTAATTAGTGACTTCAAAGCACACGGAAGTCAACATAAAGGCTCCTTTTTGTCTGCCACAGATGTTGATGAAGGCCTTTTCAAAACACATGGCTACCTGCTTTCTGTCAGATGGTGTTAACCAACACAGAATGTCACTCACCGAAACAAACAATCTGCATGAATAGATTTTATGTTTCCTCCATATTTTGCTGTCAGCTTGTCACACATGAATTGCTTCACAACTATAAACAGACCATGGCAGGTTTGATTAATATCAGTTTTTATTACAGCAGTTGCAACCATTAATTATCTGGCTGACTATGATGAGATGTAATGTGGTTCTTATCTAATAGCCAAGGAAATAAAGTTCATTAAAGTTCATCAAATATGAAACTAACAAAAAATGGATGCTGCAACTTTTCTAGAAGTCTCATAAGAGCAAAATACTCAAGCATGTGCATTCACATTATTTTCTTCCTGTCACGGCATAAAACTCAAGCTGTGTTAAAAAAAAAGAGCAAATGAAAATTTGTTGGAAGATTATTTCAAGTTTCTCCCATCTTAAAGTTATTTATTCTTCCCAAAAAAATATTTAGCAGCTTCCTTAGTGGGTGTTTTCTGTTATGATTTAAAATTATATCTCATAAATCCCTTGAAGAATTATCCTAAAAATACAGGGTGAAACGCAGGCCTATTGAAGTCAATGCCAAAACTCCCATGGACTGCTGCAGAGCCAGGATTCCACCCACATTAAGTTTCAAAACAAGAAATTAGAAAATGTCCTTTTTTGTAAATGTTTAATACCATTATTCAGTGCCTAGTTCTTCAATAGTTTTAGTCTTCATTTTGACCTTGTCTTTGAACAAGGTTTTAAATCCTAACTCAGCTTACAAATTACCTTTGAGGATGCTTTTCATGCATTTATGCTTGTGTTTATAAAAATGTTCACCATCTACTCACACAATATCTAGAAAGAAACGCATCATGTGCACTTATTTCCTGCTTTTATGTATCCAAACACTCTGGTGCTACAATTTGCATGTATATTAAAAAGCTTGATTAAGTTAACTGAAAAGATCTACTTGTAAATGACTTCAGCGATAACTGTTTGCCTTAGAGAAAAAATCATGATTTCTGTAACACAAGATAAGAGTCTTTCTTAAACGCAGCACATCTTGAATTTAAAGTGTTTGGCATCCAGATGACATTTTGAGAATGTAATGCTAATATCCAGGAAATAATAAAGTTACTATAATTAATACACAGATATCTTGCTTGTGAAGCTCCTGGGGCTGCTACATATGCAGCTTATCCAAATCAAGACTAAAAAGCAAGGAAACCATGAAAGCATGCAGAGTCTACTTTTCATTTCAAAATTTGCTTATTACTGTCAGAACATCAGACACTACACTCCTCATTAAGAGCAACAAACTCGTGGTGCTCCCACCCATTTAACCAGTTTTCCCAAACAGTCATTTAAACAAACTTTGCTCCCAAAATGTAGAAGCCATGGGATGAATGTAGGAGTCATTCACTCTGAGAGACAGTCACCTGGCAAACACAGAGCCTGACCAGAAGAAGAAACCTCGCATAAACACAGTGGATGCATGGTCGTGGCAGGATAGGCACATCCATCTCTGGCACTGCCCCACGCAGAGCAGACCAGGTAGCCTGAGCCAGTCAGTCCCTCTAACCAGTGAGGTTCAGATTTGAAGTTCTGGTCTCCATTAATGAGAAAAAAATAACCGAGGTCGCTATGTAATTCAGTCTTGTCTACAAAAGTTTTAATGAGATTAAGAATTGCATTGAACACATATAATTAATTCACTATTTTCATTCTAGCTTTGTATTTGCTTGCCAGATGAAAATGATAATAGGATGATATGGTCTCTCAAGCAAGAACCTAACTGCTGCTAGCTTCGGGGTATTAGATGACTTGTTCTCACAAAAGAAGGTATTAATAGTCCTCATTAGCAACGGTTTGACTCTCCATCAGCTTATAATAACTCAGAAAGGCAAAAGTCTATTTTAATGGGGCCTGGGCAGTGCTTATTCAGCAGGCTCAGGACTTGAGTAGGTGAGTCTGAGTTTCTCAGGCAGAAAAAGGAACCTTTTACCCTGAAGAACTCAGATGCCATCCTGGGTGGCTGGGAAAGCATGACAGACAAATGAAGCAGCTCGTCAGCATCTTCAGCGAGATGCTCATCAGAGTGAAAATGACTTGATGACACCCAGAAGTATATAGCTTTCCAGTGGTCTAAACTGTGCGAGAAACAAAGGCATAACTGCTCTCAGTTCTAGGTGGAATAGTTTTGGCTTAACATGAGGTCTGAATTCTGAATCTGTCCAACCTTCAGTCTTGCAGACATAGTGAAGAAAATAGTGACTTTCTAGAAATCTGTCAAAGCTCTCTACCCTTTACAGCTGTCTCACCCACAATGCCCCATATTGCCTTTCTCTGTTCAATAATGAGAATTGCCTTGAGGATGCTTTGTATCCTCAAGGTGAGAAAGAGGCAGAAGCACATTCCTTGCAGAAGCCTCACAGAACTAGAAATAACTTGCTCCTGTGACCTCTCAGAGCCAAGCCTGCTGATTTTTCGAAGGTGGAGCAGACTCCTTATTAATTCTGGCATTTCCTCCATGTAGACCTGTAATCACAACTTCCTTGTTTCAGACTAACAGTGTTCTTTCTGACCTATAAACTCCTGAAAGGCTTGACAAGTGTTTACTTCAAGGATTACCTCTTTCCCAGCTCTGTGCTGCTGCAGCTTGACAAAAGGCAGCTGAAATAATACTCCCAGAAGACAAGAAGCTGTTGGAGTACCATGGAGATGAAACAAATTTGACTGGACATCTGGAGTATAAAGTTTATGGCTTTGTTGTTAATGTGAACTGGACTGTACTTTTAAGGATCTATACAAGCTATCTGAATCCCATTACAATTCAGTGATACATTTATCACACAACTGTTAGTCTCATTAACTCCAATGCAATGCAGCATGAGAAGCACGGAAAATGAGCAGAAAAATGGTATGGACTCCATGCACTGCTAACTCCTCAGGAGAATACTACAGAGCCTTTCAGCAAGATTCATGCAACACTTGGTCCCTGTTGCTGCTCTTTCCCAAGAGCAAAGTATCATACATTTCTATGCAACCAGGCATTTTTAACTCCACACCTACAGGCTGCGAGTCACTGAAAGTTTTTTGCTGGTCCAGAAATATTTTTGAGGGCCTTTCACACCTTCAGAACCTGGGAAACCTCAGGTCAATAGTGCCCAGAAGAAAGTGTGCCCAAAACTGCCTCAGCCTCTTCTTTCATCCTTGTGTGCTTCCCTTTTCTTCTCTGGATATCTGGACATCATGGGAGCAGCTACAGGAACAGGGATATGGACACAAATCCAGGTTTATACTTTTAGCCTCTTTCTCTGTAGCAGACATTTAACTCACTGCTTTCCACTGCGGGTAGCCTAGATCCTTTCCCCAGGAATATTTTAAACAGGTGTCATGGAGATGGCACTGGTGTTTCCAGAAGTGTATGGAGAATCTCACAGATATTTCAAGCATCTTTACACTCTCTACTCTTTAGGCATGTAAGATCCAACTGGCCCTATCATGGTGAGATAGCACCTTCTCTCAAATTTAGGTACAGGATATCCATAGCTCTGCTTATGTTGCCATTTGAAATTGTTTAAAGGATTGATTGATAAGAATGGTTGGACTCGGTAATGCAGTGGGTCTTTCCCAACCTGGTGATTCTGTGATTCTGTGAATATGCTTTCATGTGAAAGCTGTGATTGCTCCTTCTCAGCACATGTAAAGAGGCTGTCAAGAGAAACATGGTGTAATAAAGGACTGTTCCTCTTAAACCTATGAGGACCAGCTAGTATCTAGTGATGAGACTACTGCACAGAGATATCAAAGCAGTACACATATAGACAAACTTTAGTCTAATGAGGTTCACCACTCCTCTGGGACTGATTCAGAGCACATTTTGCTAAGCTTCTTCTCTATCAATTAAGGCCGACAGCTGAAGCTGTCCTCCCCATCCTGAAGTTCACCTTTGGAGGCACAAACCAGAAACCAGTTTGGTCCAGAGTGACTTTAAAGAGACAGTACTTACAGCTATGATAGTCCCACCACCAGTGGACAGAAAAGACTATTCTCTTCCGTCTACTACTATGTAGCTGAGCTGTGCTTTGCCAAGGTCTCTGCACAACATACATAAAGTGAGGAAAGGACACACAGAGGATAACTTTCAGGCGCTAAAGCTCAGGTAAACATACCAGAGCTGCTCATTATCTCAGGCAAAGCTAGCAATGTAGCTGTAGGAGCAGACAGCCTGGGGCAAGGTGCAAAGGCTGATCAAAAAGCCGACAAAATACTTGGGTAGTTAGCTCATGCCATGTTATATGCTAAAAGGGTATGGCTGCTGTCAGTACCTGTGGAAGGAGGCACAGATTGAAGCTGACAGAGACACATCTGCACAAGCTGAAGTCATTGCATGAAGCCGTGCAAGGCCACGAGCTCCAAAACAGAGATGTGTGGTGGGGGCGGTGCAGCTCATTTACCAGAAGATGCTACTTTTACATTATACACTGTACACACAGAAGTCATCTGTACTCAGCAGAAGAATCTAAGAGATAGTAATATTTTCCAAGTGCTTGCATGTTAAACCTCTTTGTGTCCTTCTAGCAGGGACTTTGCTCCAGTAGACTTTTCCTATTGGTTTTCTGGAAGATCAGAAAAGGCAGGCATACCTCTCAGTCCTTATTTTGTCTGCCAATATTACCCACAGGGGGTCAGAACCCCCCTTATGTCATCTTTAACGCTTGTTGCCTTCAGAGGAATGCTCCTGTGTCTAAGGGGAGCTCAGCTGTGTAGACCATGACCAGACTGATTGTGTTTCACAACACAGAGTTCAAGTTGGAGGGGAAACAAAGCAAAGTCATGTGCTCCCATCCTACCCACTGCCTCTGACAGAGATGGTATTTTAGAAATTGTGTAAAAATACCAATATTTTCAAACAGTAGTAAATGCAGTTGGACCTTAAACCTGTATTCTGGTATCCACAGTGCATAATTAGCTTTAATATCAGAGCTGGTAAGGAGTCACAGCCCCTGTTAAGAGACAGGCACTAGACTATTAAGGGATCTGGGGCTATCTATAAATCAAGACAGTGGCCTCAGTCCCACCTTTGGAACAAAAAAGCTCCATTTTTAGAGCACTAAAGCCTCTATCCTCAAAGACATTCAGATGCTAAATTCCCATTGACCTCTATTTGAGGTTTCAGGCTCCAGATTTCAGCATTTTGGAACCAAGTACATAAACATGTTCCTCAGGTCTCTAAAATCAACATTAACCTCACATTTGTTTCCAGCATATAATCTATATCAAACAGTGATGACAAAATTCAAGAGAGAGTATTTGAAATGTAATAAAAACATCACATCCACTTTGTGTTTCTGAGTGAAAATCCAACAAGAAGAACTAACATCAAATTCCTTTGCTGTTTTGTAGTCTTTTATCATAGTACTGTGACTACTGGAACAAATTGCACCTGTAAATGCTAAAGCCATAAGCAGATTGCATGAAACAAGTAAATTTAAATTGGAATTGCATTTACAGGAATGCATTGATAGAAAAATGGATATTGGAGCTACAGATTGAAGAAAGCATTCAACTCTATCTGCTTTCCTAAGTCCTTTCTAATTTGAATAAGATTTTATCTGTCCTTGTTTTCCTCAATATGTTGGATCCAGGATGTGCTATATATTGCATTCCCATAAGATGGAAATGTTGAAAAGTCCAAAAAGCTTAAAAAATAATTTGTTTTGATAATTTGCAAAAATTTGCAATAAACATACATTAAAACAAAATTTAAAAATTACCTCCATGTGTTATGATGCTTTGAACAATAAGTTGTCTATATTTAATGTTGTAAATAATTTATTATTTATTTTTTAAAGGGATTTCAAAATGACTGGGGATATTTAATTTTAAAAGTTTGTAGAGATATAATGCTCAGAACTTAAAATGTGTTGTTATGCTGATCTTACTAGCCCATATACACTGATCATGTGGATGGGTATAATATTACGTGTAATAGAGAATGAGAAATATGCTGAAATCCATGCTTGAGGAGGGAGGGAATACCAATTTTCAAGAAGCACCTGCTGAATTCTGAATACAAATACCTGAAAAAGTATTTTAAAAGGAAGAAATACTATGAAATTTAAAAAGAAAAAAACCCCAAAACTTGATTCCTTACTAAATCAAAACTATGATCTTTAAATGGAAGATAAATCAAAAATCTTTGCTTGCCCACTGGCCAATAAGTTGTCGATGAATATTTTTGGCACTAAGTAGTTTAAATTAAAACCACAGTGCTCTGTTTCATCATGATTTTTTTGATACCCAATGCCAGACACCATAAGGTTTGAATGACAGAGCCACATAGCTGTTTTTAATTCCAAGCGTAACCTGCAGAGAGAAGTGAGTGCATGAGCAAGAGCATTCCAACTGTGTCTAGAGTATCGGGATTGCCAGACTTCAAATCTCCAGTAAACAGCCTGTTGCAATCCTAAAAATAGCTGGACATGTGCAGGACCTGATGCAGCAGCTTTTAGAAGGAAGATTCTCAAGCAGGGGGACAAACAGAAGTCTTTAGCAGCTGAATGAGTTGTTATAGCTGATTTTCATTTCAGTTTTTCTTCACTGATATCTACACAGTTATCACATCAGAAATACTACTCTGAGTAAGGGCATCTATTAGATAGTTTTTTCAGTCTTTTCCAGACATACAGTAAAATTTTATTTTAATTGGGTTCTTTCCACCTAAGTATTAGCAAAACTGTCATTATAGAGAAGACCTACCTGTCTGGTCCTTACTCTTTGGTGGCCAAACTCCAGTTACTTCAGAAACAGAAGGATTTAGTCTTTTCCCTCTCAGCCTTGTAAGCTGGCATGTAAGAATACCTGAGTTTCAGGGTCTCCAGAAGTTCTTTCATGAATGTCCAAGAATTCTCTTGGCATATATGGAATTAATTTGTGCTGTTCACATGTTTCGGGTTGCATGAAAGTCTTTCAGAAGAAAAGCAAAGTGCCACAGGCCATTTTAAGTACTTTCTTGCAACTATATGGCCTAGCAGTATGGTATATGTGGCTTCCATCAGATACGGACAAGGGAAAAATGTGTATTCTTAATTATGATGTAGCATACAAGGCAAATGTTGAGAGCACTGCTAGGAGTACATGCAAAGGGTGTACACCTTTAAGCACTCCTCAAGAAATGCTTTTCCATAGCACTACACTTCCTAGGTAAAGGTCTCAGTATCAGTATGTCTTTCCCCTCAGTGCTGCAACACAATGTGATAATTAGCCCAAAGTGATAAAAGGTGGGATAGCAAAATACTTGCTTATTGGCCTGGGAGGCAAGTGTAAATACTTGAAGCCCTGTGAAATTTGCAAGCATGTGAGGCTTATCAAATAAGTGCATTTGAAATATTATTTATGTATAAAGTCCATAGTCTTCTTTTCTGACTATTTGCTGGAACTACAGTGTAAACATGCTATATAAAATGTTTTGAAGTCTTAAAATAAAAAAGGCCTGGCACTGGTTATGTATGCTGAGGATTTATATTGCAAATATACATGTGTGCTGAAATAGTTATATTTCAGCATCTTATAGTGCCTTACAGATGTAGTTCATCCTTTCCAAAGAATTTCATTGCACGGATGTTTTGAGCACTGCTCTATTTATAACCATCCTGCAGCAAAGTACATTCATGACTTCAGTTCCTATTTTGAAAGAACTCTGTTCTGGTGCATTTATGTCTTACATACATCTTTAAATCCAACATAATGACTGTGGGTAGTTACCATAAGGGCGTGTATACCAGAGACATTATGCATAATGTAGCCAGACTACATCAGTCATTTCTCCTCACACAGAGCCAGAGGAGATTTACTATTACTGTATGATACAGATGCTCTTAAAGGATCATCTGTTGGTATATGTTATAGAAATCTTAGTAAATTCAGATGTGAATAACTAGCAAAAAACCTTTACACTGAATTTTCAAGCATGCAAAAGCTCAAACCAAAGCAGAAGCAATATTCTTTTGGTTTACTTCTTGAAGGAGAAAGTAAACTTGCAGTTCCTCTTTGTGTTGAAGGAAATTGGGGTGCAACAAACAGGAGAAGCTACATTTTCACAGAGGCTCATGCCTACATGAGAATCCATTTTTTATATATGTGAATATTTTTTTCTTTTTAAGTTCATGTAACTGTAAAGACAATGAACAAATTTCAGTACCCTTTGATGCAATCACTTCCTTGAAGTCGCAAGTACTCTGTTTTTCTATGTTGAATTGAAATGTGGCCTGAAGCCTGAAAAAATTATCACTACACCGGATGGGTCAAACCCAAAGATTCAAACCTGGGTTCATTTAAAATCTGCAGGAACTTCAGTGGATTCTAAAGCCAAACTGAAGCTGAAAGTGAAGCTCCCTTTCAGACTGATATGAAAAGTCATTAGAACTATGAATATCTCTGTACCTGGAGTGTCACTATAACTGAGTTAAGACCCTAATCTGTCCCATACAGATTTGATAATAATGTGGGCTGATTGGTTTTGGTTTTTTCACCATTCATCTACTTTATTGAGGGAAAGTACAGGAAAGAAGCAGACTATGAAATTAATGCATGGTAAAGCTTAGTATGTGATCCAAGGGATTTATCATGAAAGTAAATCCAAGGAAGTTGTGAAGTATCACACAGAACTGCGCTATTAATTACCAAAAAGCACTTTCTTCAGCAACTAAAAAAACGAGCAAATGGAATGTCTGCTCCCTTTTTCTTTCCCGTATACATCTCTGCCTTCTAGCAGAATGCCATCTGACATTCAAACCATGCTACGCCTGGAATTACATAGTGCCCATACTGAACATATATTCCATGCACTGACAGACACAAGTGACACAGGAGCCACAGCACACAGAAGGGCAGGGGGACTCCTCCTGCAGGAGGGGAAAACAGACCTTCTCTCGAGTAACTCTGAAACAGACTGAAAAACACGCAGCTATAGGCATTTGCTTAGGAGCTATTTAACCAGGATTTTGAATACTGCCTGGGCACCTGGGGCCCAGCACAAGCTTTTCTCTGAGCCCCACTCCCATCTGAGGCACCAACATACTCCAGAGGCTTTCTGCCAGGAACAGCATCGCTGAACGGTGTCGGACCCAGGTCTTGCAAAGGCTTTGGCTAGCACCCTAACCACCAGAAAATCCTTCCTCTTGTTGTTCTTTATCATTCAAATGCCAAAGAATGGTCTTGTGGTTTAGTCCCAATCAGGATCAGAAAACATGGAGCCAAGCACCCCAGGCGTAGGCAGGTGCAGCACAAATTGTAATCAGTTGGAGGCACACCCACCTTAAATCAAAGGTACATTTGCTTCCTGGCTCCTGTTCTTGGCTTGGACCCTGTGCAAGTCACTGAAATAGTTGCTGCTTCTGTTTCCTCACCTGTAATTTTAGGATAACAAAACTGGTCTGCCTCCCAAGGCTACTGTGAGGTTCCACCAAAAGAGACTTGTAAAAGACAGGGAGACTGTTGGCTGGGAAGTTGTATGTAAATGCACCATACAGTTATAGTTAATTTTACTTGCAGAAGACTCAGATATGTAAATACACACACAATCATTTCATTTTATTGGTTCCTTATGTGCCAATGTACTAATTGCAGTTTACTGTGTTGTTAGTCTTAAATAATACTTTTTCCAGAGTTACTGGATTGCTCAGTCAAACATCAAAGCCTGTCTGGATATCCCTAAATAGTTTGGGTCATTTTTCTCCTTCATATTAATCAGTGGCCATGGCTTTACAGAGCTAAGAGTCCATTTCCTGAATTTTTGTTAGGTAAAGCTTCAATCATTGTCATCAGCCAGTACAAAATCTTCTAAGCCAGTTGAAAAATTCATAAAAATTAATAACCTGGACTGTTAGGCATATCCCTTCTTCCATTCCAGATCTGACCACGTGGCATTCCTAGAGGGAGGCTGGGCCACGGGAAGGGTAAGCACAGTGTGGCTAATTGGTAGGGCTGCAGCCTGGCTCCCCTCCCACTGGCAACTCTTGGGCATTGCCAGTACAGCCCCAGCTGCTGCTGCATCACTGGAGGCATCAGCCCAGCTTTAGATGGGATTGTGTAGGTTGTTGTTGTTTTGCCATGCAGCAAACGTATTCCTGAGGAGCTCGATCAAGAGGAAAGCAGGAAATGTTAGTAGCGTACAAGTCAGCCAGTTCTCCAGAAAAGTAATTTCTTTCCTTTGCCAAAAGTCAAAGTCTACTATATACAAAGGAGGCATTATAGCTTGTCATAAAAAGGTCACAAGAATCTTTTGTAACTGGAAGTGGTGTACAGTCTAAATATAGGATCTCTCCCAGAATTCCTACAGCGTGTAGATTAAATTCTGTTTATTAGTAATGTGCCATTCAAAACTCGGCAGTTGAAGGAGAAGAAACAATCTATTTTGTGTGTAACTGTGTAACTGGAAGGAGATGTCTTACACATATTTTAAAGCAGAGGAATTCTAATTCATCTGCAGAATTTTCCAAGATGAGTCACTGACTTTTCAGCTTCTTACGGAAAATGTGTGTGTTTTGTTTGTCTTCCTTCGTCAAAAGTGTAACCTGCAGCATGGGCATTTGTGCAAGAGGAAATAATTTTATGTGAGCTATTGAAATATACCATAAAAATCCATATTGTGAGGAGTTCCTGCACAACACATGTCATTGTGTAAAAATTCCTGAGTATAGAATTACATCACAAGCCATTACTGTGTCAAAATATGTAAAGATTAGTTCTTAATGGCCTCTGGACCAATAATGAGCATTTGAAATGTCCCTGAATACATATTCACAAGATACAGTCTTGCAGACTCAACAGAGTTCTTACCAAAGGTGATGGAAGCTGATTAATTATAATTAACTATGATCCTGTTTAGAAAGCAGCAGTCATTCAGTAATACATCATGTGCTGGCCAGGGAAATAGGAGTGGGGATTTCTCTCCAGTGTAACTTTTGCTGTAATGTTCCTGAAAGCTTCTCAAATCCCAATACTATGTGGTTGCCACTAAGAAAACCTCATGCCAGAAAAGTACCCTCAAGTCAATTTATCCACTTAGCCAATGGTTTAAGCAAAAAAAAGGATTTGAAGAAAATGATGGAATTACCAAACCTTATCTTGGCCCTGTTTACTCTAAAAACCTGCTTAGCCTTTCAGGCATTGCTGAAAACCTGGCAGGCATCACAAGGAGCAAAGCAATACATATTAGCTGTGCTTTTAGACATTCACTTCTAGGAAGCTCTGTCCTTTTGACATTACAGATCTTGAAATAAGGAATTACTGGCAATTTTAACATCAGAAAACTAAGCCAGCATTTTCCATGGAATAGCTTTTCCTTTTTCTGGCTATACTTCTAACTACTCAGAAGCAAAACCATTCTTGCCTATCAGCATATTTTCTATTCCTTTTGCAATCGCTATTCCAGCAATGCTACAAAGCGTACAGACTATTATTCATAAACATCATTGGAAGAAAAGTAGCTTTTGCTGTCTATATTGGTTTGGGTTTTTTTGGTTTCTTTTCTTTTTTTTTTTTTGTGGCAAAGAAGCATTCATCAACCTTTATAGTTTCAGCTCATGTTACTGCTTGCATGAGATGGGGCAGCAGTCACTCCTGCTGTGAAATGGCAAAACATAGGTGAAAGGCATTCATTCACATATCATTTATTCTTTTATATATATATTTATGCGCACGTATATGTATGCGCATGCACATTGGAGTTGGATCAGATCTGCAAGGGAAAGACTGAACAAAACCAACAAAAATCAAAGTAGATTTTCAAAGCATATTTATAAATGGCTTTACTAGTCTTGCTAAACAGAAGATAATGGAAAAGTCATACTAAAAATATATTAACATGAAGACCTTTTTCTGGATGCCAGGCATGAAATCCCACTGATCCTGCATTGCTGAAGCAGTGCACAATTTAGATAACAGTGCTTCTGATGCTGTCTGTCTTACATCAGGAAAAGAAACAAATAATATCATTGTCAAGAGAAGTGACATTTTTTAGAAAAGATATGGTTGCTGGACACCATGATTCTGGTGGAGTGAGATTCCTCTCCTTTTTTTCCTGATCTAAAAGTGAAACATCTTATCTAAGCTTGTCACCTCAATTCCCCTTAGGAAGGTCAATGAGGAAGTGGCAATTCATCTTATTTTACAATTGTCTAAGCTAAGTAGATGAGCTGCCCTTTGTAGGCATCCCATTCTTTCCACTGACTAGAGAGTTCCCAGATAAATTATTTAGATTTGGTCTTTAATTTTCAGGTGATTAATGGTCAGTGAGACAAATACCACCTGGCTTCCTTGGAAGAAGAGATAAATCTCTCACAGCGAGGGCAGGAGAAGGAACAAGAAAACAAGAACTTGAAGACTGCAGTCCAAAGTATAGTTTCCTTGCACCAAATCATCAAGCCTGGAGGGAAGGAAATCTGCAAAATACAGAACGCACCTCTTTTCAATTAGAAGAAAAATATGGATTTCCCATAGCATCACTGCCTTTGAATCCCTCTCTGTTTTTCATGAGGAAGGCTGACTCTTGAAGAAGGATTAGGCTTTCCTTTTTTATAGGTTTAACAGTTGGTCTGATGGTGCTACTAAGTCATAGGCACTGTTTCCAAAATCACCTTCTACAACAGACACCTGTCTTCTGGAGAGTAGGTCACGTGGAGGGGAGATATCCACTAAAGATCAATAATTTATTGACTATTTAGCCCACCTATGCAGAGTGTGGTTTTGGATGTGTGCCCTTTAAACTGCCAGTTGATGCTGACCAAGAGCAACTTGTGTGGAGGTGAGTGAGCACTCGGTAGACATATCTGACCTTTACAGAGGTAGAGAAAAAGTGGGAGATCGCTTGCTCTTTCCAACTACTCCATCACACCTCAGGAAATGGATTCAACATGATCACATGGAGGTCTGAAGAGGCTCTGGCGTCACTTGTAACCCCAGCAAGCAAAACCAAGTTGCTCTTGCTACCTAGATGGGCTTCCAGATGAAGCTTATCCAATTCCGTAAGACTTTCCTACGACACTACCAGACCATTGTCTGGAGATAAGTATGGCATCACAGACTGCACACAGACCTGAAGGAGGAATGCATGCGTGCTAATTAGTATTACAGTAAGATTAATTAACAGAGCAGCAACAGTGTGCAGGGCTGAGCACTAATCTCATCAGTTTGGTGTTTGTGTTTTATTCTACCATTTCCGTTAAATTAATTCCCTCTAAAACCAGGGCCAGAATGAAGAACTGAAAGGGGTAACTCCATTGCGATGGTTAGCTAAAAGATTTAAATAATGTGAGTAATCCAGTCACAAGTAATTGGTTATATTTTCTTTGGCAAAATTCTGAAAAGTACAACTAGCAGGAAGCTGCTTAAGCTAAACTAATACACTGGTTTCTTTTTGTGGCACCCTCCCAACTTCATTCCAAAATGCTAAACCTGTTGATGAGATAGTTCTGGAAATTTTGCCACTTTGTTGTGTTTGATGAAGAATTGATGATGTACACAACCATCTTTTTTACACATTCTTTTTTTATAGAAACATGGAATGGTTTGAGTTGGAAAGGACCTTAAAGATCATCCAGGTCCAACCTTCCTGCCATGGGCTGGGACATCTTCCACTGGATCAGGTTGCTCAAAGCCCCATCCAACCTGGCCTTGAACACCTCCAGGGATGGGGCATCCACAACTTCTCTGGGCAACCTGTGCCAGTGCCTCACCACCCTCACAGTAACAATTTTCCTCCTAATTTCTAATCTAAATCTCCCGTCTTTCAGTTTAAAACCATTACCACTCATCCTTCCAGTGCCCTCCCTGATAAAGAGTGCACGGCAAATACTCAGGCTGCTGTTTGCTACACCCAGGAGGACTCGGACAAGAGAAAGCAGTTCTGCACTGTGCCTTGAGCCTCTTTTGCCACTCATCTCCCAGCGCTGCTTCTGGTAGCTTTTCTGTTTTTCTGTATCTCCTGTCTCTCCATGGTATTTCTCACACTCTTATGCACAGAGGCAGTAAGCTAATCCCTTTGCCTCAAGGCATGTCTTCATGATACAAGACAGTAAAAGCCAGCCATATCCATACTTGCTCTGAGCAACAGGGAGCAGCAGAAGGATGTTAGTGTAGCTGCACTGCTTAAAACCTGGGTAAGTATCTGCATCATGCAGTAAGTTGTGCACTCCAGACATCGTCAACTAAGCTCTCCATTATGCATTAGAGGCTTGGTAATCAGCTATCTCATCCATAAAGAAGCTCAACAACATCTTAAAATTATCCTGGGTCAAAGAGAACTGTGATACTAAATAATGTCAGCCAGGGTTAGCATACTAAATAAAAATTTATTGTAGTGCATTGTTAGAGTCCCTGACCCAACTGAGGTATCTCTTATAAATCTCTAGTCTTCAAAGCAATTAAAAAATGAATACTGTAAAACTCTGTTGTAATCTACTCTAATTTGTACTAAATTCTTGACTATCTTTGTTTATGCAAAAAGTAGAAAGAATTGTTTTTGGTATCTTAATCTCTGTTTTATATCAGCTTTCTCTTTCTGGAATGTAAAACAAAGATATTTAGTATCCCATAAATTTATAATCAAGCTACTGGGAAAGAATCCATGAAAAGCAAATTCTGTAAGAAATACAAAGCTGTTTTCTCTGTCTAGTTAAGAAATTTCTCATCACATCAAAATAGTTCATCTTAAACAAAGTTGTACTAGTTTACCATTAATCAATTGTACACGAAAGAAGTTTAGATTTATGCTTCTGAAACACGTACACTTGTGGCATGCAAAGCTGCTTTCATTGGTTTTCCTTTTGAACAAGACACTTGTTCCACAGGCTAAGTAAAACATGTTTTTCTTAAACATATAACAATAAGTTTTTCAAATAATAAATAAGGCAAAATATAATTTAAAAAAAAAACTAAGAAAGATCACATACTCCAATCACTCTTGATTGGTTTTGAAAGACTATGGCCCAGTGAATCGCATTGACTTTAGTAGTAACTGATTTCAGTTCTTGAAGAGGGTATGTGTGCATGCAGAGATATTGAAATGATACAACTTATAAATCCAAAGATTAAAAATAAATCAATAGGAAAAAACTCCTTAAATTGTATTTTCCACATTGTCTCCCTTTGCTTGAAGAAGGAAAAGCTTGAGCATTATGCAGTGGTACAGAACACTGCACAGTGACTGAGAAAGAGCTCAAGTGAGGGGAACAATTTCCAGAACATAAGTGGGACTTGCCAGAGCAATCTATACTCAGATTTGGGGTTGCCTTGTTAGGACAAAGGTAGTCTTTCCCTATTGCACTAACTAGAATGAAGAAAATATTCTTTCATTACACATTCTGTTCTGTTTATCTTCTTCCCCAACAGATTTCACAATACCTGTACTTACTGAATAAAAAAAACCCATGGTACTTTCCAGCAGTATCCAAAGGACTTCTGTCCTGTCTGTCAATATGGTTGGTTACTCTGATCTTTACAGTTTTCTTCCAGAATTTATCACCACTGTCTGTAATAGGATACTCTGCTAGAAGGATCTATGATCATATTCTGTGGCTGTTGTTATGCTATGCTGTTACGTGAGATGCACAGACCTTTCATGCATCTTGTTCAAGTGAATAAGGCTGTATCCCACAAGTATGGAGACGACAAACTGAAAGTGTCTTAATCCATGCCATTAAAACTGTTAGGTTTGGTGTTTTTTTAATTTAAGTGCGTGGTGGCCAATTTATAATGCTGAGCTTTCAATATAAAATTCATTGTAGCCACTACTATAAATAAGGTAACTGTGTTTGCAGACTATTGGCAAACATGTTTTGGAGCTCAGAATAGAACAAAACCAATCAGAAATTGGTAGCAATTTCGTTTGAGCAAGATAAATGACGATGAAAATTGTATATTCATTGCTTGAGAGAAACTGAAGTAATGAAAATTCTAAGTAATATAAAGGATTGTAAGTTCCTCTTTTTAGCTTTTAATTGATAATGACACAAAGATGGAAATACACATGTTAAGATAATATTGAGTAAAAGCTGATACTGAATACAGGGAAGGAATATTCCAAGCAAAGAATGACCTGCTAAGCAGAATGCAGAAGGTAGTCCTCAACTGAATGAGGCCCTGAGATTTGTAACTTCAGAACTGGTCCTGCTTTGAGCACCCGATTGGTCTGGTGGGCTTCCAGTAATCAAGTCTCACCAAAATTATCCTGTAATTTTATGTTCCCATGTCTGTCTCTCCTAAAAATAGGAAGAGGCAAGGAACAGTGAGTAAGAAAAGAGGAATTGTTGTCTTCTCCACTGAGGACTGAGAAGAAAGCAACAGCCCATATAGTATCCATAAGGGGACATGATGCTACCAAACACACCTGAGGATGTGTTTTGCTTGAGCTTTGACTGTGGCCTGGGCAAAAGAGTGAACAACAAACAGCTAACAGCTCTACCCCATCAAGTCTGAGGTATTTTATGTGTTTGTGCATAGCTGCAGAACTTTACAGTAAGCAGAATTAGGAAGGTCCTGATGAAAAGGATCTGTGAAGATTTGGCATACCTATGAATGGGAAAATGAGTGTGGGCTTTTAAGATGGTGGCTTTTTGGATTAAAATACAAGGATCACACTTTCTTTTGAAACATGGCAGCAACTGGTGGTAATGTTGATGTTGGTGATGCAATTACTTTTTTTTTTTTGTAGGAATATGATTATCATAGCTCCCACACAAGTTCTAGGAAAACTGCTCAAACACCTGAGCTATAGCATAAGAGAAATCATGGTACATAAATACCAGTTTGGTATTCTCAGGACTTAGATGGTAAAGGGTTTGTTCAGTGGCTGAAGTTAGATGTTATGAGAACAGACTTTGTTTTCTCCTGCCTCAGGAATTCAGAAGGAGCTATAAACCAATAAATGACCCAGGATGATCCAATAAATAAGGCCACAGTTGCAACAACTTCTTCACAGAGCACATAAGATGCTCAGTGTTAGGATCTATTTGACAGTAACATCTCTGTTTCTGATAAATGAGGAAAAGGAGGACAAGAGAACATAATTAAACAGGACAACATTTCAGAGTAGTAGAATGGAGAGCTGTGGATATTAGGTTTGGGGGGATTTTTTAGTTTGTGTCTTTTTGCACAGCCTAAATAAAACCTAAGTAACTTTGAAATTTATTCTATAGAAAATCTTGTTGCTTTTTCTTTTAAAACATAATGTCAATACAATTTCTGGGCAGAAATGGTGTTTACTGGCGGCAGCAACATCTGTAATGAACTATGAAAATCAGACAAATACCATGAACTTCATCTCGCTAATTTTTTTCTTCTAACGGAAAATTCTGATTATGTTTCCTCTGCTCCAAGATACATAACTGAAGAGCAGCGGGGTGTTTTTTCAAGAACATTTTCCCTTCCTATCCCTTATATAAACTCTTTCTGGATCAAAACAATAGCTTTTCATTCCTGAAGTCAAGTGTATTTGGAATCTTCAAATCACTCCTCAAGCATTTAGGAGAAAAAAACCAAAAAAAGGAAAACAAATACAATTTTTCCCCTTGGTGGAAATGTCCTTGATAAATCAGGTCAAATAAAATAAATATGAGACAAATGCGGTAGGCTGAAAAATACACCACCTTGGTTTTCAGCCTTTTATAGAACAACAGCATCACTTTGTGATTTGAATGAGTAATGAAGACAATCACTGTATGGAGCCCCCAGTAAGGAATTTCTGGAACCCTTGAAGGCAATAAAGCAATTGCAAACACTCATGTCTGATAAACAAAAGACTTCAGGGAACTTCAACTCTTTGCCTCCTAAGTTACAATAAACTATCTACAGGCTGTGCAATGTTACATTAAGTATGAGGAATGCATCTCTAATAAGACCAGAAGTTAAGTATCTGAAGGAATTTCTACCAGATAATTTTTTAGAAAGTAAGAATATAATCCTACATGTGGAATTTCACTTTATTATCCAAATAAGTTTGTTTTCTACAGGAAAAGCTTCTTTACACTGTGTGGAAAGTGTGAAAGTCAGGCAAGCTACTGGAAGACCACATTCTGCAGATGGGTTTTGCAGTAAAGCTTTGGGTAATGTGTAGATCTGCATTGCCCACCACAATACGGAAAACAGCACCAACAAACACATATTCCCAACGACTTAGTGGAGCACTCAGAGGCAGTAACAAGTCAGCACCAGAAAACAGTACAGCTCTGTCAGCACAGTATGGTAAAGAAGATTTGTCTTTTAACGCTTGACAGGCTTGCTCATTTTATTAATATAAGTGAAAGCAAAATTATTTTAATGGAAGTTACATCGGAAGAATTGAGAATCTCAGACTTTCAGATTTAAATATTTGTGTTAATATGTGGAGAAACAATTTTCAAGAGATCGTAAACAATAAAAATAGTTTGCTTCTTGTGAAAGAAAGCAAGCAAGAAAGGCAGCCTTTTATGCTTCATGTAGCTTGCTTGTTTTCTGCCTGGGATTTTCTTAAACTCCCGAAGGTATTTGGAGCCCCCTTGCCTTGTTATAACTACAACAAAATCAACCTACACATCTCAGTCTTTCTCCAAAGGCACTTCTTTCCTCTGTGTCAGGAAGGAGTGGGAAGAAGGGAGTTAACCAGATTAATGTTTGTCTAGCTAGCAGAATGCTCATCATCGTTGATCAGGACTGTAATTTATGTGACCACATGAGAGATAGAGACTCTCAGTCAGCAACTATCTTGCTCAGTACTGAAGGGACGCTTTGGACAAAATTCAAACCTATTATTTATTTTTGAAAATACAAATACAAGTTCCACTGGGATTTCCCTGACAAATAATAGTGTAGCCAGAGAGGGAGGTAATACCAAATAATATAGCTAGAAAACCTCATGCAGATTTACTATAATCGGTGAAATATCCAATGAAAACTCATAATGTAAAACAAAAAAATCAATTATTTCTTGTTAATTATGATTTAATATTATGGAACTTTAACATTTTATAATATCAAGTGAAGAAAGAAGTTTTCTTTGAACTGAAGGTGGGTTAAGAAGAGGATCTTGCCTCAGAAAGCAAGCATAAAAATTGAAATTACGTTTGATACCGCTTCTAAAATCCTGGATGATAATAGACAAAGAAGGACAGATAATGGAGTCATTAGGTGTTCGGGGAAAAGAACAGTTGCAAGTCTTGAGGGGTATCTTCCCAGGTGGGAAGAATTAAAACGAAAGCTGGTGACTGGTGACCTGTTTTCACAGGAGAGAGCTGGACAATGGTAGCAAGCTCTGTGAAGCATCTGGGTGGAAATAGAGTGAGAATAACTGTTCAAGGAGCAGTTGTGCCAGAAGATACAAAACATGCAGAATGAGTTTCATCTCACTTCATTTTAAGAATCACTTTAAAAATCATTGAGTTAGTCATTCAGATTCCCTTTACAGCCAATAAGTGCTTCCAGAGGGTGAGTCACCTGACCTAATTTAGACATCTATCTTGAGATGGGATGAATCACACAGTCAGAGTGTCTATTGATATCTATTGACTATAAAAGGAACCAGAACTTGCTTAGATGCAGACATCTATATTGCAGATGAATCCCGTCCTTAGGACTTTTTCAGAGCAACTTGATAAACCGCTTTATTGAGTTGAGAAGGCAGCCACAGCAAGGTGGTGTTGGTCCACAGAAAACTGCTGTTAATGACAATAATTAGGCTGATTCAGAGGCTCTGCTTAAAAGACACAAATAAGATATGCCTTGGGTGGAGGAGAGAAGGAGCAAGTAGCCTCTCTTCACTTTGGAATGTGGGATGCTGCATCTAATCAGAGAGTGATATCAAAGTGTTAAAACTTTATTAAAAGCAGAATCTAAACAAATGCCTTTCTCCCCTGCTCACCCTCCCAAATTCCTTAATGGAGAGTTTAAATGAAAATAAAAGTTCAAAATAAGTTCAGTCACTCTTGAGAAGCTCTTATATCTGAACATTCTGCACTGGGAGTAATTTGTTATTTATTAACTGGAATCCTTAAGAAGCCAAATTTTAGAAAGGTGTAGCTCGTACTAGCAAAAATTGCCACATATTGCTCATATCCCATACTTTTAAATATCATGACACAATTACAACCATGGACTAAGGAATATAACCTGAGTTTCTAAATCTTTGAATGTTCTCTGCTCTATGTTCTTACCTATAAACAGGATCATCACTTGGCTGAAGTGGATCAAAATTTTGCCATTGACTTTTTGGGGGCAGGATTTCACCCACTATGTGTGCAATGACAAATCTGTTGTATCTACAAGCACAAGACTTCCATCAGACACCAGACTTCATCAATATTTTTCTCTTTGTGCAAAACATCAAGAACAGGTGTTGATTTTGGCTGCGCTGTTTGGGGACTGACATGTTTAGGAGTCCCGTTGGAACCTCAGGGGCTTCTATATAGTTCAAGGGTGGAAATAGTTAAAAATTCCATTTTTACTTTTTGTTCAGCCTTTTCTCATGCAGTTACTTCCTATTGATACACAGCTTCCCTACTTTACAATTGGGCTGTTGCAGTATGACCTGCCTGATATCACCATTTTCTTTGTGAAGGTAGCTGTGATTTCATGAAGTGTTCATCACATTGTTTGTGGGGTTTATTGACTGTAAGAATCAGTTTGTTAATCTATGTACAGTAGACAGAGAATCAATGCATCTGTTGAAGGTATCCACGATACAAGTTAAAACATATTTAAGTCGAATACTGTTATTAAGCAGTTGTCACACTTATAAAAAATACATTTTGTCTACAACAAAAGAAGGTTACATGACTGATGGCAGTAGCTATGTTTTCCCTAATACTGTATAGGAATTTTTTGAACTGGATTGTGACTACATAATTGATGCATCATCAGTACAAACCCAGCCAATATGAGGTGTATGGTAAAATGAGGTTAAATGAGGTGTATGGTAAAAATCATCCTTTAGAACTCCAAGACTCCAGGGAGGTTAAACCATGGAAAGCTCTACATAAAACTTGCTTGCATAATTCATGGCAAGGTTTACTATTATCTTCATTAGAGCCAATATAAGGAATACAGAGGCAATTTTAAAACAATCAGTGAAACATTTAAATGCGCTCTGCATTCAGACTTAGTGTGGAGATTCCAGTGAATGTGAGAGTGCATTTCTTAGTTTAACATTTGTTTTGCTAATTCCTCCATGTCTCCATGGATTGTATTTACTGTTCTGTTGCTAATGCATTTTAAAGCTTTAAAGCTTTTAACCTTTAATCTCCACTTATTCAAGTGAGGTTAAGTGATCTTTTTCCTTACCTTGTGTCCAAAAACAGGTCTTCAATCAAACATTCTTCTGAAAAGACCACACTCACACTTACCTATATGCTCATAAGCTTCCCTTTTAAATGTGGAATCCTTTCTTAATGGCAAATCATAAGAAACATATTAAACAGCTAGTGCAGGCTTCAAGAGCAAAATAAACACTGATTTCTTCCCGTCTTTTCACATTTGAAGAGGGAGATACAAAGCATACTTGATGGAGACACGTGAACAGGGTGCTTCACAGCAAAAATGATATTACATTTATTTGAAGCAGTGTGCAATACTGCTACTGTACTATAATACAGGGATTTTACTGAGGCAAAAGCTTCAGGGGAAAAAAAGAAAATTGGACACCCTGTATCTAGGCAGATACATTTTTAAATAAATCAACTTCAGAATTGGTTTTGTCAGTGTAGGAACTGAGTTAAAATTAACAAAGATTTCAGGAAATAGCACTGTTTTTAAACATTCAGTCTGTTTTTCCTTTGGCATTTCTCCCTGACTCAACCCCCAACACACTAGATGTACCTTCTGTCCAGGTCAGAACAAATATTGCCTTTAGACAAAGAAAGCTAGCCACCTCACACAACAAGGAGAGGCACACAAGGACTTGAAATATCTGGGTCTAATATGTCTGTGTCTCAAAAAAAAAGGCAGTTCTGCACCCTTGCTCTTGCTGTACATGAGTTAAATAGGAATCTGATAACAGCACAAGCAATAGGCCTGTAGGACAGGAAACATGAAGGCAGGCGGCTATAAAGCTCCTCTGATGAGGCTTTTGGCAAAACCAAAAAATAGCTTGTAGACATGAGGAGGGCAGTGGAGCTAAATCAAATTCTCATTTACTCTTTGTCCTCTAGGTTGAAATTCCCAAGCAAGTCCCTAGTTAGCAATCCTCAACTTTGCTAATGGGATCTAATAACTTGATTTGCTCATGAAAACACTTTTCTAAAATTTTCCATATTCTCCACTGTTTTATATTGAAAACATGACACAGAATTATCAGTTAGGAGAGATTGTGACATACTGGTTCATCCTTTGTGGATTACCAAACACAGACAGTGTCAGTCCTAAAATGAGGGCAAATAAATGAGAAATTCAGATATAAGAGGCTATGAAAACTGGGACTTTGAATCATCAGAAACAGATCCAAAGCTATTTCTTGTCAGTCAGAATTGTTGTGTTTACCCTGCATGTCTTCAGTGAGTTTCCACACAGATCAAACAGCAAAGTGTCCTTTTGGTATCAAAAGCTCAAAGTTGTTGCATGAATATTTTGTTTGCATGACAAAAACTTAGGGAAAATTTGAAACTGAACTTCAGCTCAGTAACTTGTGGAAAGTAGAAATGCAATTGACTCAGATGATGTAACAATATAAATATCATGCTTGGTGTCATTGCATACCAGCAAATACCATTTTTCAGTGTCCAACAGTACAAAAAAAGACCTTTAAAGGGTGCTTGTGGTAAGTTTGTTCAACGATAGCATTCTGCGGTGTTTGGGTTTTTTTCATTTTGGTTTTAATTATAGCAATTGCTGTAATAAAAGGTTCTGAGGTAAGGATTCGTGCATTCCATTCACTCACTGCTGTGTTTAATTCCTATCACTGTTCAATCACTTGTTACTTTATTTTTAGGGGCAAATTTATAGCAAGCTACTGGATCACATGTACCGAAGTATTTGAAGTATCTGCAGCTGCTTACATTGCAGGAGATCCAAGCTACATTCCTGTCATGAATCATAGATTTGTGAGGGCAGAGCCACAAATATATATTAAAAAAATGCAGCTTACACAGCTCACAATCAAATTTTAAATGACTTTCCTAAAGGATTCACAGTGCTGGAAGATCTGAGGCACTAATTCACTCAGGTTATGATCTCTTTCCTGGTACCGGGCATCTTTAGGCACTCATTGAGAGCTTCTGCTGGGATGTTTACTTGAGACAAACAATAGTCACAATGTGACTCTAAGTAGAAAGGCTAATTAAAATGTAATTAAAAGAAAATCATTCAGAATCAACTTGCGGGGGTGGGGGAGTTCCCTTTGCAAAAGCAGAGACACAATGGATTTTGCATCGTCATAGAGGTAAATTCTTTCCTGCAGGATTTGCTTGTACAAACAGGACTTGTACTTGTAACCTGCGTCACTTTGCTGTATATGAGAACGTCATTAAATTGCTCTTGAAAGTTGCTGGTGGTGAAATAAGTGAGACAGGAAAGCTATCATTTGAAAAGTCGGTCTGTGGCAAAGAAATCCATCTAATGGTGAATATCTGTATGTGTGGATGAACGTGGTTAGCGAACACAGACAGTTTAGTTCATTCTCAGTCCCATTCTCTGCTCTGAGAAAGCAGACAGTTGCCAGGTCACTCCGAAAATGTTTGGGAATAAAAAGTTTCTCAACTGCTATTGTGACTAGATAATAAAAATCAGAGTGATTGCTGTTAGTCACTAGCAATTCTTTTGTGACTGAGTTTTAGCTTACATTCAAGAAGGAAAAAGATTATCATGTGACACAGATATCAACCCAACCAATACAAATAGAGTTAAACAAACAGTTCATGAACAACATGTAGTCTGAAATTAAAGTTTTCCACCACTCCCTTTTTTTTTCTTTCATTTGCAGATTGGAATAATTCTGATGGGAAACAGTATAAGTTCATACACGAGTCACGAACCAGAGAGGCCTAAACTGCCTGCATAGTTTGAAAAGTTCTCTGTATAGTAAGATTAAAATAACAATATAAGCATGTTCATTCAAAAATAATAATTGTAATAATTATAATATGAAAATGACAACTGGTTAAAATCCCTTGTGCTTTATAAAATAATCTGTAGTTTTATTACATAAAACAAGAAGTCTCAAGTACTGCACGGGCAAGGCAGACGAGACTGTTAGATTGTAGAACGTTCCAAGTTAAGCAATAGCCATGCTTGCAAATCATTCAGACCTCAAGATGAATATATTTTATCCTTCAAAATGACCACAAAAATATTTGTCTTCAATTTGTTTCACATTTCCATGTCTTTCTGCTTTTCTTTCCTAAACTACAATGCCAGTTCAACAATTCAAACTTAATCTTCCTTCCAGGTCTTTTTTAAACAAAGAGTGAAAGTTCAGTCCCGTGTTAGTTTATAAGCAAACTGTGGTCATCAGACTAGGAAACAGTAAAGAGGATTTCCACAAAGCAGTGTCTTGGGAAGTTGAAAGTAATGCTTTTTTTTTTACTATTTAAAGTTCTGATGTGCTCGTCTGTGTTCAGCGCTGAAAATAGATCACATTTGACATGTATGCATTTAATGAAATGAATGTGTGTCAGTGTTTTTCTAGTACCATGCGTTTGAGCAAATAGTGGCCAGATAGACACAACAGTAGTAAACCTGATATCAGGAGCACAGTACATGATCGCACTGAGCAAGGAGCCCCTGAGAGTAGCAGTGGACTGTGAAGGGACCTATGTCTTTATTTTCCCTTTTGTTTTTCTGTGGATGTCTTGTCTACGTTACAGAAGGGTGGATAGATATGAGTTCAGGTAAATACCATTTCTGAGCTCCTTCATTCAACTTGTCATCTGAGTTTAACTTCCTTCTAAATCAGCTATTTATGTGATCTCTTAATGTTGGGTTTAGAGATAAGAGTAAAATGTAGAGTGACTTTTGTTTAAGTATGCCTGTCTTTTTTGTTTCTGAATATTATTAAAATGTTTTATTCCAGGTTTTAAAGGCACAGGCATCTGTTCAATGTCCAGAAGATGCTATCAAATTATATTGACACACTATTTATTGGTATTGTAAAAGTGCTATCTGTAAAAAGGTTTTCTGAGAGCAACAATATATTATTGTCCAATCCACACTGACCAGCACTTCTTCTCAGACAATGTCCTACATTGGGTATGTGCATGTGTATTTATGTGGACACACACAAAAGTCCTGAGATTCTTTGCTGATATGAAGAGCAAGCTGAGTGCAAGCCAGCTCTGTACGGAAGTTTTATGCCCTTATTAGCATGGATCGCTCCTTCCTTGTGAAACACTCTTTGCCATGGAGATAAGCTCTGTTGTTAAAGAACAATATAAGATCCTACAGATTTTCCTAAGGTTTTTGTTATAGATTGATGACAGTGCCTAAAGAAACATATGATATCATTTCCTTCAAATTCCTTAAAAAAGTTTGTTCAAATATTTGTTAAAGAATTGCAGGGCAAGAATTTTCACAGCTAATTTGAAATCTCTTTGATTTCTCTTCAAAATGTCGCAGTTAATCAAACAGCAGAAACAACACCATATGTTCAATTTCAATAAAATATAGAGAATAATTTTGTAGGAACAAAGAGACCAAAGATGTAGTCATTGCAACTATCCTGATTTAGACTGCAGTATTACCAGGACAAAAGCCTCTTTTCCAAGAAGTCAGTAATGTACCTATGACACTTCTTCCCTCAGCCTGGCTTAGGCTTCTGGCTGCTACTACAATAGAGGCTATTTTTGTTAGGAACCCCCCTCCCCAAATTCGAAGCACGTCTCTGGCTAATTCCTTAACAAAAATATTAATTAAACTAGTTTCTTACTACTACTGTTTTGAAATAGCTGCAAAAATATAATGAAGGAATTAATTAAATTACTTAATTTTGAGACAATTAAATTTGTCTCAAAAGATTATTTTGCTATATATGACATTTAGTCAAACTAAATATCCATGCATTTGCGTATCCTTGTTTCAGTCTTTGTGTTTAAAGTAAATGATCAATCAGTGCAGAAGAGACTAAAAATCAATAAAGCAAATACATTTTCCTTGTGACTTGTCCAAAGGTTATGATTTAGTTATAGTGCAACTGAAGTTGTTGGTTCAGTTAGAGCATGTACAGCAGTATAACACCTTTTTATTATGAACTGTGTGGCTCAAAGAACAAAGGCAAGGAGTTTTAGAAATTTCAAGTTCAAAAACCAATTCTGTGTTAATGGGCTTTCGTACACCCATTTCCCAATCCTGCATCTTGATCCAGACCCTACAGGAGTAAATAACCGCCTTCCTTTGCATTAACTTCAGTGAATATTAAAACAAGGTTTTGAAAACTTATTTAATATAAAAACAGGAATAAAACCTACTTTTGAGAAACATTCATTTGTCAGATGCATAGCTCCTATGGTGCTTCTGTTGTTGACAATGTACTGGATAGAGTAGAAAAAACTCACAATGAAGAGGTAAAATCTGCATTTTCAGCAAAATACTTGTAAAGCAGACTTACTGCTTCAGTTGTTAAAAGTCGCCTTTTCATGGAAGACGTTCTTGTCCAGCCCCTAAATGGAAGGCTTTGAAGACCAAATCCACAAAGGTAATAGCTACTGTGCTCTACATAGATTTATGTATGTGTAAACTCAAGTGTATATACTCCAAATGGACAAGACTCCCTTCTAAAATGAGTTGTAATTCCTGGCCTGGGAAGGCTGGCTAAGAGCAAAGGGAGAGGGAGAGAGATTTTGTTACCAGAAGCATAAAAAAATTCTGGCACCAGTGCTTGCAGCCGCAGAAGAGAACACAGTAATGATAGTTTACATTTTTAAAATTTCCAGGAGGACATACTTAGCATCTTATGGGCCTATCACTTAAAAATATATGCCACCCATTCCTTGACTAAAATTCCTACTTTTAATAACTTCTTCTGTGACCTTTCAGAACAGACAATGCCATCATCAATTATCCTCATAGCCTTCCTTAAGTTTTCCTTAAAACGTTGCCTACTCCAGTGAGAAAAAAAGAGGATCAGGATTTTGAAAAAGACCCAAGTGAAACAGTAAGTGACTGGTGTCCATTAAAATCAGAATGTCTTAGACATGAATTTCCATGCCCCTTCACTAATGTCTGTCTCTACCAGTGGGAACATTGAGTATCTTTCACTATGCCTTCACTATAGCTTGAAGTGCCCCAGAAGGTCCAACAAAACAATTCTGAGGAAAGGGAGAGGTGTTTGTGCTCCTGGGATCTGGTTTTGTCCTGTATTTCCTTAATATAGAATAAGTTTCAAGTAATTATCCCATCAATTATTCCATCAAGACAGTGAGCTGCTGGAAATTGTTTGAATTTGGATTCACTTACTGCCTGCTTAAGTACAAAAAGAAACTGATTTTCTAAGTAACTGGCAAAAGCATTCACATTTAGGGATAGAACATCCAGGTATAAATCCTCACTTCAGAATACTTTCATACCAAGTAAAACAGTTTGGCAAGAGGAGCCGAAACTAAAGAACTCAGCAGAAATGGGCTTTTTGCTAGGCACACAGGTGGCCTGGATCCAGTCTCTGCCCTCTGTCGAGAAAGTCTCTGTTGTGCTCATCCAGCAGAATAGCTTAATTATTAGTGTGCAGTACAAAAACATACCCTGGCTGTATGTTTTGCTATACTTTGACCATGTTTGCAGCATCAGGCCCCTGATGCCCCTAATTTGAGAATCTTGCTTTGGCTTTAACTTAAACAGCTTCTGTGCCTGTGGAGATTTGGATTTTAAATAGTTTTTCAAGCCAATACTAGTAAATATTTTGTAGGAGTATTTATTATTTTTTTTTTCCGTAATACATAGTTCTTATAGTGTTCATTCTTGTCATTAAGGTGCTGATACCTCATCATGGAGACCTGATCACTAGTATAAGGTCGGGTAAAGAGAATAGAGTACAGGTGCCAAGATAAGTGAGGCAGCTAAATATGGATCTTGTTATATCTTTTCTTTTCCCTCTTTCTCTGTTTCTTTTTCTTTCTTTCTTTCTTTCTTTCTTTCTTTCTTTCTTTCTTTCTTTCTTTCTTTCTTTCTTTCTTTCTTTCTTTCTTTCTTTCTTTCTTTCTTTCTTTCTTTCTTTCTTTCTTTCTTTCTTTCTTTCTTTCTTTCTTTCTTTCTTTCTTTCTTTCTTTCTTTCTTTCTTTCTTTCCTTCCTTCCTTCCTTCCTTCCTTCCTTCCTTCCTTCCTTTCCTTCCTTTCCTTCCTTTCCTTCCTTCTTTTCTTTCCTTCCTTCCTTCCTTCCTTCCTTTCCTTCCTTCTTTTCTTTCCTTCCTTCTCTTCCTTCCTTCCTTTCCTTCCTTCCTTCCTTTCCTTCCTTCCTTCCTTCCTTTCCTTCCTTCTTTTCTTTCCTTCCTTCTCTTCCTTCCTTCCTTTCCTTCCTTCCTTCTTTTCTTTCCTTCCTTTCTTTCTTTCCTTCCTTCGTTCTTTTCTTTCCTTCTTTTCCTTCCTTCCTTCCTTCCTTTTTTCCTTCCTTCCTTCCTTCCTTTCTTTCCTTCCTTTCTTTCCATCCTTTCTTTCCTTCCTTCCTTTCTTTCCTTCCTTCCTTCCTTCCCTTCCTTCCTTTCCTTCCCTTCCTTTCTTTCCTTCCTTTCTTCTTTCCTTCTTTCCTTCTTATTTGCAGCCTGTAAAAAAACTGTAACTCATTTTTGTTCACAGCTGTTTACTGTACCATAGTGCAGCTCTGAATTTGGAACAGTGCAAGGAAGATTTTTAAATTACATGTACCACAGATTCTGCAATGAAAAGACTTGTCATTCCTGGGAGATCATCTGCCAACTCAATTAATGACACTTTGGGTGTGGAGGTTGAGCCACTGATGGCATTTCTTCCCAGAAGATGGTATGTAAGAGACATTTAGCATCTTTGCTGCAAACTTTCTGCTCCACTCTGCCTGGAGCAGAGAGAGAACTGGAAAGGGTGTGTCCTGTATATTTGAAGTGTGCAGTAAGAAGCTTCTGAAAAGATACTGGGAAAAAAAAAGCCAAATTTAGGAAACTTTAACAACAAATAAAGACAAAGTAAAAGAATATGACTTGTGACTTGTATGAACTTGGCAGAGGTAAGAGAGAATGGTTATCTGCTGAGGAGTGAAAACTTAAGAAGATAAAAGACTTTGAAAATACATCTTTGGTTTGTTTGGCTGCTTGGTATCATAGTTTTTTGTCACATTAGTTTTTTTAGTACAAATAAATTTTGTGAAGGGATCTATTGCATTAAAAAGCTTTGATCATGAACTGACCTGGTAGAACAGTACAAATCTGCACCCTTTCACATTACTCTGAACTGAATAAATAGCAATTATTTATTTTTCTTTGAAAAATAACTATGATTCTTTTGTTTCAACAGTCCCCTCACTGTCCTGTACTGTAAGTAATTTTTAGTTATTCTGATGAGTCACAGAGTTGTGCTGCCAGGAGGTTCTGTTGTATAGCCAATGTATTATTCTGCAACATCTCACTTAATTTTCTTTTTGCTAGAACTTTGCCCACAATAACTTTGGCCCACTTAGTTCTAGATTTGTCCCATTAAGATTTCAAGCACATAACTGACATGGGAGGTTAACAGCTGCCTGAATATGCAGCAGGCACCTTCAAAAGTTAAATTTAGCTTCATTCACCCCAATGTTGCCTCTTCTCATTTCACTCAATATTCAGAAATTCTCAAGTGACTGCTAATATAGGCACCTCAGTTCAGAGGCATTAATTCGGGTGCTGAGATCTTTAAATCAGTACTAAACACCTACTTTTAAATATGCATTGTCTTTCACACAGATACCATGGCTGTGGTATAAAATTTACTGGTGAAACTGTTAGGCATTGGGCAGACTTGGCATTCATAATGGCATCTATGACCTTTAAATCTACCCATCCAGAGGTCATGGCATAAGGTATAAGACTGATGGAAAGTGTCTACAGTTAACCTGGGTACAAAGATTCTTACTAGGTGGAAAGTATAAGAAATGTACATGACTGGGATATGCAGCCCTGCAGTCACCAAATCATATAAGGATATAAACTCATGGGCTGCAAAATAAAGCAAATAAACAAGCAATTTCAGTTTGCAGTGTTCTTTATGCAGCATCATTTGGAAAAAGATATGCCAACGTCTTTGTTTATCTTGAGATAAAATTGGGTTACAAAGATTTGCTTTCTTTCCCTGTATAACTGCATTTCTCGTAGCTACGGAGGATCGTTTCTTGACAAACGTGACAGCTGATGTTCAGCTTATAGCAGCACTCTTACTGTGTAAATGAGCTCACTATATTAAAGTTCCTGAGATTGTTGCAAAAACTCTTGGTTTCTTCATCAAAGTGGTTTTTTACATGCAAAATCAATGAGGACATTTTTTGAACCTTCAGTGCTTCCCTAGTCCCTCCTTTTGTGCTTGTTTGTTCTTAGTCCATTTTGCCATTGTTCTTGGCCAATTGTAATGGACTGATTCCTAACATGTGTTGTCAATTGATTGTTTGATGGTGTATCTGACAACATCACCACCTACTCTAGTCTCTTATAAATTCTGGTGTTTTTATACTGTGGAAATTCAATAAACAGATTTGTAATTTAGAAAAAGATATGTCAGCAGGATGTGTGGGGTAGGACAAGGCCTACTCTATATCCCATATTCTTCAAAGGCAATTGTTTCTTTTCAAAGCAGCACAGCTGTTCAGCAATCAAGGACTATCTGTATCCCATATGCTGAAGCTAGATGTCAATATCCCCATGTGTGAATTTGCAGTGCACTGTTCAGAACAGTCAGACCATATTTCAGGGGAGGACATTGTCCAGGGAACCGAAGCAGGAAGAGTTTCCAGCACAGCTCCCTGCCAAAGTAGTAATAAATCCTTTCTTTAGGGATTAGGCAAAAGCTTTGCATTATGTGGAAAAGTAACTCTTCTTTCTTAACCAATAAAGCTGCAAAAACACAAACTATTATTTTTTTAAAAGACTCAGCTCTCTCCACTGCCTGTGAAAGGCACAGAGTGAGAGTGGTTCAGATGAAAACATCTACTTTTTGTCAAACGAATCCCACTCTGACTGTCTAGTCAAATGTGATTACGAAAGCACAGATTTACTATCTTCCTCTCCTACAGCGCATGCTGTATCTTCCCACTCATTCCACCACCCTCCATGCGATATGTTCATCATATGTGTCTCCCCCTCTGATCCCTTTAAACACTTCAGCTCAGCCAGTACTGCTGAGGTAGGTGGAAACCTACCACCGCTCCAGTGGCGGCAGCTGCACTGAGGCAGCATTGCTTTCTTAGCCACTTACTTTCCAGTCTTCTAGTTGGGGCTCAGTTTCCTTCTTGCTCCCTGTCTGAGCACTAGAACTACAAGCCACTTAGCCAAGTGGATTCAGGAGGTCATTGACAAGTCCTCTGTCCCTCAGAGCACAACATCTAAGTCAGTGTTGGACAGGCTAGAGTTTTGAGCAGAGTCCTCTCACACACTAGGATGACTCTAAAGATGATATTTTAAAAATGGACATTATAGTGAAGACACTCATAGATATCTACGGTGTGATGATGTAAAACAAATGCTTTCTAGGGTAAACCAAATGTTGGTAATAAGGCATAGAATTTTCAGACAAAGCTAATGACAAATGAAAAGGAGCGATGTGGTATTCAGCTTTCTGAAAGGCAATTCTTAGGCAAAAAGAAGTGGTGGAGGAACTTAGAAAACATGCAGGATAAAAAAAAAATACATTATTGAGTTTCCTTCTTTTACTGACTGAAACTCTAAGGTCCCATTACATACTGAATTCTCTACAGTTTTTTATAAATCCGATCCATTCTCCGTACACACTGCACCTATTCATCATCAATGAACTACTATCCTTACACCATTAATTTTTTTACATTTGCATCTGGGACTATTGCTGGCATGGAAGCCACAAGACCCCCCAAGATGTGCTACAAGTTTCAGTAGAAAATCGTACACTGAATCGTGTACACTAGAAGTTGCACAAACACAAGTGAACAACTGCACATTTCAAATAGTTTTATCCAGGATGTTCTTTTTAGTGAGACTGCAGGTTTGCATATATACATGTAAATCAGTGGAGTACACAAAAATGAATTGTATGTAAGAATAATTCAAAGAGAATTTTTACTATGTGCATGCCTTTAACAGTTAAGAAACACAAAGCTTTCACCAAAGTTTAAATGAGTCTGTTCTTTATTTTTGTGAACATAGCTCCTTTTTTTTTCCCCTATGCCATGCAAAGGACAGATGTAGTTTACATTTTTCCTTTCCTGGAAGATACCAGATGGTTAACAGCACGCTGCAGGAGCTGAATTCAGAGGAGAAGAGATGGATCCTATTTACAGGAACCATGTAAGATTTTGAATTTCTGTTTGAAGCTTCTATTCCCAACAGTTTATTGTGTCCTCATTAAAGCAGTTTTGGGATACTGATCTCATTAGGATAACTGTGTCCTGAAATGTGTTACAACTACTCCAAACTTTTGCCATCAGACTGAAAAAGTTAACTTCTCAGTTGTTATCTTTAGCTTTATTAGCCAAAGGACAAAGTAGAGCACATACTTGGTGGCACCCAGAGGAGCGTCATCAAAATAGCCTGCAAAGAGGAAAGTCGATCTCCTCTTACTGCACATTATGTCACACTTGAATCTTTAAGGGACTGTATCTAAACAAAAAATGTTCTAAAGCATCTGAGTAGTTTAATAGCCTAGGTACCAATTTTAAGGAAATATTTTCATACATCCTGAAAATCTCATCATCTTCTAGAACCTTAGTACCTCAATAGTTTGTGCCTCCATGAATGGAAACTGAGCCTCGTAGGTATTTGGACACAGTCCGTATAAGAAAATAACTATTCCCAAGGGATTTAGAGAAGCTTGCTTGACTTCCGAGTTGATTAATGCAAATGTGATGCTTGCACTGAATAAATTAGACTTCCTTCTGACAAGAAAATGGTTGGGATCCAGGCAGCTGAAGTCAGCATTGACCTGTCCCTTCTCCAGGGCTTAGGCATCTAACCAAAGATTTGGGGAGAGGGGCTCCTAATTACACAGGTTTCAGGCTGCTATACCAAATCAGAGATTAAGCATTCACAAAGGCAGAGCTTGCTTTTCCAAACACAGCCTGCCCTCTGCCTAAGAGTTTACTGATTTAAGCACTCATGAAGGATGCAGGAAATTTGGATGCCTGAAGCTTTTTAGCTTGAGGGTAGTCAACCATATTGCTCCTTTCCAGAGCTGTGCCCTGTACCTCGTGCTGTAGAATAGATTCAGCAAGTCATTCTACTTCCCTCATGCTAAAGCTTTGGTTTTTAAGTGATATCCAGATTAAGATGGATCATCTCCTGCTTGAAGGAGAACAACAAACAAGTCAGGATCCTCTTGATTAGGTCACTCAGCTGGGAAGGGAGACCTAGTTCAGGTCCTGACCCTAGAGGCTCTTCTTTTTACTAAATTCCATGTCTATCTCATGCAGACTGCATAAACAGCTCTGGGAGGGTAACCAGGCATCGCCCTGCTCCCTGCAAGATGCCCTAACTGTAAGGCCTCAGAGCTCCAGGCAAGTTATTTCTCAGTGTGTGGGAAACTGAATCACCCTTTCAAGATGCCTAACTTTCTTACTTGTCTGACTAAGTTGCCTAAACGCTTAAATTAAGTACTTTGACTTATTCCCTTAGCACTGGGCAGAAGCTCTGTAGACAAGGCAAAGATAATGTTCAAAACAGGCATTATGCAACTAAGTCTAAATCACTTTTCAAAGGTCTTGCAGAAGTCTTAAGTCCACTAAATGCACATGAAAAAAAAAATCACTCTGAGTAGTCTCTGGTTTTACATGTTTGTTTTGCATCATTCTTCCATATGCTTAATTGCTGACATACTTTGCACTAGTGCAATCATTTCCTAACTGAGTATGCTCTCTCCAATTGCAGACACTTATGTTTTCCAGGCATCTAGGACAAGACATTATCATCAGTGCCATGAAGTGAGCAGAAGAAGTGGCAAGGCAGTAAATGATTTGACCATCTGTATGGTAGCATACCTGGCAAGAGTTGCCAATTCTCAACCACAAAGTTTGCCCTCAGATTCTCCTAGGGAAAAATAAAAGAAATCAAAACACTCCTGGGGACACAGTGTTGAAGAGGACAAAAAGCAAGCCTAAAGAGAATAGCAGAGCATATTTTAGCACTGCAAAGAATACAGTATTCATTCTCTGCTTTTGCCTTCCAGTGATTATGCTGCCTTTCCATCTGTACTTTACATTCTTTAGCTATTAAAAGAATTAAAAATTCAATAATTCACATTAAAAACTGCTTCTTTGACCTGAAGGAATGGAAATAACTGTTGAAGCTCTCTAAACTTTCTCAGGGAAAGCACACAAAAACATTTATAATCCTGCAATTCATCAAAAAGCAGCAAATTGTTTCCTATATATCTTCATTCTAAGCATCTCCAAGGCTTGTGCTAGTTTTATGCAGAAGGTCAAATTAATTCCACATGTAATTCAACATAGCAAGTGAAGCTGCATTTTGGCTTCGTGTGGCCATATAGATTATCTTGACTATTATTTAAAAACAACAAATTACTCTAGTTTAGAAGTATTTGTAATAAAACAAATAAGCATTTCATCATGTTCCTTCCTGTGGTACATTAAACTGTAGCTGTCGGTCTTTTACTACTGTGCCTTAAATCCGTGACAGGGTAATGGAAGTGTTTTGTGGCCTGTGGTTTGAGGGGGTGTTTGGAGTAGATGTTCTGAGTCCTTCAGGACTATCCTATCTTTTGCATGAAATTGGAAAGGACTAGGCTTGTTAATCTAGGTGGTCCCTTCTGTCCTATGCTCTTATCCTTCGGCTGTTCAAACTCTTCACCATATACTACACAATACCTGTCTTTTAGACTCTTGGACTAGATTACTGCTTTAAAACCACTGATGGAGAAAACGTAACTGTTTATTACAGAAAAAAAATTGCCTGAAGGGTCAGGGACTTGGACAGTATTCACTTCTAACAGTGGGGTATTAATCAGAAAAAAAACATGTCTCACCATAGGTTAAAGAAACATCTTTCTCAGTTCTGCGACTTTAGCTGTGTTTTGTTTCTACTGAAACAAAGGTATTTTTCCATGTAAGGCAAATGATTACTACTGTATCTACCATCTACTCTAAACTTTATCAGGCCATCCTGATTTATCTTTGTCAAATAGTAAGTCCTTTGGCTACAACCTTATTTTCCCCACAGGTGTGAAAAATGCAAAATCATAATTTATAAAACAGAAGATGACAGAATCCCATTTGTACAGCATATCTAGATGCCAAAAGGTAATCTTATTACAAATAACACAATCTTCTCACAGCACTTGCTCTATTATTTTCCGGGTGGTCTAAAAAGTTGATTCAGAGAATAATGCCACAACAGCAACTTGTAGTTCCTAAGGCCAAATAGCCAGATGTGTCAATAATCAGTGTAAACGGGAAACAGATGTAGGTCCTTGTTGAATAATAAATGTAATGCAAATACTTCCTTAGCTCTCTCATGCTTTCACACACACAAGAATTTATGTCTTCCATATTTTTTAAATTTAATTTATTTGCTGCTCAGTTTCAATGGTACAAGGATCTCTTTCAAAATCTTAGTCACTCCACAATGAACTAATAAAGATTAGTGTATCTACAGCAATTGCTTAATATCTGGTCAATTTGATTCTACCTGATCATTTTATGAGGAAAACTCCTTATCTTTGAGATAAGATGAAAACTGTTGAAGGCAGATGTGAAGGCCAAATCCGTGTAGTTTCCCGTACCTGCATAGTTGCTGCATGTGTATGAAAGCAGACAGTCTATAGAGTTGATAAAATGGTTCAGACCACTGACAAAATCCCTGACATGAATAAATATACTTAAGTATGGGTGAAAGTCAAAACAGTCTTTCAGAAATACTTCAGTCTCCCAGGATCTTTGTGAGACCTTGTATAAAGCCACATGTCCAAACTTGATCTGTAACTTCAATCCTTGTTTGCAAGTGATGACAACTCAGTTATGTGAAAAGCTACTTAAAACCAGAATATCATCTGGAAAATTAAAAAATAATACTTTGCAAGCTAAGTACTCAGGTATTATTTGATTAGCTTGTGATGTTCAGTACCAATAAAGAGATAAAAATCTCAAACCATCACAACTTCATAAAACGGGCAAAGTCACATTTTTTCTTACCTAAAGGGGTTTTAAGGTTTTTGAACAATATTGAATCCCAGCTTAAGACAGCTGTTTTCACTATACAGAAAATAGAACATTAATGTCAGAACAATAAAGCCTTTACAAAAAGCTTATATTATGCCTTTAGAGACTAACTGGAACTATCACTTTACAAAATTGAGCAGGAAACTGGGAGAAAAAAATTATCATCTGCCTTGTTCCCCACATGCCAGCATGCACATTGATCTGCATTACAGCTTTACCAGTAAAAGCAGGACAAAGAGCAGTGAGGAAACTCAGTTTTGTGAGTCATTGCCACAAACTGAACCAGAGAAAACACTTCACATGCAAAACCCTCGGAAGGTGTTAGAGCACCCATCACTTTTCCTAAGAATGAGCAGAGGAGGATAAGCAATGCAGCAGAAAAAAAAAAAAAAAAAGGCTTGCAAACTGGTTACTCTACTGTTTTCCAAGGTGCTTTCATCCTTGAATCTCTGGCTGTAGTCCGTAAGCGGACAGACTCAGTGGCAGTGCCAGTTTCAAGAATTCCCACCCCACCCAGCTCCAGCTATTTACTCCTCCTCTCTCTCCTCCTCTCTCCTCCCAGTGCTGCAGTGCCAGGTCCTCTCTGCTTTGCCAGCAAAATTGTTAGAAAGGCTGGGCTCTGAACCCCATTTTATCAGAGGTTTTCCTTAACCCAAAACATTTCAGCAATCCATGCTGTAGCTCTAAGAGCATTTGTGTCAGCGTAAGTGATGGAATCTCTGCTCTGGGATGAGAGCAGTGCAGGAATGTAGCGAACAGAAGAGCCAAGTTTTTTAACTTGGCATTGCCCCATGGCTACTGTATCCTCAAACTACAGCTTCAATAACAGTGTTTTGCCCTTCCGAGTATGTTGTTGATGAAATCCCAAGTGGGTCAGGTAAACTGTGTGAAGGGTGCACTAATATTTATACATACACAGGTTTATTACCTTGCCTTAGGAATGTGACTTATAAGCAACAGACTTACATAGACTCCCATGTATCTCCTTGGATGTTGATATTACAATAGAGAAAGAGAAGGTGGGCACATTTAGGTAAACGGGAACAAAACTGAGCTCTGATTCTTGTGTTAAATTTACAGTCATTAAGTAACTGTATCCGTGGGCAATTAGGCATGTGCCTAAGTTAAAATATACACCTTGCCTTGGTTTCAAAATCTTTGAACTCAAGTGCAACAGAGGGCTAGATTTGATCTAACAACATTAATTGTCATACAACCATAGGGAAGTTGAAAAAAGAAAAAAAAAGCAAAAAACATCTGGCACCTTTACTAGGTGACTGCAATCCAGACAGCAGTGACACTGACAGGAACACAGAGGTCAATGTCCGGAACCACCTAAATATGGTTCCTAATACATGTTGTTGCAAAAGCAAATTAAGACATTACTCAGGTACACAAGCAGATTTTTTTTAAGCTGGAGTTGGCCGGTTGCATTGTTGCTGTTTGTGACATTGGAAAGTCATGTTTCCAATATCTAGTCTTGTTGCCCTCACTGAAGTGCATGTTGAAAATCTGGTGAGGATTCATGCTAGAGTGATCTATGGTTTAGAAAATATGCCATATAAAATCAGACTAAAGCCATGCCCACAACCTCAAAGCACTGCTCAGTCTTTGCTGCACAAGCATCAGGGCTGCTCCATAGCACAGCAATACTCAACCACCTGACGTTGGCTTCCAATAGGTCTCTAAACAATCCCCTGGAGCTCGTTATGAGCTATTGTAGAAGAGGCTGATTTGAAATTTAGGTGCCCTTCAGAGGCAATCAGGATGCAGGGTTGCTTAGGCCTTGTAGTGTGCAGCTCCCAGCTCCTCTCCGAATCTCAGAGTTCCCAGATCAGGAATGACTAGCAAGGAAGAGACATCAGCTTCACTCTCCCACAAGCTGGGTGCACCATCATATTTGGGGGATGCTTTCTGAGAAACTTCCACATGCCTGTTAACTTGGCCAAGAACCTCTGCTCCTGCATCAGCTTGGAGTACAGACACATCCCTTGTCAGGGAAACATTGAGCCATTGAATTTGAGCAAAACCTAAATACACCTTAAAGACAAGCCACAGCTGTTTGTTGGCGCAATACCTCTATGTTGCATAAGGTTCTTAATGAGGATTAACGCCTCAAAAGTTGTCAGACGTAAACATAGGACCACATAGGTACTTTCTAGAAGCAGGGAGGTAATAGCAGTCACATGACAGAGAAATTAAGGTAAGAAGATCCTGAAGCTCAAAGAGACACCAACAGCTAGTGTGGCCTTCTTCATTGCATAAGCCTGGAAACACAATGGAATTTTTTTAGCACATATCACATAACATGTAACATAAAGTAGAGACATCCTTCAGAAAGACTTCTCACCACTTGGGGATCTGGGGAATTTGTCCTATGCATATATAGAATCATAAAATCATAGAAGGATTTGGGCTCAAATGGACCATAAAGATCATCCAGTTCCAGCCCTCATGGACAGGGACAGTTTCCACTGGATCAGGTTGCTCAAAGCCTCATCCAACCTGGCCTGGAACACCTCCAGGGACGGGGCATCCACACTTCTCTGGGCAACCTGTGCCACTGCCTCACCACTCTCACAGGAAAAAATTTCCTCCTAATATCTAATCTATATATATAAATTTGTTACTAACAAGAGTTAATTAGCCTAGTGAAAAACTTCTGATTTTCTGCTTAAACAGTTCTGTCTTAACTTAGAGCTATTAGTTCATGTAACAGCTTTGACAGATTACAAAATCATTGCAACACTGACTGGAGCAATGCCTGAATACCTTTGAAAAACAGGCCTAAGCTATGTGCCCAGGAAGCCCTGTTGGAAAAGGAACCTTGACTTCTCAAAGTCCTAGACTGGCAATGAAATGATTTGCCTTTTTTTCTACCAGCCCTATGAATGCAGAACACTTACCTGCCTTTTGGTATGTACAAATAAATAGCTAGTATTCAAAATAACAAACGTAATAAAAAATACAGTATTTCTGTGTGCAAAAGTGAACTAAAATTGTTGCTCATCAACCCTTAGTAACCTGAAAGCCCTTTGAACACAGGAGTTCCTTTCACTGTTATCTTGTGATAAATGACGGAGAAGAGGAAGCGTTTTCAAGAGAAGATGACTCATAGAGAAGAGTTTTAGATATTCACTGCATTCAATACAGCTGGCACAGAATAAAAAAGCTCTTTTTATATTTTTTTTTTCAGATCTTCCTTATTCCAAGTCACAAAGCACATCACATTAGTCTGTTATTTCCACAACAACCTTCAGCACTTTAAATTATTGTTTTTAGCAGGCCATGCTGATTAGGAAGTTCACATTCTTCATGTTAGCAATACAAGATCTGATTTCATGGAATAAATTAATTTGCTCTGGATTCCATTTTACAGTAGCTGCACTACTTCTAGAATTTAAGATAGCTCAGATGTACATTACAGTGTAGATGTATCACATAGGATTGATACCAATTAACTTGTGACGTTTCTATCTGAGTTGGTCATCCTCATCTTCTCATGATATCAACTAAGAAAAATAAAGAAATATAAGTAAAATATTAATCTCATAATTTTGTGGATATGCGAAAAAGACCAAAAGCATCTTGTTCCTTAGAAGTTCTTCTTTGTCTCCACTGACTGTAAAGTGGTGACTAGCTCAGATATTGCTGTAACCTTCATTGTTTAAGGACAAAGGTGAAGCAAAGTTTGTAGGCAGAGGTAATACCTTCTATGTGAACAATTAGTAGTGTTGGTAAAAGTAGAAAAACTTCTGGACTTTTCAATCTTTCTGATTTGAAAAAGACATTGTAGGTCCAAAGTCTTCTTTTCCCGGCTACAACAACTGATCTAATAAAATTTCAGCCTCTAGCAGATGGAAACATCTACATCAGAAACATCACTGTTTGGTCAAATTAATCCACGCTGACACAGATGAATGTGTTTGTCAAGCTGAACCTTTCTTCAGTAAAAAGATGAGCAATGATTAGTATTTTAATTGCAAATTAGGCCTTGAATTAAATGCAGTCCACTGGGAACACTCATTCTCAAAGTTTTTGTTTACACTTCTGTTACAGTTCTGTACTTTGCTCACCCAGTTTTACTACCTAATAAATATCTTACTCCCATAAATGTTAGATATCCAGCACTGGCACAACACATACAGGTAGGGGAGCATTATCCAAACAACAACAACAACAACAAAAAAAACCACCCCCAAACCAAAAAACAACAAACAAACAAAAAGAAAGAAAAAATAAAAAGGAAAAGGAGAACAGTGCCAGGAAAGGTGGATTGACTCATTGCTTCTGAAAGTATTATCTTCAGAGACAAATTATTCAATTCAGAGACACACGGGATCACCAGTGTGTACTCCGGGCAAGCTATCAAAATGCAACCCTTCCTACGCGTAGGCAATTATTCCTAAATCAGTAGGTGTAATGATGTCTACGGGCACAACTTTCATCTACATTTTTCACTCTTAGTACATAATGTTCTCAAATTTGGTTTTTTTTCCTGCATGTGAACCTGGCAGTTAATTTTTTTTTCCCCAAATATAAAGCTTTTCACTTTGTCTATGATTATAGGAATATTAGTGAAATAGTTTTGCTCTGGAAAATTTGAAACACTCTTCAGTAACTGCTATGTCCCTTATTAATTAGTGGACTTCTTATGGTAAGGTGTACAGTCCTCATTTGTATCTCCCATTTTGCTTTGCTAGCCGTTTTAAGGAAAATCTTGCAGTGGAGGTGATAGCTGGGATATCTGATGGGAAGAAAAATAGAGAGAAGTAAGAAAACTTGATCTTCCCTCTCCCATTTTTCCTACTTTTCAGAATGAAAAGGTAGATCATTTTTACTAAAAAGCTAAGCTAAGGAACAATTAACCTCTCTAACTCCCCATTCTTCTGTCAAAACAGGAGGTTTTAAGAGTCAGCTGAGGTATTTCTGCAAAGTGCTGTGTCGTGTGACGCAGGCATATTCACTATGTGATGCAGAATGATTGCATCTGCACTTCTCAAGTGTAACTCCTTTTAGAGAAAGCTCAGCACTTCTGATGTAGTATACAGCTGTCTCTGAGTACTCTCATAGCCCTTAAACACAGTTACATATATAAAGAGTGAGAGAGAAAGGGAAAAAATACATAAAAGTAGCCAATATGATTTGAGATCTGCTTCATAATCTCCTGGGGTTTTGTTCTTTTATCATGAGATGTTGTTTGTCAAAGGCTGTGGCATGATGGCACAGCGAGGTGTTTGAGACTGCAAAGCCTGCAAGGATGTTGTTGGAGGAGGCAGAGGGAGACAGACCTAATATAGTCTCATCTTTATCACACCATAGTGGGGTTTTGTTTCACAAGAACCACTTGCTTCACTACAGAGAATGGCCTGGCAGCAAATGAAGATTTATGCAACATGGACTGTGAGGGAATATGGACCCAGGAATGAATTGAGGACTAAGTTATTTGATAGTGTAAATGTATACAGAGACCTGAGACACAGCCAATACACGTTTGATAAATAAGAGTGTATGACCTTATTTAGCAAGCATCTTATTTGTCTGTATATCCTGATTTTGAAAATAATGCATGTAAAAACCACAGTATTGTCAGCATAGGAACGCCAGAGCTAGATTTCAAATATTGCTTCAGTCTCAGTCTTCATCTAAGCCAAGTACGTTATTGCAACTGATAATGCTATTTGTTCTAGCATTTTTTGCACTGTTGAGAAATGGATTTGAATGGAACCATGAAATACAAACTTTTACACACATAAATTATACTAAAGGTTTTCAGAGTACTTCTCATTTACTGTACCAGCTTCACTCTTTTTAGCTAAAGCAAAGATTGGAGTTAACACCATAAATATATGGTCTTGTTGTCCTAGTTGAGAAAATTTCAGGCACTGTTTTTCCTCATTTCAAAATTTCTCAGCACTCTCAGATGAATAATTAGCCTCATTTTTTGTGATTACTTGATAGCAAGTCTGTTCCTGCATACATTGTCTCAAACATTCTAGCATTCACATAAAGTCTGCTAACTCTTCTTTTCAGGACTCAAGTTGTAGCAGTCTTGTTCCCCATTCCTATCAGGTTACTACAGTGTCAACATTACAACTAGTCAGAAGATTAAAGTATCTCTCCTTGCTTTTTCATGTTGTAGAGTACAAGGCTAGGTTGTAACAACTTCCTGAATATAGCATAGATATCTCTTAAAAGACCTGACCCAGTGGATTCCCTGGATTTATCAGGTTTTATATCATACAAAGAGATGTTTGTAGGCCTGATTTTAAAAGTTGTAAGTTGACTTCGGCAATAAACATAAATACTTCCTTTCCTTTTTTCATGTATTTCCCTGTACCCATCATCATTAGATATCTGTTAAATAATAGGTTTTGAAAATGCCCTAGAAAATGGCAAATGCCCATTCCTAAACTGGATATAAAGTGCAGTTGCATGACATTAGCCCACATTATGAAATTGTTCGCAAAATAACTCCTCTGTGTTGTTCATGTCCTACAGATAATTGGTCTCCATACCACTTGAATAGATTTCAATGAATATACAAATAGAATACCATACCAAATTCAAACCTTTGCATGATCTTATTGTGCAGTAAGTAATTGTCTAGAGTAAATTAGAGAATTGCCAAGTAATGTGACTAAAGTTCTACTTCTCTTTTTGTATATGAGACTGAATATCCTATTGTTTCTGGTAAGTCACGGGCCAAGAGTGTATGTGTAGCACGTCAATGAGGTTCATCCAATGAAATATAAGTTGATCATCTGTCTGAACATTTTATATCCTCCTAAGTTTGAATTTGAAATACTGTACAGAACAAAAATGCATACCTCTAGGCCTACCCAAAATAAGATCAGTGCATCTTAGTGTGCATGATTATATCTAACTCAAAGGTTTGTCTCTAGGAGTTAAAACACTATGGAAGATATTTCTGATTATTGCAATTCCTTCTCAGTTCCACCAGACTTTTCTCCCCTTTTGTTTCTTTTTTTGTCTTTTTGAAGTCCACAAATGACCATTATGTTCATGCAAATTAAGACTTGTTGCAAAAATATCTGTGTTTAAGAATAACTGTCATTCCTCTAGTTGTTTCAGATTGAACTTCTATCGCTCAAGACAACGTCTCATTTCAGTTTAATGAGATATAGCCTAAAACTGTTTGTTGATGCATTTCTATAAAGAATAGGGATTCTTGTACAGCAACAGAGCATTCCTCAGTAATCACTTTATCAGCGTTCTGTTGAGGTATTTCAGACAACATTTAGTCTGTAATGCAGTGAGAAGACTGGAAGGTCTGTCCATCAGAATGACACTTTACAGCTGAATGTTAAGACTCATTAGCAAACAGGCAGAGAGAGCTGACAGATTCAAGATATCAATGCTTCTTTCCCCTAGTGACAGTAAATATGTTAGCTGGAGGGGCTTTGCAGGGCCGGAGAGAGGCAAATAGATTAGTTTTATTTTTACTTCATTTTTCTTTAAGCACAACAAGCAACGGGTACTGTTGAGAAAGCTCTGACTCATTTCAGTGCGCTGAACTCAGTACAAAGGAAATTGCTGCTGGTATTACCAGTAGGTAGGAATTCGTTCCACAGTCATTCTACTGCTAAAGGCCTGAACCCAAGCAGAGTTCTTCACAAGCAAGTTGCTTAGAATCATAGAATTGTAGAATCACCAGGTTGGAAAAGACCTCTTGGATCATCAAGTTCAACCATTCCTATCTGCCACTAAACCATGCCCCTGAGCACCTCGTCCACCAGTCTTTTAAAAACCTCCACGGATGGTGACTCTACCACCTCCCTGGGCAGCTTGTTCCAGTGCCCAATAAACCTTTCTGTGAAAATATTTTTCCTGATACCCAGTGTGAACCTTCCCCGGCGCAGCTTGAGGCCATTCCCTCTTGTCCTGTCCCCTGCCACTTGGGAGAAGAGGCCAGGTCTCTCCTCTCTACAACCTCCTTTCAGGAAGTTGTAGAGAGCAGTAAGGTTTCCCCTCAGCCTCCTCTTCCCAAGGCTAAACAACCCCAGTTCCCTCAGCCGCTCCTCGTAAGACTTGCTCTCCAGCCCCTTCACCAGCTTCGTTGCTCTTCTCTGGACTCGTTCCAGAGCCTCAACATCCTTCTTGTGGTGAGGGGCCCAGAACTGAACACAGGATTCGAGGAGTGGTCTCACCAGTGCCGAGTACAGAGGGAGAATAACCTCCCTGGACCTGCTGGTCACGCCGTTTCTGATACAAGCCAAGATGCCATTGGCCTTCTTGGCCACCTGGGCACACTGCTGGCTCATGTTCAGTCGGCTGCCAACCAACACCCCCAGGTCCCTCTCCTCCAGGCAGCTTTCTAGTCAGACTGCTCCTAGTCTGTAGCACTGCATAGGGTTGTTGTGCCCCAAGTGCAGGACCCGGCACTTGGCCTTGTTAAACCTCATGCCATTGGACTCAGCCAAGTGGTCCAGCCTGTTCAGATCCCTTTGCAGAGCCTCCCTACCCTCCAGCAGATCCACGCTTCCACCCAGCTTAGTATCGTCCCCAAACTTGCTAAGGGTGCACTCAATGCCTTCATCCAGGCCATTGATGAAGATAGCAAGCACCGAGCCCTGGGGATCACCGCTTGTGACCGGCCTCCAGCTGGAGTTAACTCCAGCTTCATCCATTGAAATTTTCTTCATCCTTAAAAAAATGCCATTGGGTATGAGGATGAAAACTTCAAATTTCACACAATTTTTGAAAGAAAACAAAGGAACAATTAGCTCAGATACTTTGATGGTTTTAGTTTGATAATAAGGAAATGTTTGCTTTAAAAACCTATGTAAGCAGTATTACTTTTATTGTAGTCAATATTTCTAATAAAACATGAAGATAAGTGGAAAAGTAGAGCTTTTTTTTGTAAATTTCAGCAATTCCACTCTTTTCTCTACAAATTATTTTGAAGACTCTGAATACATCAAACCCAGCTATTCCTCAAGAAAAGATTTGGCTTGGCTTTGAAGAATGGCCACTTTTTTGTTTTCAGTTAAAAGCATTTTATCATAATTTAGTTCTATCCTAAAATCCATTGAAGTCATTACAAACTTCCTTTGATTTCAGTTTTTGGCTCAGGTCCACAGATGGGATTTATGTGAACAGGGTAGAAGAAAAAACCACAACCATTACACTGATCCAGATTTTAAGCTCAGATCTACACATACAATTTCCCTTGACTTCAGAGACAAATACACGTAAAGGCAACATTTGGCCCTGAGATGCATTTTCAAAAGTAAATTAGATAGAACCTGAGAGTTACAGCTGAGAAAACAGCTGATTTACTTTTTATTGTTATTATTTATGACTTAAACATTAATGACTGCCTATGTTATTACATGAAAAGAGGTAAACAGTCTATAGTACAGATAGTATTTTTTTATCGAAGTACAGATTTAAATCTAAATGATCAATTAATTTATTTTTCTTAACAGCAGCTGATTTGTCACAACACAGTTTCTTCATAAAATAAACATGATAGAAAGGAATGTTTTAAATCCACAAGATTTGGGCACATATTCCAAATAAATTAGTCTATGACTAGCACACTCTTATTTTACTTGTATTTTTCCTGCATTGATGAAGCTCAACCCTCAGCTGTTTTCAATTTGTCCAGTGTGATGTCATCACTGTGTCAGTCCAGGAACAGGACAGTCCTAAAAGTGGTTAATCTCACTCTGAACACCTGGGCTGCTTTTAAGCTTGCACCTTGCTGAGGTTTGGTGGCATGTTCCGTGGCAACATAATGGAGAAGCGTGTGATCTTTCCAGTTTTCTTGTAAACACCATTGGCAAAATGAATAGAAAGGGGTTTAGAGCTGATTACAATGTCTTTCACCATCTTAGATCAAGATATCCTCAGCAAAAACGTCAAGGCTGTTTTCTGGTTGCAAATTAGCATGAGCAAGTAATGAAGGATGGGCCAATTCATACAGGTCTGACGTACTAGCAATTATATTGCATATAGGCGTATGGAACACTCAACCATAGATATGCACAAGTGTATGTCTATCTATTCATCTACTATGTCATATGGGTAATATGTGAAACAAAACTTAATTCAGAACTACTATTACATATTCTGTAGTATGAGTATGTACATGTATGTAATTATATAAAAAGGAGAGATTTTGAGAGGACTGCTTGTAATCACAGAATCACAGAATAACCAGGTTGGAAGAGACCCACCGGATCACCGAGTCCAACCGTTAAATGTTACAGCATACCATTAAACAACACCAAATGTGTACTTGAACTTTAGATTTACACCATCACAAGACTGATAGGTTTCTGTGTTTCCGTTTTGACTCTTTTACATGTGCTCATATATATATATATATACACATATACACACACAAATCTAAAGGCATGCCTGAAAGTTTGTCACCTTTATGCAGCTACAACAGCTAGTTACCTCCACTAAAACACCTTAATTTTCTTCTGTACATGAACACATGCACTGGTACACCGAAAAGGCCTTTTAAAATTTTTAATAGAAAGGTATATTGCGCAAATATGTGATCAAAACTCAACATAAAAGCCATTTTAACTTGCACATGAATTTTATTTCTCCTAATAAAACTTGTTCCACTCTATGATCCATGGTCAAATAGTTCACACGTAAGCACTTAGACATTGATTAATATCATTTAACATTAAGCCTCTAAAAGTTCAGAAGTTAGCTGTTCAGGCCCTGTCTTCTGTGAATGGTGGGAGACAAGCAAATCATCCCTGTGTAAGACAGGACTCTAAGACAGGTAGATGAATCAGCAGCTAAACATGCCTATTTCTCTCCACTAAAGGACAAAAAAAGTAGATTACATTTAGACAATTAAATATTAGACATCTAAACTCAGCAAAACTGAATCACACACCAGGAGGTATGCATGGAGAAGCAAAGGAAGGGAGATCAGTACCTGAAATTAAATGGCATTAGCATGCTGTTCTCCTTGCATGCATCAGCATTTTGGACATCATCTAATCTTTCAGTTATGGGTGGTGGAGGAAGTGATGTCCACAAGATTTCAAGTATGGCTAGCGTGTTTATTCAGATGACCTACATGTTAACTCTGGCTTTCAGTAAAACAGAGTATGTATGGGACATGATACTACCAGACAACAGCGAAGACCTGCTCCAAGGGCTAAGCTGTGATTTGCCGCAGGCTCCATGCACGGAGCAAGGCTTAGCTGAGCAGCCTCAGGCACACACCATGGAGCTGCTTGGTCAAAACATGTTTCTCTTCAATACCCTTGTCGCTGATGAGGAGGAGGTTGATTAACCTCGCAGTGACCCTGTACCCAGTGCAATATTTATTTCCTAGCTGGAGGCTCTGTCTCCTTTTCTTTCCCACTCACTCCTCGCTTGCAGGAAGAAAAAGGAGTAGTATTTCTGCGTCTTTTGGCCTATCATGCTGTCTTTAAAAACACTTTTGATGCTAACCCCTAGGTTTCTCCAATGAAAAGCATACCAGAATAATGATATTCACGAGCATGGCACTCTTTTTTTCTTTCCACAAAGAATTCCAGATGATATAGAGGTGAGAAAGAAACATAAAAATAGACTGAAAGACTAAAACCATGACACAAAGTATATGAAGCCACCCTCCTTATGATGTCCCACGTCATGATGATGCTGTCTGTCCTAATAATTCAATGGTCAAGCACCTGACACCACACTTCCAGGTTACCACATCAGATACCCTTCTCCTTCTGCTTTTACCTGTCTGGAGTGATGCATCTCAGCTTCAAAGATAAGTAAGTGCAGCTGCAATGGGACATTATTTACCACTCGGTAAACAGAAATAGATGCTATATAGCTTCATATTACTGAATTTTAGTAAATAAAACATGTAACAAGAATATGCTTTCTCCTCCATAACTACATAGAAAGAGAGAAAGAAGATTTTCTTTGGGTAATTAATCCGTGTAATTGCTTTTAGTAAAGGCCTCTCAATCCTGGTGACCAGTCCTTTGTGAATCAAGCCCAAATATAACTCACACAACTGAACTTTCCAGCAGCTTTGCCACCCTTTTTGGGTAGAAATGGTATCATTCAGGTGTTTTGGCAATAGGCTGGGGAAGAACCAGCTTGGGTGAGCCAAGTGGGAGGCTGCTGCTGAGCCCTTTGGTATCCAAAAGGGTCTGTTGCCTGATTTTCTTTTTGAGGGAGTAGAAAATCATGGCTTGCTCTGTTTAGCCAAATGTTTATATGTTTCCAGTCAGTTGTAGGTAGGCAGGATAGCTCTGCTGGCTGCGAGTTGCCTCCATCCCAGACTGTGCCAAGAGGCACCAGGAGACTAAGTTGCTTTTGACCTCAACCTCTACTTCTCTCACATACGGTTGGGCATCTCCTGGCCATAATAAAGATTTCAGCTAATTTGTCTTTGAAGTGGGAAGTTGAGTCACGTCATCTGTGAAATCCTCATTTTTCATCGTTGTGAAAGCGCATCCCAGTGCCAGGGCATCCCGTTGTTTATTCACTGTTCTGGCATTGCCACGCAGGGGGGTGGACACCAATCACAACACAATCTGCAAGAGGCAGACAAACACAGTAGGCGAGACTGGTTAGAAGGTATAGACTAGCCACCTCCTTCAAAAACAGCCAGTGTGCTGCCAGCATGACCAGGAGCTGTTGGAGGCTTCAGAAATGTGCCCTTCAGTATCTTGGCATATGAATTAGTTATAGGGAAAACAATACAGTGTTTTACTATGCCCAGCAACACAGCCTCCGCCTCAAGCAGAATTAGATGTGCTTGCTTTTAGAAAATAACGAAGGGAAACACTTTGATCTAAGAGATTGATTTAAGCATTTGCAGTTATAGAAAATGCTTGTTTTTACCGGAGTATCTCATTATGCAGCCACTGCTTTGGCATGCCAATGTGATGGGCATGCCAGTTAACCAAATGATTACCAAGCAGATGGAAGTAGGACTGTCTTTTGTACCTTTTCCCTCTTTTAGACTACCAAATAAAATGCCACCTCCACTGTAGTGTATGTTACTTTTGGAATTAAATCAGGATTTCTTCCCCAACTTCTTACAGCTACTGTCAGTGAATACTCTTAAATTATTTCTTTTGCTGGCAAGAAGTCATTGTATGTGTCAATTAGTACTAATTCTCTGTCTGAAATTAAGATTTCATGCAAATGCCTCCATCAAGTTATTACCGTGTCAAAATCTTACACTGAAATATTCTTCCTTTTTCTCTATGAGAACTGCACAAGCCTGTTGAAAAAGTGCTGAGACACCTTAATCGTGGTGAAGGTACCCATTTACCTAGATTAGCCACATTTGAGTTACAGAATTCACCTTTTCAAGTATTTTTGCAACCCTACTTAATTTGAAAGAAGAGACGAGATTCTTCTACAAATACAATACTTTAGGGAGGTGACATTTGAAGAAAAACATTAAATATTATGAGGGTTCATAATAAAATCTTGAGATATGGCAACACTTCACTTAGGTAGCTATTAGGTACATATTCTCAAAATCTCCAGACATGACATTTGGTGGCAACTGCATCTCTCAAGTGCAGTCATTGAGCATTAAAGATACACCTGAAAAGTAACTACAGCAGATTCTAGATTAACTTGCAATACTAGATTTTATATGTATAGAATAAAAAATACATAAACGCATGATGATATAGGGACTAGAAACACATAAACTGTATTATTTATAAAAAGCTATCATTAAGGGCTATGTGATGCTCAGTTGTGGTTTTTTCGGTGTTACGGAAATAAACATAGCTATATTTATGTAGCAATTTTTCCATGCATATATAAAGCAATGAGTTTTCCTATAGCTTTTGAACAGTGAAAATGTCAGATTTGAGACTGAAATACATTAGACACAAATGCCTTGAGGTTTAAAGTCGGAATAAATTTTGCACTTTTCTCAGAGGGATAGGAAAATTGCATTTGCCTAAAACAACATACTTGTTATATCCCAGAGGTTCAAAAGTGGTCCAAGTATGGGTTCCATCACAGTCCTGGCAGCATTCATGTTGTTTTATATTTTAATATATACCTTAGTCTGGTTTTGGTCTAGGCTAGTAACCTGCCAGAAGGAGCCTGGACATGGTTTAGAGGATAGCGTGGGCCAAGGATTTCTCCCTTAAGGAACCTGAGGGTGCAATTACACTGGTTTGGGATGAAGGAGCTTAAGCTACGTGCTTGTAAATCGCATCTTGCCACTTGCCCTTAGGACCAGAGAACAGTCCTGTACTCCTGCCAGTACACAGACATAGCCATTGGGTCTCTAACCATATAAGATGCCCTAGAATGTTCCAGATATCTGCACATGAATACAAATGCCCCACGTGCAAGCAGTCAGATTGAGCAACCTTGACTATAATGGGAATTTAACCACTAGGCCTCCACGTAAACATCTGCGTGAAGACATCTGCCTTCAGTAATCTGAGTCTGTGACTAGAATCCTGACCACTGGACTCAAATTAACTGCTTAAACGTTGATATTCAGCACTGTTCAGGTACAATAGCTTACCCTGCCTGATCAACAGTTGCTGTTGCCAAACAGTACAAATATCCCCATATGTATTAGTGCATATCCAGATGCCCTAGGTATCTGAGTCCTACGCACGCTGTGCAGCTATGTTGAAGCAAATACATCCTTTATGGAGGGATCAGATTTTAAGTCAATTTCTAAAAGAAATCACCTTCATATGATGGTTGGCTCAAGGTGCTAGATAAAAAAATCTTGGCTACAGATCTGCAGAGACTTAATTAAGATACAAAGAGTTCTTTGCATCAAGAGTACATGGACTTCCGAGACAGCAGAGCTTTATACTATAAAGGAGACTGCTATCTACCCACAGAATGATGGCTGCATGGGGGTTGAAGAAAGACCTTCCATTGTTTCCACCAAGTGATAAAACCCATATTGACTATGGTTTAAAAGAACTAAAAGGCCCAGTCACAGTTTACCCTCTGTGTGGCTTTAACTGTTTAAATATGATCACAGTACTGATATTGCTTTAACCTCTGTTATGCCTTTCTCTGCCATCTGCAGAGCTGGGAGAACAGGTTTTCTTTATACTCACCATGACGGACTGTGTGATAGATTGAAGAAAATCATGTTTACATAAATACATAGTGTGTATACAAGACATATGAAATAACTTGAACAACTTGTCTGAACACCAAGTATTCAGGAAAGGACAGTAAGTCGCCTCTGTTATCAAAATGCAAACAAAATTTTCTCCAACCAGAACCTTTCTGAAACTGGTGACATGCAGTAGTATGTTTGAAGGTTACATGTTTATATCAAAATTAGCTACAGCAACTGGTAAGACTAGAAAAGTCTATGTAATCTATTTAATCTAAAAATCCAAATAACAATGTTGAACTTTGTTATTGTTACAGTAAGAAATTATCAAGAAAAGGAGAAATATTAATTTTATGAAAGGTGCTGAAATAGAAAAATAATATTGTCTCTGTGTTACCATAACATGTGTGTTTATGTGTAGAATGTTTATGAACTAGTTCATACATTCACTTCAGCAACTGTCAAGCATATAAAGACATAGTGAGATGTAAATTAATCAGAGCATGTCCAACACTGGAAAGTATGTCTCAGAGAGAGATGCTGAGAGAAGATAATAATTGTCTGAACACAATCCGCAAAATGAGAGTTCATGAGAACCACAACTCTGAAAAACACTGTGAGATTGACTGTTCACCCAAAAGTGGTAATTCAACAGCAAAGGCATCCTCAGGAGTCTGCCAAGCATCAGCCTGGTTCTGACTCAGAAGGAAAAATACCATCTAGTGAGTCATCAGCATCCCTTCCTTCTGCACAGTTAATTTCCTGAAGAGTTTCCCATCTTCTCTTGCTTTCCTGTAAGATCTAGCAATGGCATGGCTGAAGATCAACAGATGAAATTTCACACTGACAGAATAGTAAGAGGAAGAACAGTTTGTCTCAGAGCATGTACGTTGCATTCTATTTACCTGTGTTTTATGGGAGTGGCAGCAGAAAAGGGAAGTCAATTTATAAATTAAGCTTGTTTTCCCAGTTTTGTTTTTCAAGTGAATCATCACATTGCATTTTGTAACTTAAAAAGTTTAAACATGCAGAAAAATGTACTTTTTCTCTCTTTAGCTTATCATGTACATCATCAGCACACTACCACCCTCTTCCACTAAAAATATTCTCCATCATGCCAATTATGAACATGCCTCAGGCTTGTATCTTAAGAAACATTAAACATTACCTCATACAGTGCATTGAAAATGTGTCCAATAACAACACAACATCTAAGAAAAACGCAGAAACCATTATTTGCTGTCAGTGAGGTTCGCAACGGATTTTCACCTTAGTCTGGAAGAAAAAAGGGGTGGTTTTCACTTTATTTCTTGATTTCCTGATGCAGATTGCACCATTTAAACTTCATATTCCTTTCAGCAGGCCTACAAGTGAGATCAGACTGGTCAACTTGGTTGATTTTACTACATTTCATTGTCAACACCTGGATTTCAAATTCTTATGGCAAACAACAGATAACAAAATCAAAGGTTCACCACTCAATTATTATTCATTAGAGCTGTCACAGCTGTCATTAAGTCAAGAAATGATGGAGACTATGGAAAATTTCAGTGACTAGGATTTCCCTTTGGCAAAGCAAAGTCATTACTTACCCTACTTATCTCTTTCAGATGCGTCGTCCATTTGCACTTCACTCTTTGCATGCCTGAATTTCAGATATTTATGCTTGCATTAGTTTGGCCAGTCACATCGCCTGCACCTGCACCCTGAAGCTTCTCCACCCATTGCACCAAGACAGAATCTTTTTTTTAACATTGCAGAATTCAGGCATTATAAAACCCCACAGCAGTGAGAAGGAGAGCTGGTTGGGCAACATCTCAGAGAATCCTCACAGTTACTGTAGCCATTTTATTCTGCCAGAGGGAAACCCTAGTAATGGAAATTTCTGTAACTAACTTCCTTTCTTGATATCCTTAAACTTTCTGCTGCCATGACTCACAAGCAGTGACCTGTGTCGGAGATGAAAGTACTTGGAGAGTACCTTAATAATGGCTATGGGACAGGTCTGTGAACACAAGCTTCAGGTTTTAATTTTTCGACCAAAGAATAATGCTGTGCAAATCTATGGCCTGATCCCCAGTCTCCTCCAGATTTCAGAGATCAGCACACTTCTCAAGGAAGCCACAGAGGCTGTCAGCACTCTGGTGGTAGCATGATCTCTAGCCTGAATTGGTAGATGCAATCTAGTTAACTCATAACAAACTCAATGCAATTAGACACCCACTTAAATAGCCTCTGGCTAACTGTCTGACTTTCCATCCTGTCTGTGAAACTGGCAAACAACACTGGGGAAACTGAAAACTTCGGTCCTATCCTGATTTTAAAAAGAGCTCTGACATCTGGCTTTATTGTGTCAGAGTCAGGTTTTGAAAATAAGAGTAATCAAATAAGTAATCTGGTGAAATAGTAAGGATGAGACCATACATAAAAGCTCCAACATGAGACATAAATATGACTCTGTTCTTATGGAATTCAGTGGCCTTACGGCACCAGCACTTCCCTATTTCATGGGCAGAGGAAAAGATAAAAACACACACATTTCATAACAGTTTCTTAACAGTATCTGGTTTAGAGGTTACTATCACATTACCGACACAGGTTTCTCACAGGCTTCAGTAATCATTTGTTAACCATATTATCCAGGTGGACTAGCTCTAGTACGTGACAATACCCAAGGGCACGTGAGACAGGGTTCTGTCTGAGTCATCTGTAGAAATTCCTCAGTATTTCCACCTGAAAAATACAATCCTGAGACATTTGCTACTTGTCTTGTCAAAATGAGGATTTTGGGATTCCTAACTTCTTTTGAGGCTAACAAAGGGATGGTTTAGGGGTTCATAGGAGATATCTGCCAAAGGCATTCTTTCAAAAGAGATCTGTGGCTTGCTGGAACAGATGCTACAGGGTCCTTTGTCGGCTTGTACCTCTTTTGTGTCAAATGGGAACACCATAGCTCCCTTGGAGGTCTAAGGCATACTAATAATTTCTGTGTGCATTTATTCTTTCCAGTTCAGCATCTGATAGGAGCAATGTATCGCAGCCAGTGCAGCAGGGCTTTGTTAGAGAGATTATGAGGTGCATGTGCTACGTGCCTTGCAATATGGCTCATATTCATTTGGCGATGCTTGGGGCATAGTTTTGGAGAACTGTGGAGGACAAAGAGAAACTAATTTGGTGAAGACACCTCCATATTGACATCAGTCCCTGAAGTGAGCTATCCCCAAGATTGCTTATCATCTCAGAGGAAATTACTTGGTTCAGTTTAGTAGAGATATTGAAAATTAATTGAGCAGTACAAAACGTGACCAACCTGGAGAAAAAAAAAGGAAGGTAAATAATTTGACAGTGCAGGCATACTGACAGGGCCATCATTCTGCAGATGCTCCTTGCCATTCTTTTCTTCACTGAAGTGCCTGCTCACCATGAGAGAGCTTCCATTCTAAATTTCATGAGCACCTCAGTGCTGATGGCCTAATTCTGAAGTTTTTATTACAAGTGGTTTAGGAGGAAAGGGCTATGGGTACACTTTGTATTTTTCTGGGGTCTACAAGTATTTCCATTAAAAGCAGTAATGAGTTGACTGAGCTGGGGATATTTCACTGGTATGTTTAGCAGATGATAAGTATTTCTGTCACAGAGGATATAAGCTCAGTATGCTGAATTAGGTGCTCCTTTTAACACTGAGAAAAGGTTCATTACTGTAGCCGCATGTGATAGAAGAAGCAAGTGCAGCTCAACAAGTACATATCTATGACCCAGCACTGTAGAGGATGCAGGTGGGAAATACTGCTTGGGGTTCAAACTCTTCTATTAACAGTCCTAAATGATGTGTTATCAGTGCTCCGCTACCAAAAAAACCTGTTCTGGGAAAGGCTAGCACCACTGCTGTGACTATTTTTGCCTACAGTTGTCCTTCCAAGTATGAGCCATGAGCTACCTTTTGAGAATTACATGAAGCCTCTCCCTTCCAGGGGCCAAGGAATGCAATCCACCCTTTCAGTCTCTAGAGAAGAAATGCTTTTTCCAGCCATGGCCAGGACATTATGTGAAGGAGGTCTTGGCTGTTTTTCTGATGCCCTGAAACCTTCTTAATAGAAGGCACTTTGGTCTGAGCCAAAGCTCACATCAGGACTCGGTAAAAAAGGACTGGGTCTGTGGCAAACTTTGGAGTGGAACATGGACTCCAGCATGTCTAAAATGAAGGGAAATGTTTGCACTGTTCTTCAGCTTCCTATGACCTTTCGGGGAAGGAATGGGAGGTGGAACATTCTTCTGGAACATGCCTCTCCTGAAGGCCAAAAAGTGCTTCTGTGGACCATTGTTTTAGCAACACTGAAGGGTGAGAAAGGCAGTTCTTGAAATCAGAATACTTTGTTTAGTTATAGAACAATCCTCAGGACTGGGAAAAAAAAACCAAAACATTTCCCTGACCTAACATCACAAAAAATGGTTTTGCTGTTTTTGAAGTGATGAAGAGGTTGCTATGTGCAATCTCTAACTAGCAAACACATAACTAAATATTTACTAAAAATATTGATTTCTTCCTGCTCAGAGAAGAGAATTCTGCCAAGATCTTCTATCTGGCAATCACAGAGTCATAGACAAGACTTAAGGGATTATGTCGTTCCTGCTCCATCACTCATAACCTTCAAGAGACTATAAGGGTAGTCAGAATGCAAATGTAGTTTCAAAGGTCAGTAATGACAATGGAAGACCAAGCTCACTCTTTCTGGGGACAGGCCCACCAGAATTAGAACATATATGGATCAGTGGAGATCTTCTCTATTAACAAGGTTCTCAGAATGTTTATAATGTTGGGGATTTTTTTAAAGTATATAAAATAGTTTTATCACTGGAAAATAAATATCCCAGGAATATAAATGCAGTTAAATACACAACTTTAACTTTACAATGAATTGACTCGTTATGAGAGACTTCATATTGGAGTACTAACACTACTTTTTAAATAAAATTGCACAAAAAAATTGGAAAAAAACTTGATGTTCAGGTGATCTAAATTAATAATTTAATATTTCTGGTTCTTGGAGCAGAAGTTATAAAGTTCTGTGTTTCTTACATGATGTGTGCAGAGTTAAGCACCTAGTAATTGCATATGCAGCAGCCACCAGTATGGCAAACAATCATACATTAAATAAAGGACCAAAACGTGACTAACCTAAGATGGGTGTTCCTTTGAAATTCTTCCACAGACACTGATGCCATAGGCATCAGACTGCACAAAAAAATTAACCTTTTGCTTTGGATTTAGGTCCAGTGTTAGGGTTTAGGTGAACAGAACCACAACACAGAAACCCTGCATAGCCCTCTGATGCTATGAAAAAATAGAGCAAGAAAAAAATAAGGCTAACACATCTGAGTTATCTATTTGGAACTAAAGAATTAGCTATTTTTTTAAAAAAATATATGAATAATAGTAGCAATACACACATTTACAGCACTCGTCATACTTCCAGTTCTTTCATCTGTTTTTACTATATATTCTTCTTCATGTTCCTTACCTCTTACTCTAACTACAGAAGAAAGGATTTTTCCCACTGAAGAACAGTTATCAAAGAAGAAAAATTTTATATATCTCAATAACTGTAAGTTAAGGAAGCACTATTCCCACAAAACTCACAAAATGGAGGCTATCTAATTAAGCTACTAGTAGATGGGACATAGAACTTTTTCATAAAATGCCTAACTACATATTCCATCTATATAATGCTGAGAGACAAAAGCATGAAGCATGGGTTCGAAGAAGAATTAGACAAATACAGCAGAATAGTTAATCAGTGGCTGTTACGTACAATTACTTGGATGCAACTCCAAAATTCTGATGGTAAAAATCCAGAAAACTATGTTAAGAATAGATACCCTATTCATTTATAGAAACTTATTCTAAGCAACTCTTCCTGGGTGGTATCAATGACAGAGCTGTGGGGATATTTGTCTTATTTGGCCAGCATTTCTTATGCTTTTAGCCCTCTAAGGCTACCAACAAAGGTGTATGCAGAAGGAAAATGTATATAACATAGTCATACCACTGTATAAACAAATCATCTAGTAAGGCTCCTTGCATTACGCATTCTCTACACTCTTTTAACAGCTTCCTGCACCCTACCCACCTTCCTTCCTGATAGCCTGAAGAACCTTGAACTACTGAATGCTTCTGACTGAGACTGGTCTTTTTTAGCAGCTTTTTCTAGATGTCACACTTGGCCACAGCCAGGGAAATTAGTCTACCTTCTCATTCCTGGGCTGCTATCATGTCAGGGTTATGTATACACTATCACAGTCACCTTCCCATAGAAGTTGTCTGCTGTCCCCATTTTGGTTGTTTCTACAGCTATGTCTACTAGTTGGTGTTTCTGATTGATATGTTTCTGTTGTTTCCCAGCAAGTTTCCTACCAAGGAACCTAAACTAAATTAAAGCGTTACAGCATCAGCTTAGGAAACAGAAAATCTTCAAGAATAAAGGTGTATCCAAGACATCTCTTAGCAAAACTTTGGATTCTAGCTCTAGGCCCCTTCCGTGAGAATAATCAATGATAATATTTGATGTAGTTCATTCAGACATAGACAACTGCAAACTATTGCTCTCACTGTTCATCTGCTTGCTGTTTCTGGATTCTGGGAGGGATATGAAAAGCTGAACCTCGCTTTTTATCTTTGAGTAGGACAGGGAAAATCAAGCTTTGAGAGAAACTGTGTGGGGGCTTTTGAGAAGGATTGCTTTTTAATGAACATGTAAAACCTCATCTACTGCCAAATATGCTACAAACACAGAGGAGCAAATTAAAATTTCTGAACGAAAGCAGTATGAAATCTCTAACAAGTACAAATAAAATGAACAGAAAATCTTGTGGGTATTTCCTGAGGGAACATGGAGACATTGCTTCTGCAGAAGAAATGTTGCCCACAGTTAATGATGATGGAAGCGGTTGATTACAGTAATAGACTGGAGCTACACGTATATTTACTGCTTGGCTAACTACAGACAGTATGCTCTATATATCTATATGCTTTCTTCTCTTCATTCACTGATCTTGTATTGATTGAATACAGCTGACAAAAATGTTGCTTAGTAGGAATACTGTGATCATTTTTTCTCTCTAGCCTTTGTATTTCTTATACACTTTCTTTTTAGTATTATTTGAATCTAAATTTTTAAAATGTATTTCCTTTTCTTATAAAAACTCTTGATGGGAAACATGCTTCTCCTAGCTTTATATGAAATGAGAAAAAAATGAGGTTCTACTATATATTATACTGAACAGATATATATATAAGCTCTGCAAAGCTTAAAACTGTCATTTACAGCAAATACCATCCGTAACCTAATCCAGTCATATGTTTTAAAGTGAGGTCATGTTTATGGAATTGTCAAGCTACTAATGGATAAGGGAACAGAGTGTATGCTCAGCAAGTTTGCTGATGACACAAAACTGAGAGGAGTGGCTGATTCAGGAGAAGATTGGGCTGCCATTCAGTGAGACCTGAACAGGCTGGAAATTTGGGCAGAGAGGTACCTAATGAAGTTCAGTAACGGCAATTGTAGGGTTCTGTGCCTTAGGATAACCCCTTGTAACAGTAAAGGTTAAGGGTTAACCTGCTGGAAAGGAGCTCTGTGGAGAAGAACCTGGGAGTCCTGGGAGGCAACAAGTTGATGATGGCCCAGCAATGTGCCCTTGTGGCCAAGAAGCCCAGCCATAAGCCAGGATGCATCAAGAAGGGTGTAGCAAGCAGGTCGAGGGAGGTTATTGTCCCCCTCTACTCTGCCTTCGAGAGGCCTCATTTGGAGTACTGGGACCATTTCTGGACTCCTCGGTTTAAGAAAGTCAAGAAACCACCAGAGAGTCCAGTGGAAGACCACAGAGATGATTAGAGTACTGGAGCATCTCTCTTATGAGGAGAGGCTGAGTGATCTTGACCTGTTTAGCCTGGTGAAGAGAAGACTAAGAGGGGACCTTGTAAATGGTTATGAATACCTAAGGTGCGGGGGTCAAGAGAATGGGGCCGGACTCTTTTCAGTGGTGCACAGCAGAAGGACAAGGGAAAACAGATACAAACTGGAACATAGGTTTCCACTTTAACATCAGGAAAGGCTTCTTTTCTGTGACGATGACTGAGCACTGGAACAGGCTGCTCAGGGAGGTTGTGGAATCTCCTCTGGAGATCTTCAGACCCATCTAGAGACTTTCCTGTGCAACCTGCTCTAGGTGAATCTGCTTCAGCAGAGGGGTTGGACTGGATGATCTCCAGAGGTCCCTTCCAACACTGACCATTCTGTGAGTCTGTGAATCATAAATAATAATTAGTAAAATAAATTAAAATATTTAAGTGGATGCATAGGCACAAATGCATCAGAGCTGAGTAGGGCTTGCTGTACTTCAGTTGTAGAGATGGGAATGGAGATCAAGAGTGTTCTTCAATTTTCCCTGCCCCTTCACAACTCTTCATTCAGTCATTTAGAGGCAGCACATGGAGACTTCATCTGGAATGAATTTCTCTGATGTTAACAAAAATCTCGGTGTTCTGTGAATAATACCTTATCTGTGTTACTAATTGAGGGCCAAATTGAGACCCGAGAGATAACAAGTAGATTGGGAAATAAGGGACTGTTTGATGACAGTGACAGTAGCAGAATTTGGACCTTGGGGCAACATTCTTCAAGTGAAGACCTGGAGGCCAAATGCAGCTCATGATGCCCAACCAAAGCTCCTGACAAATGAGCCTGCCTGGGGAGTGGCCTCGAATCCAAACAGGGTGAGTGATAAAAGCCCTGGGATCTCATGCATATGCATGACACAGGGAGAAGTAGCTGCAAGTAGTAGCTACAAGGGCACAAGCATATCCCAATCCTCCCATTCACACGTGCTTCCGAGCATACTCCTACTTGGGCTTTGGTTATCTGTTCTACTCTGTTATTCCTTTGTCTTCTTTCTTAAAGGAGTGTACATTTCTTCTTTTTTTTTGTTCCAAACTATTCTGTTCTCAGTGGAATGTTAAAAGCCAAGTCTTTTAAGACAATTCAATAGTCCTTCACCTAAGTTTTTTAAAAAAGAAATCATAATTTGGGCCCTGAAGTACACCAGTGAGGTTAATTCTCCACCCACATAGTATTTCTGCTTCCTCTTTTCTCAAGTTGGTCCATTCAAAGTGCTTTGGTTTGAATTCTAGAAATATAATAAAATTTTGCACATAAACAAATGCTTTGGGCACATTTCTATGTTTGTCCATTGGTGAATATATTTTAATGATTGTTATAAAAAGTCAAAACACGGGACTAGAACAGTCAATGAGGTAAGCGTATATGGTTCATTTACATAACGCAACTTTTAATAACTAGAATAGGTTTATCTGAAATGTCTGTTTACATATGATAAGTCACAATTGGTACATTTACACAGACAATCTACTAGTGAACTTATTCACCAGGCTCTTGACAGTCACACTGCTTGAATCTTATCTCTCTCTTTGGCCCAGTCTGTAAGATTATCCCTCTATGAAGTCTCTAGGATAAGTCTGATGTAAAAAGGATCTGGCACTATGCAGCGCTGGTGCAAGCCAACCAGTGTCACTTGGCTTCCAGGTGTGGCGATAGTCCCTGTCTTTCTTTTAGGCAGCATTGTTTCATATACACGCACAGATGCTTATGCACAAGATTAACACAGTCTAATTTTAGCTGGCATTACACACATCTTTGTTTCAACCGGGCAATTATGGCATTAGGTTGATAGGAAGACAGATGGGGTGTCAGCATAGCAATTAAATTTTTTGTGCCTTTCACTGAAGTTGACCTGTAAGTGCTGAGACACAAGAAGCATAAAGGCTACTGAAACCTGACCATCTGCCAGCCCCTGCTGGGTTAATCTGTGGGGCATAAGTTTTACATTTTTATGATTAATATAGAATGCACAGTGAAAGAAATTAAGTTATTTTACTTAATATGCTTCTCTAATACGTCCCTTAGAACTTATACGCAGAGGAAATCCTGTCCCTTTTGAGTTTCCCTGGAAAACATCTTGGATGATGGGACTGCTAACTCTAACATCTCATCCCAGGTGCTAAACTTCTGAATGAAGGCCAAAGCCCTACTGCTGTCCTTGCAACCAAAGCTTGTCGTGCATAATGTACTATCCAGTATTACTCCAGCAATATATTTATGTTGCATATACTTGTAAGAGCCACAGCTTTATTATTCCAGCTTTCAACTTTTTAAAAAAACACAGATCTCCTAGTATATTTTTTACGCTACAGTTTCATGATTCATTCCAGTTTGGCTTCAACACAACATTTTTCCACCCACATGGGAAACCATGCCAGGCCTCTGAGGTTTTGCAATATTCTTTTGTAGTATTACTTTTATCAGGCAATCAAGTAAATATTAATATAACTTCTTTTGTTTTTAAGGAAAAGTAATTTTTGCTGCCAACTGCACAACCTTGTGTGATAATATGAACTATCAACATGTATCTTCTTTGAAAAATTCAATTCTATTTTCCAAAACATTTGTTGCTTTAAACTGCTCATGGGTATGAATTTAATATCACAGGTATTTTTTCCATATAGATTGTTCATGTTGATCAAGACTCAAAATCTGTTCATTTTATTCATGTAAGCATTTCCATTTGACTCACAGTAGGTAAAACCCAGAAGCTTTATGAGCGCATTTTAGTGCTCTGGTGCAAACACAGTTATGCTGGCATGTAAGTTTTAATGTTATTATAGCTTATTCTAGACCTTGAACAGCCATAACCTGAAGCAATTTTAGTACTTACAAAACTGTGATAGCATGTTTAGACTGACATATTTTAGCAGTTTAACAATATAATTAAACCAGACAAATGTTCAGGTCTAAATCTGATGTCAGAGTATAAGAATCTGCCTCATATACCCTTTTAAATGATGGGGGTTGGATGATTATTTTGGAGACGGGATGAATACATAGATACATAAGAGAGACTGCCCAGTTTCACAATCTTTTTGCATGACAAATCCCTTTTGCTCATTCACATAGGTGAGTAAGTACTGTGGCACTTCAAGTAAATGCAATCCAAGGTAAGAGCTGTAGAGTAGAACCTGTAAAATATGTAATATAGCAAATAAACTTTCCAGTCATGCTGTGAAATAAAATTGTTTATTATTTCCTGTCATATCGTTGCATGGTAATTTTCAGTTCATGATCCAGTGGTTCCTGCCCAGCATCCTTTCTACGCTTTTTAATCCACAGCTGCAGGAATATAGCTACCATGCTTAACCCATGGCTGTAGGCTACATAGAAATCTAGTTCCTGGTCGTTAAGAAACCACAAGACACATGTTCCTTACATTAGTTAATGCACACATGCACACACACACAAATCTATTTCAGGTTAACTGAAAGGGATATATTGTATAACTTCCAGTTCAACCACTAAACCCCAAAATCCATTATTTGCACATTTCTATTTCCAGCACATGTAAATATGCCATTCCTGTTCATTAACAGTCCCACAACGTACCTGTGTCCTTTCTTCCATGTGAATAGGGCTATTATTCACACTGCCAGCACTTGTTTACCACTTCCATTGCATTCGTTATGAGATATTGGGTAGAATTAACTTGCCTGAATTTAAACTCTGCAACACAGGTGTCTATATCTGAGCTTGTCAAGTTCCAACTGGAGTCAAGGGAAAACTCAAGTCCAATTCGGTTTCCTAAACATATATGACTTATTGATGTGTTAGATGCTGTGTGTTGTCACTGTTTGACCGTAGTGGAATATTTACCTGCCCATGGCAGGGAGGTTGGAACTAGATGATCTTTAAGGTCCCAACCCAAACTATTTTATAATTCTATGATTCTATGTTCCAGAAAAGCATGTGTCACCCCTAGGACTTGTGTCTTATCAGCAGGTTTCATGCAGATATTTCATATTCCTGGTGGCATGTCAAACAACACTAGAATAATCTGCTTAGGCAGTCTTCAAACTTTCCTTTAGCTTTAATAGGAGCTTACACCTAACTGAGATGCAACTGCCTACACTGCAGACACTGTAAATTAGGCTGGCCTGAGTCCTGGCACACTCAGACTTGAGGGGGACAGACACTTGTCTGGTTTGAGCCTTGTGGAGATTTCTCTGACTAACCTAACCTGACTTATTTAGGACTATTCTGAATCCCGACATACTTGTCATGAGATGCTTTTTCCTTTGCAACTGTGCTTAATATCCTTAGACACATATTGAAGAATCCCCCACCATTTGTAGACAGAAAATGAAAGTAATTACATCTTTTTTTTTTACAGTCATTCACATCAATATAATCTGTTACTATCTGGTATAAAAGCACAAACAACAAAGTACAAAGTCAAGAGAATTATCTGCAGTGCTAATTATCACACATTACTAACTCTGCCCCAAGGAAATCAACCAATACTCAAATGTCCATAGGAACTCTCTCTAAAGGGAAACATATTTTTTTCAGGTCCCTTCAATATTCTTACTGTATTTTTAATTCTGACCACCAGCAAGAACAAAATAAACCAAGACAAAAAAAAGAAAGGAAATTAGAAGCTATGGAGAAAACCACAATTAGTACCATCTGTAGCCTAATTATGTTCAACAGCACATAAGAGAATACTCACTCACAAGTGACCAAAATAAATGGACATTCCTAAAGGCTCTCAAGGCTCTAACAACAAAACATCTTTCTAAGACAGTGGACTGAATTTTAAAGAGCACTATCCCACTCAGACTGCAGACAAATGGAATAGCTACAAAATTCAAGGTGGTAGTTCTGGACCCTTTATTGACTCCTCTTAGAGCTTTGCCATGAGTGTCTCAAAAAAGGTGTCTAAGGGTACCTCTGTGTTAGCAAATACACAGTGATGGAAATAGATGCTGAGGAACGATGTGTATGCTGCACACATTTCAGGGAGTTGATGTCAGACTAGTTCTAGTTTGGTCCTGTTGACTGAATTTTCATTAACAATTTGAGGATGTTAGGTAGTCTTCTGGAGCACTTTTTCTGGTTAGCGTCATCCAAAAGCAATCCAACTTGCATATTTTCAAAGGCTCCACAATGTTAACCAAAGCTTTGCTGGCCAGCTGGTTGAGGAAAGTGATTCTGCCTCTCTATTCTGCTCTTGTGAAACCCCCAGCTATAGTACTGCATTCAGCTGTGGAGCCCTCAGCACTAGAAAGACATGGACCTCTTGGAGGAGGGCCACAAAAATGCTCAGATATATAGAACACCCCTCCTATAAAGAAAGGTTGAGAGAGTTGGGGTTGTTCGGACTGGGGATGAAAAGTCTCTGGGGACACCTTATTGTGGCCTTTCAATACTTAAAGGGGGCTTATGGGAAATCTGGACACTGTTTTTAATAGGGCCTATAGTGATAAAACAAGGGGTAGTTGTTTTAAACTAAAGGAGGGTAGATTCAGACTAGATATAAGGAAGATATTTTTTATGATGAGGGTGGTAGAACACTGAGACAGGTTGTCCAGAGAGGTGATAAATACGCCATCCTCAGAAACATTCAAGGTCAGGGGCTCTAAGCAACCTGATCTAGCTGAAGACATTTCTGCCCAAACTAAAACACTAATAAAGACCTCTCCTTAAACAACTCCTTCTCCTATCTCCTGATTTTGACAATATGTTCTGCTTGTGGTTCCTGGGACACCTTTGTGCACTGTATACATCCATCAATCTCCAGAGGTATTTCTGTCCTCTGACAGGAGTATTCATTGAGATAGAAAAAAATTAAAGATGTGAACAGATGCAGATATCAGCATCTTTATGTGATGTGACTATGGTTGCCCAAGTCCATTTCCCCAATTACAGATGTAGTCATCAAAGAAATTAATAATTAACATTCTACATGTTAATTCAGTACAGCCTTCAGAAAATGAATCTTCAGCCATGGGATACACTAACCAATCAGAGTTATTCCAAGAATTTTGCACTGCAGTTGTTCTACAACTGTACTACTACCTTCTCATGCCAGGTTTGGTTATCTGCCACCTTTTGCAATTTATTTGTATAAAGGGGTGTATATGAATTTTACCAGTTTCACAGTCACTGGCTTCTTGGCACCCTTCATAGGGTCTTTGCGTCTTTACTTTTGGTGATGTTGTTAATGGAGCACAAAAGGTTAACCAGTTTCTGAAGGGTGCTGTTTAACAATGGTTGGCCTTCTGAATCATGGATTAGCAAATAATCGTTTGTTCTGATGATGTAATTTTTGTAACTTAACAGTGATGTTACTAAAGGGAGGAGTTCTGTGAAAACTGGTGTGAACTGGTCTCTCTGGTTTGTGATCCTTCCTGTTCCCCTGCTCATGCACTGACTTAGTCTTACTCAGTAAACACATTTGATTCCTAATTCTCCTTCAGACCCTAACTGGCAAACAGCTCAGAGGAATCCTGCTTTCAACTCCAAAGGGATTGAGCAAAAAAGAAATTGCCTTAGTACTGAAAAGTAAAAAAAGTATCTTAGCACTGGAAAATTATTTACTTATGGTCATTGTATTCTAACTCAGCATAAGATTAATTCTCTTAGGACTGCTAATAAATACATTTGTCTTTCTAAGCTTTCAGTTGGCTAAGAATCTTGAATATATCAAGGGTTCCTTTTTACAGAAGCTCCTACAAGACAATAATAATGTCACTTATTATTAGTAAAGTTAAATAAATAAATAACATTGTATTAATATATTTGCTACTGGAAGTGTGTAGTGTTTAAAGCACTTTTAGACTTCCAAGTAATTTTGTTTCTGTAGGTGCTAAAAATTGCTATTTCACCAGGGATGCAGACTTTTTCAGGAATACTTTGGATACTGATTGATAAATCTTGAAATAAAATTCTTCTTTTTTCACCATATCCATCCCTATTCTACCACAGACAAGTGAGTAGGAGTAAGGATTCTCTCACTGCCTTGTACTCATTCACCCCAACAGTGACTATTGTTGAAAAACCTACAGTCGTCATCTGTTCTCACACAACAACATAGACCATAACATGCTAAATAGATGGTTACTTTCATGTATCAAATGCCAATACAGGGAGTATTTCTTTCAATGTAGACTAATAAATATTTACTTGCTGATGATGCCATAGTGGGGATCTGATTGTGCACAATAAAATAAAACATATGTGAAAGACTGGATGCATTCATGGTGGAAAGTCATGCTTAGGCTGTGGAGTGAACAGGAAGGATGAAGCCATTATTCTGCATGACAGATTATGAGTGTGGATTTGACACTTGCAGAATAGAGATGCCTGACGAACACCAAGCCATCTCCTCTGCATGCAGCTGTAATATTTCTCAACTTACAAGCCACCTCGGTTACATAGTCCTGAACATAGTCCACTGCTGACTCGAATCTTTTATCTCTAAGAGAACCACAACATCTCTTCTCAACATCGCGTTAGAGATTTCTTGCTGCTCAAATAAAGTGGATTTTCACGAGAAATTCAGTGATATCAGTACCAGCTCCTGGCCAAGGAGAAACAGCAGAGCCAATTTTTTACTGAGAATCACTGTTTATAAATTATTGACATTGACGATTGTGTGTTTGATAGGAATGGTTGGACTCAATTATCCAATGGGTCTTTTCCAACCTGGTGATTCTATGATTCTACTACTCAAAAGAAGGGCAAAGTACATGAAAAAAAAAGCAAATGCAGCAAGTATCCATACAGGATTATGTGAGAATGTTCCAAACTGTGACATAAATAAATCAAATAGATCAGCATGCACTGATGCATAAATCAATTCAGTCACAGCATGTTTTTGTTTAGTTTAATAGTAGATACTCTGCAAACAATCAGAACATTTTAGTTGCACACTGCATGGTCAAACAATATTGTAAATGTATTTTGTGTGTGTTTTTCAGCTCATATTCTTGTCAAACTAGTGTAAGGTTTTTTTGGTTTGATTTTTTTAAGGTTGAAGAAGTTTCTGGTGACTTTCTTACTGCTGTTAGGAAATAGTAATAAACAGCCACAGTTCTTATCCATTTAGAATATATTGACCTAGAACTTTTCTGAAGAGCATTCATCATATCCTTAAATACTTAGATTGCTTTTGCATCTTAAAGCCAAATGATGTGAGTAGTACAAAGCAGTTTAGTGGTAACACAGTCCATTGACCCACTACCAACAAAGACCATTGGAATTTCTCATTGCTTTCCAACTTTTCAATCAGTCTTAAAGATGGGAATTGATAGGTGAACCGTCCTTTTTTTGCTGGGTTTGAAAGACTGGTTAAAACTCTGAATACCATTCACGTTGATTATAATTTCAAAATTGGTTTTGATGCAGAGTCACAACCAAACCAAACATTTTAAAAATTCCCACAGAATAAAATGTTTTACATTTTTATATTAAAAATAAACCTGGAGGCAAATTCTGGGTTTGATTCGACAAAAAATTTCTCATTGTTGATCATTTATACAGCTACAATTACAAATACTTACTTAATTTGTGGAAGTCCATAGTAAAGCATGGGACATAACATATTAGTTAAAACAAGATTGCATGATAATGGAAATATATAGTAAACTTCTGGCTTCTCTAATTAGTATGTTGAATGTTTATGTGCTGCTGTTGTTGAGTACCAAACTGTTTCATCAGAACTAAAACATGAGTTACTTTGATCTGGAAAATAAGGCAAGGTGTTTCAATGAAATACTGCAGTGACAATTCATCCTACCTAACTTTAATCACCTATGTAAGGCATGTAAATTAGGGGGTTAGTCACCTCAGACTCCCTCTCATGTCACAGGAGGAAGACAGGCACTTTCTCAGGGAGGCAGAAAGACTTGGTGGCTCCACAAGGGCAGACAGAGCCGTGGTGGCTGAGCTATAATGCTGATGCCTGAACAGTTCGTCTGAAGCTGGAAGGATCAAGTGCAGTTTCAGGCACTACCTCATATCTCCTGATTTCCAAAACAAATCAATTAAATTGTGTCATTGTTCCTACTTTTTCATTCGGTTTGTAGAGAGGTTTTTTTTTTCTGGTCAGAAACATAAGAATAATCTTTCAAAACCTTGAATGTCATGGAAGTGCATTTGGTCTGAATCAGCTTCAGCTCTAAGTACTGCAAAAGAGCTGTGTTGCCAATTCATGCAGGAAAAGGTGTGCTTTTATTCTTCAGCAAACAACATTTATTGCTTCAGAAATGGCCTTTAACAGGATCTGGAAAGAAGTCAAGTCACTTGCCCTTTGACCTAAAGCAAGTCAAGCAGAAATGATAATTTTGAGGGACAAAATGGGGAAATAAGAAGAACATCTGAACTGCAAGATGAATCCAGCAACAGGCACACTTGGTGGATCACTCATGTAGTTTCTTTGTAGTCTCTGAATTATATTGTTTTCATTGCAGAAATGTGAACTCAGAATACATTATTGCAAGCCTATGGGAAAATCATCATTATGGGATAATACAGTATTTATCATCTTAGGCAAAAATAAAGGTAAATGGAATAAGATGTAAGGAGTCAAAAGTGGGAAAGAGGCTTTCAGGGTTGTGAGGCACTGCAACAGGTTGCCCAGAGAAGCTGTGGATGTCCCATTCCTGGAGGTGTTCAAGGCCAGGTTGGATGAGGCTTGAGCAACCTTACCCAGTGGAAGGTGTCCCTGCTCATTGCAGGAGGGGTTGTAACTGGATGATCCCTTCCAACTCAAACCATTCTATGATTCTGATATTCCATGTTCTACAGCAATCTCTGGCTCAAAGTGGAACTATCGTAAATAGACGATCAGCTCAGCTGGGGCCTTTTCCAGCTGAGCATTAGAGTTGTCCAGGGATAGACATGCCACAACTGGTCTGGCTTTTGTACAGGAACAAGTCATCCAGAAACATAAAATTTTACTCACAAGATCACTTCCTTTAAACAGCTCCGTTCTTTCACAATCAAAGACTGATGCAGGATGGAGGAAGAGGCTGTTGTCCCTTGCATGCATCACTGCTCCCATGCAGGAATTTTGAGGACAATGGAGGTGGAAGCAGTAAGGAGAGGAAGATGAGAGATTACCTCCCTTCCCCTGCTTTCTCTCAGCCTGATCTCAGAGCCTCTTCTCCTCCAAAGTATTTGGCTCCTGTCCACTGTATTTTGTCAAAAGTCTTCACCAGTTCCCAATATATCTGCAGCCCTTTTCCTGGATGGAAATTTCTTCCTAGGGGACAATTCCCAGATCTTACATTTTGCTCTCTTAAGTGTCAACTATGTCCTGACTTCTTTTAACACTACCTCTACTCTTCTGATAAAAAAATCCCTCCCACTTGAACTTCCTTCTTTTTGTTATCCTTCCAGTCTAACCCCTAAATTCCAAGAGAAAAAGCTTGTTTTTCCTGTCTGTCCAACTTGACCTCTCATGTGTTGTCCCTCACCTGAACTCCTTTGCTAAAAGCTCCCTGGCTCCCTCCAGTCCTTCCTTTCCCCACACAGACACGATGTCCCTGTGCTGTTGCCATCTTCTGCTCCCACCATTACTTGAGACAGAGCTGAATATCAAAATCCAGGGCCCTGCCTGCCTAACCCTGTTTTTTTTCTAGGGAAATCCCTAGCATTTCCTCTCCTTTGACTGGGATCTAAAGACCTCACACTCTCCATCAAGAATCCACTTTGAAGTTTGCTTAGTTGTCAAGGGTAAAACATGCATCCATGAAAAAGAGAAAAGACAGAAGCCATAGATATGGTAGTATACAGCCTTTTTGCCGTTGTGAGTGATTTGAAATCCTTGTCTAGAAAACGGACCAAATATAATTAGATTAAGTGAGAAATATAGGGGTCCAGAAAGACAAGTGGACCTAGAAACAGCATAACTATATCACTAAATGGAAAAACTGCTGGGCTGTTAGTTAAGGCAGAAAGGATCTCAAATTGTCATCATTAAGTTTTATTAAGGATAATGAAAAGCAAGCACAGTTATGTACAGTCGGTGTGGCTGGCCATTGAAGTGGAAACCATATCCTATTTATGAGGCTTTACATACACAACATAGGGAAGGTCAAGTGCCCCAAGACAGGATTCAAGTCTTCATTTTCACCATATTCATCATTCAGACACTTTCAGTTACTTCACAGAAAACACAAAGATCAAGACATGTCTTTTACTTTGCATCTACAGAGCAGAATCTGTAAGTAGGTGCCTTCATCTTCTCTTTCCAAAAGCATACTGCTGAAAATGAGCTGTTGGTGGAATGTTGCTGCCTATTCAGTACAATTAAAGCTGCAGAGGACAAAGTTGTAGATGGGGATTTAATTTCTTCCAGTCTTTGATGTGTCAAATCTCCTACTTGTCCAAATTGAATCTAAAGGTTGTTGACCAGCAATTGTATAAACAGGCCTTGAAGGAGGGAGCTCTGCCCAAACCTACTTTTGGGTTATGACATTTTCCTTGGAGTGATGCTGGTTTCAACACCTTCAGTCAGAGCAAAGTGTTGAATCCAATTCTAACTTCCCCCAAAAACAGCTTAACACAAAGTATTGTATGAAAGGTGGGTGGCAGATCCTCCTCTACTGTCTGTTCTAAAAAAGTACTCACAAAACATTTTCCAGGAAGCCTTCTGGGTGTGCAGTTGGTGTTTTTGAGAATGTCTGCAGGTTTGAGCCCCTCAGGAGACTTCAGCAGAGGAATGCCTGAATTCTTAGGTGGGAGATAGCTATCAGGCTGCTTAAACTGTTCTGGGCATATGCCAAAGCAGAGCTCTGGACACCCAGAAGAGCTGGAGCTCAGACAGGCAGGTGCCTTCAGTAAGATTCAAATAAAGCACCCAAGCACTTATGGTGCAATACAGAATAATTTAATCAAAGAAAGAGAAAAGTGATTTTCCCAATAACATTTGACCCACTCAAGTGCTCAAAGTCTCCATTAAAAAAATTACTTTGATTCTTAAAATTACACCAGCACCTTGACTGAACTAAATATGTAGACTACCATTTCCCTGAGTGCATTTGGGATTTACAAAGTAGGTATTCCATTGCCTAAGGCCCTCAAGGATCCAAGTCTTCTAGGCATGCTCAGATCATGTCTAATGCATACCTTCAGCACTGGGTTCAGCACAGGGCAGGGCTGCCACAGTCACTTTAATTCAAAAAAGGTGGTGTAGGAGAAGTAGCAGTGGTGGTGTTATCCACTTTTTTGCATACTAGCCTACAGGATCAACAGCCTACACAACCACAGATGACCCAGGTTCATTGAATTCTGGCATCAGACTGCAAGCATGAGAGCAGATAAATCCTTTCTGGTGAAGCTGCGGTGTTATCTGGCAATACTTTTGTAAGATTTTTTTATTGTTTTTTTCCATGGTATTCATATCAATGCATATTTTGAAGAACTTACGGAAATTTTCCTGCCCCAGTTGATGTCCTCCATGGACTAGTTTGGTCCTCAGTTAGGTTAATTAACCTTTTGTGTTCAACAAACTTCCCTGATCGGTAAAATAACTCAATCTAATGCGTCATATTCCGAATGGATGGGGACTGAACCACAGCCACCCACTGCCGTATGCGACTAGGATGAATTTAGCCCACTTCCACTGAAAAGGCAAACAGTTACAGCAGCTGTCTGTTGGGACAAGATGATAACAAAGTGTGAATAACAAGACTTCCTTTCATGCAGATATTATGCAGATTATTCTTATTTGGTAACACCCGGAGTTACTCAGAAAATGAAACACATTCTGTTTGGTCAAGTAAATGATTAACGAATATGGGAACCCAAAGGCACCACAGGAAAAAAAAAAATCCCAACCTCATTGCCAGGTTGGATTCAAAATTCTGCAAAGCTGGTGAACGTAGGCTGGAGAAAACAAAAGAGGGCAATGCTATCTATGACACAAGAAGAAAAATAGGAAACTCAGCACAGAGTTTAAAGACGTCTGTGGAGGTGGGTGAGTCACTGTTGCTCACACTTTGAAGTGAGTGAGACAAGCCTGTGCATCATATATTGTTTCCTCTTAATCTGCAGAGAACAGGCCATCCCAAACCATTGATGGAAGCCAAACACTTGGAGCACAAACGAAACGTGACTGGACATGGGTTTCTCTTAGTCAAGCATCCTTGGAGCCTAGAACCACAAGTCAGACTCTGTCAGCAGTTGAAATACTTTGGTTTACAGGTTAATAACCTGGAGATAAAAATGAACTGTGGCTGAAACTAAGCCTACGTGGGCCTAATGTAATTATGAGCCAAGTTTCATACCGCTATAGGGCTGATACTACACCCACTGAAGTCAATGATAATCTTCCCATGAATAACTGAGGCAGGTCCTTTCATCTCTCAGTGCCTGTGCTCATAAAATGGGGATAACGGTGCTTTCTTTCTCCTGCATTTGCAGCCTCAAAAACATTTTGTGGCAAAGACTGCCTCTTTCTAGGCATTCTATGTGACATTTAACATCTGCCTTGTTTAAAATTCTGTCTTGTTTGGAATTTGAAGCTAGAAAAGACATTAGAACTGGCATGACATTTCCCGCAGACATGATGTTCATTGTATACAGAGTACCCCAGACTTGTGTAGATCTGAAGATGTAAGTCTGTGGCTATCACTAAAAACTGTGTGCGCTGCTGGCAGCTTTTGAAACCCCTGTCTAAAAATTCAGGAGGGGGAGAGAGGAGGGGGTATTTTTTATTCTTTGAACTACTAACCTTGTGAAGGCTGTTGCATATCCAAGAATTTTGTAGTTTAGAGGTGCAAGGCTGGCTCCATATATATGTAACTGCTAAGCTGAAAATGTTGGATGTTTACGTACCATTCATTCATATAATTCTGTTTAAATGTGTAGTTCAACATTCTACATTAAGAAGTCTCTACCACGTACAGGACACACAGCAAAAGAAAGCTTTACATGATCTATTTTGTACTGATCTCTATTGATAATTGAGATGGACCCTTCATTTCATCTTTAATTTTCTTAAATTAATGTATGCCTGGTTTGGTGTGTGTTTTTTTCCCTTTTTTCCAACTATACCCTGCATAGACTGTAATTATTCAACATTTTGGAAGAGATGATGACAGCCTTGTTAGTTCACATCCTCTTGGGTCTTTTTTATTATTTTTTTCTCCCTTTTCAAATAAATATGTTTACTTGAACATGACATGCTGGAAAAGCATTTTATTACAGTTTTGCACCAAAGCCTTACACCATCAAATACCATCCAAACATATATACTACATTAAAAGATATAATCTCCATTTAGGCTCAAGTAGAAAGGCATGCCATTTCTAGGCTCCAAGCAACTTATTAATGACTATGATCAAGTAAAATGGTATTAACACTCAAGAGAAATCCTTCTTCAGAGTCCTTAAGTGTCCTCAGTTAGACCTCCAGATCCGGTCAAACTGCTGCCTTGTAGCAGCATATCTGAAAGGTCACAATTAAGGAAAAGAGTCAAAGCTAACAGCCTGCCACTCCTCCATAGTTTCCAGACCACCTTCCATCTTGAAAACCTGGCATCTGTTCTAGAGGATCTGCCCATTTTAAGGCTAGAAAAATCTCTCAAAATGTTTGAGTCTTTCAAAACGTTTTAAAGCCAAATATTTTGTTGTTGCTCTTGGAAGACAACAAATCCTTGGGCAACTGAGCATAGAAAAGAGGGCCGAACAACCTGTTTAGAAAACCCAGCCTGCCTAAACACAGCAAGTTTCAGCTTGACGAAGACTAATTGTGTCGAGGATGGCCTGAAGCCCACATCATGCAGCTAACTTCCGTGTCAGTTAGTTAAGAGCTTCAATGAGCTGAGAGAGAGACTTTCATTTAAATAGAAGGTTTCACTCAGATACTGGAATTGGATTTAGTTTTTCTTATAAAATGTAAACAAGAGAAAGAAAAAAAATGTATTGAAATAACCTGGGCGGCATTTTTTCAGAATTATAGTCACCATAATCCCTGAGATGATTGTCGGGGTTTTATGGATTCCATTATGTTCCACTGCTTTCTCAGAAAGCACCCAGATGTTGAAAATTTCCTTAAATCTCTCGTGGTGCTGCTGGGAAATATGTAGAAGAGAGGAGCAAATTCACTACAGTCTTTTATTCCAAAATGACGCATGGATGTAATACTGCTAGGATCGATTGAGTCATACGGACAAAAAATTTGGTCAAAGATGTAGTGGATTTAGCTTAAAACGTCTATAAATGTTTTGAGGAAGGGGACGATGACTCCTACTTCTTCAAAATAGCACAAAATGGATTTTATGTAAAACAGTAGTGGCTGCCAATAATTCACCAGGCTACTTGAAAACATCTTCACATGACTTCAGGTAACCATATGTTAGAAACTAGCTGAGACCTGGGAAAACACTCTAGGCAGTGGTAGACAGACAGGTAAACTTAGCCGCATGCTTTGCTTTTAGAAGTTCCAGTACGTACTGCCACAACCAGTTTTTGTTTTGTTTTGTTTTTTCCCAGAGAGCCAGTCTGTAACCACAGACAAATGTTTTTCTCTGTTGAAACTCATCCTTATGGCATGACAGCCTGGGTAATTCTTGGTTATACTGTGTATGTAATAAGAATGCTTGAACATAAAAGGGATGAAAGACCAAAGTGAGAGAAATTTTCCCTCAGTTTTATTTTCCAGAAAAGCAGAACCTGGCATACCCAGATCTTTTTGCTGGTTCCTAATGCTCAAACAGTGAAAGCGAGCAGTGGCCACTGATGCCAGTTAGGTTTTTAAACTTATTCAGGAAAACACCCTCTTAGGCTTCCCTTTTGTCACTTTTTCCTTATATGTTCTTTCTCTTACACTCCAGATTACACTAATTCTGTTCAATAGTCCATGGTGTGCAGACTTTGTCTTCTAGTTTCTGATGTCTAGAATCTGTCATCTAGTTTCTCTTTTGTTAATCTTTTATGACTAACCTTATAAATCATCCCTTATCTCACTTGTGTAATCATGCCAATAAAAATTTCAATAAAATGGCGTTAAGAGACCTTCTGTTCATGTCCTATGACTGCGTCGAAATGCTCTAGTTAGCAGTTTAAGGTGAAAAATGTGTTGTTCTTTGTTGCTTGCCCTAAAAATTCATCCTTGACACCTGAAAATCAAACAGTTATTTCTCCATACATTGAAATGCAATGGGAATTCAGCTATAGAAATCTGGGCCCTAGTTCAGCAAAATACCACTATTTGCTTAATAACAGATGAGGCAAGGCTAATTCAGCTTAATTCCACGTATGGACTGTGTAATGCCAGTCAGAACTAGGGAAAGAAGGAAAGTATTTTCATAAGCAGCACAGGTGGGCACAACTGAAGTAAAACATATTCATTTCATATTTATGCATATTTGTGCTCCCACTTTCCAGTCGATCAGGGATCCTCTGCCTTACACAGATGTTCGCCGTGCCCCAGAGAGGGCTTGGAGCTGCCATTATGAGCTGAGCTGGATACAGTCAACAGGATGACGCTCACACAAAGCTGTTGTTCAGCTACACGGCTACACTGAAGGAGCTAATACTCTCTTGTGTAGTCGTTCTCCAACTATCCTTACTCACAGTGTGCAATTCTTTTGAAGTCAGTGTGTCTACGCAAGTGAGTAATGGCCTTAGGATCCGGCGCTTCAACAGTGTATGACGTGCTATGTTTCAAATGCTTCTGCACTGTTGTTTTTAATATTGCTTTGCAATTTACCTACTGGAATTATCTTCTGAATAGCTTCTTTCCATGGATTCCATTATGTATATTCTTTTATTTATTGCATTTTTACTTTGATCTGCATGCCAATCAAGATAAGCTCAATAAAGATAGAATTTTAATGAACATAAGGAACTATGTGTAGCTGCAACAGCCAGTTTTACTAGTTTTATGGGTGTGTGCATTTATTTTTGCTTGTGTAATATCCATATTGTATGGTTGTAGCGTGCTAAGTTCTTCATATTCATTTGATTGTTATAAAGAATGAGAAATCTCTATTATTTTCAAGACTATAAGTACCTAATGTTATGCTTAATATTTTGTGTTTGATTATAGCAAATTAAAGAAGATTGTTAAGAAAAAGAAATACTAAACAGAATCATGACAAAAAATAATGTCTTCCAGAGACAAGACCTTTAAGAACAGAGACCACTAACAGTGAAATGTCTACCATCTGGCTACAAACAGGTTATAGATGGATGTTTCCAAAGTCAGGATCAATGAAACTTGAACCTGTGAAAATTCTTTGTCTCAAGAAGAAAAGGTGGGAAACAAGTAGAAGTTGCTGGATATCTGTTTTTTCTAATAGGAAAGGGGTGGGATAGGAGTAAGTGGAAAATATGGAAAATACAGTAAGGCTTAGATGGAGACATGTAAGTCTTTCACAGAATCACAGAATAATCAGTTTGGAAGAGACCCACCGGATCATCGAGTCCAACCATTCCTATCAAACACTAAACCATGCCCCTTAGCACCTCGTCCACCTGTGCCTTAAACAACTCCAGGGAAGGTGAATCCACCACCTCCCTGGGCAGCCTGTTCCAGTGCCCAATGACCCTTTCTGTGAAGAATTTTTTCCTAATGTCCAGAATGTCTTTTGAAATCTTTCTTTACTCTTAAATGTATTTTGATAAGTAACACATGGGTTACCCAGATAAGACAACCAACACACGAGAGGTGTTTCTGTGCATGTGTCGAACCAAGTTAGGTTATAATCAGGAGACAGTGATAGCCTTTCCCAGACAAAAGTCCAGTGATAGAGTTGTTACGGTGAACGGTTTCTATTCACAATAGACAGAGGCCAAGAAAAAGAGAGCAGGTAAAGAAGAGAGAAGGTAAAGAAGAGAGGTCTTGAGTAGGAAAGGTCTTACAAGAGGATCTGATGCATAGTTTTTCCTGCAACAACAGAATGTGGATTAAAAAACAAGGACCAGTGCAGTTTAGGTACTCAAAATTAGTCAAAAAGTAAAGGTTAGATTTCCTTGTATGTAATGGAATAACATTAATAAAAATTATTATTGCCTCATAATGAAAGCAGTTGTTACCGAACAATTTGTATGTTGACTGCAGTCAAGCATGCACTTTGTGTTCCTTTTCATTTTTTTGACAAAATCGAACTACCCCATTTTTCTGACAACATCGTATTACCCAACCGTTGAAGTCACCTGTGAGTGTTTGGAGTGTGGCACACCACAGACAGGATACTGGACCACAAAGTGATTTCCAGTGAGTGCATCAATAGCAGCTACTGCTGAAGCCCCAGAAAAAGCAGCAGCCCGAGCTTCATTACAGTGCTTCAGTGCAATTGAAGTTGTGCTGCAATTCATTATAGTAGGGTTATAGGGTTGTGGATGTATTCCACAACAAGTGGATTTTGGCAATGAATTTGATACTAGTTACCCATCCATGACACACATTTCAATGCAAAGTATATTTCTGGACAGTCTGACAGAAGGTTGAGGGAAGTAATTCTCTCACTCTAACTCTGTTCTCATGAGACCTTACCTGGACTACTGTGTTCAGTTCTGGAGTCTTAAGCACAAGAAGGGCATGAATCTGTTTGGAGAGAGTCCAGAAGAGGGCCACAAAGGTGATCAGAGGGCTGGAGCACCTCCCATATGAGGACAGGCTGAGAGAGTTGGGGTTGTTGAGCCTGGAGAAGACAAGGCTCTGGGGAGACCTTATAGCAGCCTCACAGTACTTAAAGGGGGTCTACAGGAAAGCTGGAGAAGGGCTCTTTTCAGGGAGTATAGTGATAGGACAATGGGTAATGATTTTAAGCTGAAATAGGGGAGAATTAGATTAGGTATAAGGAAGAAATTTTTTCCTGTAAGGCTTGTGAAGCCTTGGAACAGGTTGCCCAGAGAAGTCATGATTGCCCCTTCCCTGGAGGTTTTCAAGACCCAAGTGGATGAGGCTTGAGCAACCAGCGGAAGGTGTCCCTCAACTTGTCCTTAGTGTAACATTGGACTTACCTTGACAAACAGAGCTTGGTCTGTGCTGTGCATTTCAGATGAGACAGCTCTGTGACTGCATGTAGGATTTCCAGGTTTTGAAAAATATGGAAATACCTGTAGAAGGCCTATTTGTACTGGCCATAGCCCAGGAAGAACACCACTCTTGCATGAGCTAAATGTTCCAGCGCAAACAGCTTCAAGCACAGATCTCTGTGCTTTGGTCAGATGTTCCCATGGTCTTCTGCCTCGTTTCAGAGGAAGTCTTATTTTGATTTGAAGGCAGAATCACAGAATCATGGAATGGCTTGGGTTGGAAGGGACCTTAAAGATAATCCAGTTTCAACCAATAGTAGGGACAATTTCCACTGGATCAGGCTGCTCAAAGCCCCATCCAACACAGCCTTGAGCACCTCCAGAGACACGGAATCCACACCTTCTCTGGGCAAACTTTTCCAGGGCCTCATGACCCTCACAGGAAAAAATTTCTTTCTTTAACCTAATCTAAATCTCCCCTTTTTCATCTTAAAACTGTTACCCCCCCCCATCATATCCCTCCACTCCCTGATAAAAAGCCCCTCCCCAGTTTTACTGTAGGCCCCTCTAAGTACTGGAAGGCCACTAAAAGTTCTCCCTGGAGGTTTCTCTTGTCTAGGCTGAATAACCCAAACAGTCTCAGGGAGTGGAAGAACCTCTGTTAATTTTCAGCCTGAAATGAGAAGGTACGAATAATTCCTTTACCTTTTCTCAGGTCTGTGGTATAGCAAGGTTTGATATTAAAACATTATCAGACATCTATTGCTAAAATTTTGGGATGAAAAATTCATAAAAATTCATACAATTAAAAAAAAAATGTCTTGCTGTCTTCAGAAGTGAGTTAATGGCTAACTTGGTCTTGATGCATCCTTTGGTATAATCTGCATAGTTAAGACATGACGCAGTATAAATATGGGTTGAAACTCAACCTCTGCACTTTAAAGAGCCAGTCCTGCTTCATTGGTTTCAAAGAAATCTAAAGAATGAAAACTGAATACAGTGCCCTACAGGAAAACTGTGCAGCACTGCATATTCCATCAAAGAAAGCCAACAGCAAGAAAAAGGTGTTCACCCATTACCATGAAGAAAATGAATGGTGTACACCAGGAAAACAATTTCACCTCCCTCACCTTAAAGGGAAAATAACCACAGGAGGTGTATCCTTGTTGTACGCACATCCTCCCAGGCAAGAGGGCTGGAATAACAAGAAACTCTCCTGAGGTGTGTGAAACTGCACGTGAACTCTTCCCAATAAACAGCCAAGTCTGGGCTGGTGGGAAGGGAATTTAAGTGGAATCCCTGGTAAAATTTCACTGGACAGAGGAAGCATTGCATGCAGGCTTGCTGACATCATGAAGCAGAAAGGTGAGGGAGTGCACATCCATAATCTATCAGTCTCTTTGACATGTGTGATATGGCTTCACTAAGGCGACTTCATCCCTCAGAGATCTGCTGAGCTGTGCTGCCAGACAGCCTACCTTGCTCATTCCCCGAGGCTGCAACATTTCCTCTGTTGCCACATCCCTCCAGGAGTGGGTTTCACTCTTTGGTTGGGCTAGTAATTCATGGCCTGTGGCCCAGAATGGGTCTAGATCTCCATTCCAGAGGACCTGTAGCTACCCCAGTGGAAGGAAGGTGGACACAGGCATCTTGCTAATGTATGGAAGTTGAGTGCTAACTGTACTTCTAGATATCATAGGAAAAGCTTCTTGTGTGTGTCAATGTGCAGCCCATAAAGAATACACTAAAATCTCATCTAAACCCTGCGTTAAAAGAAAAAAGGCCCGTCCTGTGACTGCAGAACCACCTCTGTCCATGAATCTGTAGCAAATGATACAACAGAGTTGCATCAAGTGCAGCAATATCTAATCGTTCACGTGTCATAAAGCAGATAGTTTATCACCTAACTCTCCACACAACAGAACCTGTATTGTTCTTATTATGAGCATAACTTTGTACTCTGCCAGGGATCAATTCATGTGTGTCTCTTTTGCTCACAAATGTATTTTGTAGTGAGGAGTAGTGAGGAGACACACCTATTTTTGCTGAAATAAACGTGGATTTAGGTCAAACCTTTTTAAAACTACTGTCAAATTCACAACATTTTCTAGAGCAAAACTGTCTCTCCATTTCCTTCACTGCAGAAATAAATGAAGCATTTTTGTTTTCTTTTAAGTGGAATGCTAAATTCAATTTGAAAGCTGCACAGCACATTTTCTTTTCGACAGATTCAAGATGATTTATTGAAGGACAAAAAAAACCAAACAAGAAAGTCAGTTATTCTCATAATCTTGTCTCATTGAATATACTGAGGGCAGCATCCTACTACTTGCAAGTAAGTATATTTTTAAAGGGCAAGTTCTCTGAAACAAAATATGTTACAAAGTGATGCAAATTAAGCAAATGTAATGCAAATTAACATTCCTAGTGCCAGTAAAAAAGTATTTTGAGATACAACTTGGAAACTGAAGAAACTGGATAAATAAAATGTATTCAGAATCATGTATTTTAGAACTAAATATCATAGAATCATAGAATGGCTTGTGTTGGAAGGGACCTTAAAGATCATTCAGTTCCACACCCTCTGTCATGGGCAGGGACACCTTCCACTGGATCAGGTTGTTCAAAGCCCCTTCCAATGTGCTGTTAAACACTCCCAGGGATGGAGCATCCACAACTTCTCTGGACAAGCTTTTCCAGGGCCTCACCATCCTCACAGGAAAAATTTTCTTTTGTACACCTAATCTAAATCTCCCCTCTTTCAGCATAAAACTGTTAGCCTTCATTCTATCACTGCACTCCCTGATAAAGAGCCCTTTCCCGGCTTTCCTAATGGTCCCCAACAAGTACTGGAAGGATGCTAAAAGTTCTTCCTGGAGCCTTTTCTTCTCCAGACTCAACAAACCCAACTCACCCAGCCTGTCCTCATTGGAGAAGTGCTCCAGGCCTCTGACCATCTTCATAGCCCTCCTCTGGACTCGCTTTAACAGATCCATGTCATTCCTGTGCCGAGGCCTCCAGAACTGAACATAGTACTCCAGGTGAGGTCTCATGAGAGCAGAGTAGAGGGGAAGAATCACCTCCCGTAGCAGTATGTATATTAAATAAAAGTAACACAACTTTTCTAAAAGAGAGATTAAAACTTTATCCTCTGTGATTATCTGTGAACAGATTAAAGTTGTATTTTTAATCTAACAAACAGTTATAACATTATATCAAAACCCTTTGAAACATAATTCTGGTTTAGAAAAGGCCTCATAAAGCTTGAATGTGAATATTCATTGAAATGATCAAATGCTAGGAAAACACTGACATCAGAACTACAAAATTAACTGCCTGTGGAAAAACTAGTAGGGTGCCATGCTGAATAAATAGTACCCACAATAATCCCTGATAATCTATTTAAAAAATAGATGTTTGATTTTAGATGCAGTTCTATGGAATGAGTGAATGAATAAAAGTAATAAAGGCTGGAAATGACCTTAGGAGGTTGCTGTGTTCCCAGATCATCCCTATAGGCATTTTTCTAACCCATTCTTAAAAGCCACCAAAACAGAAGATTTTCATTTCCTTCAAGTGAATTTATCTTTTTATAGTTGTCTTCTTAATGTAGTAGACCTTTACACTCCCTCCTTAGCCTTCCTTTTTTAGATGAAGCAGTTCTTTTTCTATAGTTCTGCTGTTGTATGTCATGTTTTCTAAACCTCTTAACCTGCTTGTAGCCTTCACCTGGAGTTTATCTACATCCTTGTTCAAGTGTAGATCCCAAAATTGGGCAGTGTCTTCCAGCTGAGATTTCAACAACGCCAGAGAGCTCCTGTCTCTTACAGATGATATTCTTGACCACATCATTCTGAATTTGTCTAGTTCGAAACCACCTCAGATTGCTGACTTGTTTTGTGCTTCACAGTAATCTCCAAATCCTTTCCTGTTGTGCTGCAATCATTATTCTCCATTTTATTTGTGTGTTTGATTTTTTGACTTTTCCTACTGAACTGCAGTTCTCTGCACTTCCCCCTGCTTAGTTTCATTCTGAGGATTTCAGGCCATTGCTCCACTTTGGCCATTTGATTTATGAACCTCTCCTCCAAAGTACTTGGAGCATCACGGCATCAGTGCCATCTCTAAATTAACTGTGTGTGCATGTTCCTAGCCTGTTGTTTAGACCCTTAATGAAAACTCAGATTAGGGCTAGGACTAGGATGAAAAGCTGCAAGGACCCCACTTGGAAGGACCTCATAATTTTGCAGTGAATCTCATGTTTTCTCTTTAAGAAAGACATCTCATGCTGTCATGCTTCCCAATTATCTCCTATAGACTGTGTTTCCTCACCTTTCTCATGGTTTCATGAGAGACAGTGTCAGAAAAGTCTTACCAAAATCTCTATCTACTCTTCCCCACCCTTCAGCAGGTTACTTATCCATTCAAAGAAGGAAAAGAGTACTTTAGAGCAATATTTTCTCAATGAATCACGCAACAATCCTTATGTTCTAAACAAAATTCTCATGTAAATTGATTTCTCAAATAAATGTCTGAACTTTCCTAATGTATGAATAAACTTCCCATGTTTAAAAAAAGAAAAAAAAACATAAAGACAATCATCCTACAGGTATGTTTAAGTATTTCTATCAGACAGCAAATGAATAAAACTTACGCTTCACTTACAAACTGTTTGATTTGCCATTTGCCATAAAATGTGTCTGTACAAAGAGAAGTATAGTCATGCAACATAATGGTTTTCCCATCTTTTCTTGTCACACTTACTTGAAAGTGCAGTTTCTTTCTTCACTCCCTGCATGTAACCTCAAAATAGTATCTCATGGTCACAAAACTCTTATGTTGTGTAAATATCTTTTAGAGCATTTGATCTTTTTCCCCCTTCTTCCCTCCTCTTCCATTAGCAGTTTTTATTGCAACTGTTTGAATACAAGTTAATGAAAGCTCATGTTTCTGTTTACACTAGGTCAGTATTGGTACGCAGAAAAAGAGGGGAAACAAAAAGTCTAGGCATCATTATAGAGATTGTCATCAAACAACCACTATTTTCTAGTTTGTACTTGAATCAGTGTCTGGAATGACAATTCAGGACCTGGCAGTTAATGCATTAAAAGGACTTCTTCAAGGATTTTTTGTAAAATACTATTTTACTTCTGTGTGCAGTGAAAGGCAGCATATTTTAACCTGGTAAATAATTTAAATTAGATAATAACTTACACTTGTCAATGAATGATTTGTGATTGTGGAATGATTTCAAAGAAGGTATGCAGCTCTGCTCAGCGCTACATGGGGATGGCAGGTGAATCAAGACTGCACTAGGAGTCCTTTGGACTTTTCCAGGAGAGCAATGGAAAGTCTCCAACAGTGGGAATGGTGCTGTTATATCACGCAAGGGACAAGGATGATAAGAAAAGCCAGGTAGAAAGTGCGTCCTTCCTGCGGCTGCAAGGAGCTTCATCTTTCTACTTTTCTGTATTAGGGCACACAAGAAGAGAAGAAAACAGCCCAACAACAGCTCTTCCATAAGCCCTTCATTTTTCGTTGAGTTCCTTCTGCGTGGTACAGAAGGTATTAAAGTCCAGTGGCTATTTTATCCACTCGTCCTGTAAGGTCTGCGGGCAGCTTTACTGTCATACTGTATACTAGAGAAGATTTTCTCTTCTTCTCCACTTCATCTGATCCATTAAACCAATTCCTATTTTCCTGTGCAGGGAATGATCTAGAGGATATAGGGGATCTTGGAGATTTGGATCTAAAATATATTTTCCCCAGTTTTTGTTATTGCTTATATTCAACACACTCAGGCTCATTTGAAAACAAGTCAGTCATCTTGTGTCACTGATCCTTTGAACTAGTGTATTTGCAGCAGAAACATCATCATCTTTTGTTGCACTTATTGTAATCAACACTATTAATACCAACATTTCTAGAAAACAGAAATCCAAATTCTAAAAAGAGTTTTTTAATCATCCAAGCTAGTCAGAGACAGCCCCTCAATTCTGGGCTAGCGGTTGCTTACCAAACTAGCTCTCCTTGCTTATCAGTTAACCTCCAGCCTACTGACAGCTTTTTCATAGGGGACAGTCAATACGATGACAGCTTTTTCAGGCAGGACAGAACTAACTGTAAAGTACCCAGATCAAGCACAAGCAGCATCAGTATGAAGTTTAGTATAGGTATGTATCTCAACCAGGTAGATATTTGTGTTGTCGACCCCATCAGAGCTCTATACTGCTGCAGTTACACTACCAGACAATTTGAACTGGTGTGGTAATATTAATGCTTGCTACAGTGACACTCTCGATTGAACTATGCCGACAACCTAAAAAGGAAGAGATTTACTTGGCTCATTTTCTAATAATTTTCAATAATAGCCAGCAAAGACTGTTGATCCTTATTTATTCTTCTAACTCTGTGTATTTTGTAGTGTTTAGTAAAAAAATAGCACACACTCCAGCAGCAACATCTAAATGTCTTCAAATGTCTACACAAGAATGAATTGGTATCATTCAAAACAATTGAAAAAACACACTAAAATCTGAATACAGTAAAAATACGCAGGAATTCAGAAAAATGGAAAGCAAAGAAAAAGAACCATACTGAATTGCAGTTTCAGATGTGTCAAACTTGAAGAATCGAACTATTAGTGTGTTATTGATATACAAATTGATCAATGATAGAAGTATGTAGAACGAAAATTTTATTGAGAATACCAGTAATATGCATTAAGAGTTGAATACAGCAATGTTAAGATACATAGATAGATAGATCGTTAGATAGATAGATAGATAGATAGATAGATAGATAGATAGATAGATAGATAGATAAACAGACAGACAGAGAGACAGACCTGGAATGAGGAACTGTCTACATTGTACAAAGATAAGTAGTAGGGGAAATGTTCTATTTGTATTCGATTAGTACATAAATATTACAGTTCCCATGGTGTTGGTATTTGTCAAACTACTTTCTAAAGAGAAGTTCAAATACCGAATAGTTAAATGACTAAGAATGTCATTTAAATGTTAGTTACTTCAAAAACTTAGTATGTAACCATATCCACCCAAAGCATTTACAAATTCCAAACCACCACAATTATTTTTGAAATTATAACCCCTCCCATGAAATATGTATAAACAGAACTCTCCCTAGTGAGTCCTTGAAAATCTGGCCCTTTGGCTCCAATCTATGGTTCCTTGGTTAGTTAATTAATAGGCTTTTCCCAGAAAATAAATGTCATACAAATTTGAACAATGGACAAATTCATGGAAAACGTGAACAGCTCATATGCAGATCAGGAACAGAAGAAACAGAGTTCTTCAAACAACTTGAGACATCAAAAAGTCTCTTATTTTGGTTAGCACCAGAAAGAGTAGGGTCCTAGCACGTCTGAGAGGCAGTGCGGTAATAAACCATTAGAGGTCATGTAATTCTGGAATGGAAATGCCCATGAAGGCTTGTAATGATTTAGTCTCTCTCTGTTCCTGGCATTCCTGTTAAATTTAACCTGGGTTTCCCAATTTCCCATGCTACAGAAACTGCAGTAGGTTTGGCAACGACTGTTCTCCAAATACTACATGGAGGACTAAAGAAATCATTACAGAAGGGGTGAGGAACACATGTAAGCATCTTTAAAAAACACAATCCATTGCATGTGTACTTTTGGACAACTACATCTATAGAAAGCTGTCTTTTTGCACATCCATAATTTCAAGCTTGCTGATAGCTTGTCATAGTCAGAGGATACACTCACATCTTGATGTTATACATGTTTCTGAGTGCTTTGCAGACTAAGGTTCTACTTCACCTGTTACATAGAAGTATAAACAGCAGGCAGCTCTTTATTAAGCCGATGGAAGGGAGGGAAATCAAATGAGAATTTAATACATCATAAAAGTTTTCCAATGATTGGTTTTGCATGAAAAACTCAAGCAAACTCTAAACATTTCTGGATGGAGGTCTCAAAGGCACATCAATATATTCTTAGTAATAAAAACCCACCCTTGTGTTGCTTACATATTTCATTTACCCACTCGCTGTCTTCATCCTGCACATCTGAATAAGACAAAGTCTCATTAAAACTAATGGCAGTTTTGCCTGAACATGCACCTGCAGGATCAGGCTTCAATTGCTGAAACTCACATTTACTCCCTGAAACTACCAGCAGATCAGCATGTTGATAAGCACTGAATACATTACTGCTGGAGAACATACAAAGCTGCGTTTGAACAGGTGACATTTCCTTTTCAAGGCAGACCTGTTCAAAAGTTTAGCATTAATCATTTCCAAGCAGGCATAACAGAATTATCTACTATATCTGTCAACTTTCTGCTTTTTATAAAGGTAAACTTCTTCAACCTCTAAAAAGCAATGTCAAAAACAATAAAATAGAGCCACTGATTAACTACTCGGTGCAATTTAACATCAGCATTAGACATCAACAGTTGCTACATGTCTGCAATATTGATGTCTGTATACATATACATATTTATATACTGCTTGAAGTGAGAGATAATATTTAGTTTGATTACCTCAGACTCTGTTCTGCTGAGCACTACAGTAACAATAGACTTTTCACAGATGAATAAACGCACTGAACACACTGGACTGGACTAGCAATTAATATCCATGTATGCTACAAGAAGGTAGAACAGATGCACTTGTATCCTATTTGAAGGGTCTCCATGGGCTTTAAGTGCTTGAACTGCTACAACCCATTTTGAAAAGAAAAGCACTAGCACACTTCTAACAGTACCTGTAGCACTCCAGAAGCTTCTACTAGCACCCGTGAGGTTTCCTATGCAAGTGGGAAAGAGGATTGTCCCTACTTGCCCCACTTCTAGTTTGCTGGTGGGCGACCTGGTACCTAGCAGGATTGTGAACTGAGAAGGAGTCCCCTGGACTCTGCAAAGTGGGTTTCAGACATAGCCAGGGCTGCACTTGCAGATTTTACAATTCATGCATCCCAGCTACGTTACACTAACAAACGGCCCTTGCATGGAACCATCACACAACGGAGCTGGGGAAAGATCTGGAGCACAAGTCTTATGAAGAGCAGCTGAGGGAACTGGGGTTGCTTAGCATGGAGAAGAGGGGGTTGAGGGGAGACCCTATCACTCTTTGCAACTACCTGTCTCTCCTCCCAAGTAATAAATGATAGGACGAGAGGAAATAGCCTCAAGTTGCACTACGGGAGATTTAAACTGTATATTAAGAAAAAATTCTTCAACAAAACGGCTGTCAAGGGCTGACAAGCACTGGAACAGACTGCTTATGGAAGTGGTTAAGTCACCATCCCTGAAGATATTTAAATAACATGCATATGTAGCACTTAGGGACTCATGTGGAGGACTAGGCATAGTTAGGTTTACAATCGGACAAGATCATCTTAAAGGTCTTTTCCAACCTAAATGATTTTGCGATTCTGTGATTCTCCAGCATCAAAACTGGCCACCTCACAGTGTATCATGCCATTTTTATTAAACCCTCTTACTCCACAAAACAGGCTGAATACACACACGCAATGCCACCTGGAAACAGTCCCTTGAGTCTGTTGAATACCTAGTCATGCCAGGGAATTGTTTCTGTGAGAGCTTGATGGTCCAGGCCAAAAGCATATCAGTAACCAGTCTGATGACTTCAGTTCCAGTGCCCAAGCACTGTGTAATTTACCAGTGGAAAGATGGACTCACTACATGTGGTCTTAGGAACAGCCTCAGGGAGTGTCTCAGAGTGAATGTATAGAAATATCCCCTGAGGCTACTGATGGGACAGGTAATTTCTTGATCTGAGCAAGATTGTCAACATCTGGCCTATAATTAACACCATTGTCCAAGTTGGTAATAAACTGGTAAAATAATACTTAGCATTGTTGCTCTGTTTTGATTAATGAGTGTGTATTTAACTAAACAGTACACATTAACTTTTATTAACAGAACGTTAATTGTTAACTACACATTACCTAGACATTCAGTTGGATAATTTCTTCTCTGTTAATATGCTAATCAATATGCCTTTGGATGAAATTATGTGAAAAACCTCATCCTGATATCAGAAACATATTTCTGAAATTATTTTTCTTTACAGATAGTGATTAAAGAATTCTGAGTATTTTAATTCCTTTCCTACTGGGATATTTTTTAGTAATCAGGCTGCAGAAATACCACTCTGCTTGTATGATCACCAAACAGCCATCACATTTCTATAACCTCAGATCTTGTCATCTCAACAAATTTTGCAATTATCAAAGTTTACTCATTAAGAAGCTCCCATTCTGCAATAAAAATGAATTTCAGTGCCAGAGTAATACCTGAATAAGGCTTCCTGATAACCCTGAATCCTAGAGATTTTATTTGGAATTATACTTGTAGGTTTCCATTGCTCTTTTTCTTCAATAGGAGGTTAGGCAAAACTGCATATGTATCTAGATTCTAGTGCCATAGACACTAATTTGAGAGACTGAGCTAGACCATGCATGGAGAAGGCTTTGTGTTTGTTGGTTGAAGTGACAGGGCCTGATTGGCAGGCTTAAAACTATATAGGTTACTCATGGATGATTCGTATTTAGATCAATTACACGATTGTTAGATCACATTTAGATTATTCAGGACATGAATCCTCCATGGGTCAGAGGACCGACAGGCCTAAAACTATATGAGTGACCCATGGATGATTTGTATTGCATTGCTATGTGTACTGTTCAATCTGTAACTTTTCAGATTCCTGTTATCAGTAGAATTTTGCTATGCTATTCTTAATATATAGAGTGTGATAGTGTTTCATTATCGGCAGAGTTGTGCTGTGTGAGAAAGTTTCATGGTTGGCATTATCAGTAGAATTGGGTTCTGCCACCTTAATTGTAGCTCTCAAGTATACAAGATGAGAAAAGAAAACTAACAGCACCCTGGCTGACTGATCAGCACGAGCATGGATGCTGTGTGAAAAGAGAGGAGCAGCACAGGGATGTTGCATCTCTATGGTCCCTTACCTTAAAGACAAGAGATATCCAGCTGCTTCCTCCTCTCCACTTCTGGGACCTTGGCCACGTTCCAGGAGGAGGTAAGGTCAGTAAGCAGCTGGGGCCGTACTCTGCTTTTTGGGGAGATGCAAGTTATTTGTTCAATGGTATAGAAGCTAAGCCCTCACAGCAATGGTTGGGAGACCTCACGCATGACTGAACGCACTATGTCAATTCTTCCCAATTGTCCAAGGACAGGGTCTCCAAATTCCCACTACGAAAGAAAGGGGCTCCGTGGTGACTGTGGTTCTGTCTGATGATAAGAAGATTAGTGATGTGTGTTTCTTAATTACTATACTTATTCTCTTGTAGTAATGATTAGATGCATTAGAAAGCTGTTACTGTTACCTTGTTGATCACTACTAATCATTTGTTACCTTTCTTGCTGTGATAAGTTGAGTAAAACTTGATTTCACAGAGTATTTGAGAGTTTGGGATGATGTTTTGTAAGTTATAAAGAACTTCAGATTTACTTTGTGAAATAGCGATGGCTCAATAACCAGTCCTACAAGAGGAATGAAACCAGCATATTAAGTATTGTCCTTTAAAGATACCGTATGTACTGTTAACGTGTTCCTTGTTTTGGTGGGAATGGTTGGACTCTATGATCCGGTGGGTCTCTTCCAACCTGGTGATTCTATGATTCTATGATTCTATGCTAACTGTGCTTTGTGCTCAGCACCTTGTGGTAGAACATTGGTGCAGTGCTGAATGTGCTGAACTCTCTGTGATGATGAGTAACTTGGGCCAGGACTAAGAGAAACTTGCAACATGGGGCTTAACAAGCATGTGAGCAGCTACATTCAAGTTTTCTTTCCTACAGCTTCCCAGTACCACTGTAGGCACCTCACTTCCACAAATTCTTGCCTTTTTGACTCAGGAAGTTGTACACAAACCTAGAATCATGCCCCAAGCATATTTCCCCTGTGACAGAACTGAGAAGCTTGGCCCCTGCTCAAGCCTCAGCCTTGCTAGGATCCACAATCTGAGGAACTTTGGGCTACTGGTCTTTCCTAAGGCATCACACACACTATCTGGATCCATCTATCTCCATACAACAGGGTGGCTTATACCACTTTTTGTAAAACATAGCCAAAGGAAGAGCTGCCAGCAACCGCTTTGTGTACAACAATTTAGCAGCTAGAGCATTCATGAAGGGTGGGTGATATGAAGTTTATGGTAGTTTCCCATCTGGAGAGGTTCAGCTACCCATCTTACAAGTCCCCAGGGAGTGCTATAGCCGCTGCTGTGTTGAAGTTGCCAGGCTGTACAAAATCAAACACAGAGAGCTAGGGAGAGAAAGCAATAAAATGCATGACTCTGCATCCACCAACAAGGAGAAGAGTCCTAGGTGTTGGTCCTTGTTCCAAGAGTTGTTTGTGTATTTTATCTAACAATTATTTCATGTAAACAGTCTTCATATGAGGGATGGGAATCCCTGGGGCCAATCCAAAGCCCATTGAATTAAATAGAAATCAAAGCCAACTGAAGTCAATAGAAAGTTTTCCACAGATTTCAGTAGGCTTTGGATCGCGTCAGGAATACTTCTTGGGTGGTAAAGGCTCCATGCCAATGCACCAAAGGCATGTACCAAATGCATATTAACACACACGTTGTGGCTTCCAACGTACTGAAGGCATGTACCGGTTGCAAACTAACACACACGTTGTTGTGGCTTATTGTTATATAGGAACCAGCCTTGAAAACTATTTTAATATCCTGAAGCAAACTTAAGAGTCAATGATTCAAAATGTGGGTCTTGAATGTTTAAAGGCCCAGTCATGGAGTCCTTAGGCTAAGTTCCCACTGTCTGCAATGAGAACTCTCTCTGAGGAGAACGGGCAGAGTCAAGATCTTAAGACTCACATTTGAAGGGTATTTTGATGCCCCTGGCACAGCCATGACTGCAGTGTAGTGCAGAGATAGTCAACCTGATTTGAAACTATGCAATGTGGGTAGCGAACACAATTCAGTCATATTAGCATAGCCCTTCATATGGGTTAATTAATCCTGCCAAGAGGCAGCTTGAGGAGAAAGCTGCATAAAGATGGATGACTTCCGACTAATCTCAAGGTAGCTTTGCAAAGTACTGCTTTGTGCCATGTAGACTTGTTAACTATCCTCCTATTCCAAACATTACACAACTTCTGAACCTGTGACAGCTATTGCAATTGTGTAGTAACTGTGGACCCTTCTGTCCACTCCATGGTAGAATCTGTCATGCAGATTGATATTTCAGTTACCAGAGCTCACACACTGAGGCTTCCCTCTTACAGGGCAAACCACCCCAGGTTAAAGTTTGGCATGCAAAATTCTAGCAAAGAGATTTTCCATGTTTTCTTTTTCCAAGAAAAAAAACACAATCAGTTCTCTTAGTGATTTCAGCACCACAAAGCTTATACTCCTGGAAACAATTCCCAGCACAAGCCAGCAGGATCTCATCACCAAGCTTTGACCATGTTCCTCATTCCAGTCTATAGTGACTATTTCTCTAAGGTTTCCTGGGTAGCCTTTTCACATCCAAGGATTCCAGTTCAGATTCCTTTTTCTGAAGACATACCTTCTAATAAAACTGTCTTCCTGGCAACTCTGCAAGTCTAATTTGCCCAATGGAATTTTAAGCTTTGTTTATTAATTTGAATGGGGTTCCAGTTAACATACAAGCCATTTCAGTATCCTGACTGTAATAACACCTAAATCTCAACTCCAGGAACAAATTCAGATACAGTGGATGCTTCTGCAATCCACTCTAGGTAGCATTTACACTTTGGTGTCTTGACAAATATCAGGCTGGATCTATGTCCTTGCTTAGCATCTCCTCATGGCAAGGGTTATGGTCTCAGTCCCAGAAGTGTATTTTGTGAGAGACCTAAACAAGACCCAAACAAGTTGCTCAACTGAGAATCCCACAGGATTTTACTCATAACTGGAGATAAGATCTTTGCCCCACAGATCTAAAGAGACAAATTAAACAGTAGTAGACAGACAAACCAGTCACCTGTCATGTTTCTCAAGTGATTTGCCACATTGTGGGCATTCATATTACCAGCTGGTGAGGTGCAAGAGAAGGGAGGAGCAGGTTTGATTTGGCAAGATCCACCTTGGTTCTAGGAGCACCTCTATAGCAATCAATTTCATACTAATTGCCCATCCTAGGCACGTGACACCACACATCTGTACCCAGTAGGCAATGTAAAGCATATTTCTGTACGGCCACCCTAGACTGCTTTGAGATTGCCAGCAAAATCATGCGTTTGTGAAGAGTGAAGACTGCTGGAGGACATAAGGAAGATATGATTTCTCCCTTTTGGAGGTACCTTGTATCCCCACTGCCAGTGGGGTGCCCTCAGCTGTGTGCTGCATGACTCCAGTTATAGACAAAAGGCAGATTTGTTCCTCAACAATAACTTCTCCAGAGCAGTAAGTAGCTAAAGAAGATAGACCCACAGAGTGAAACAAACCCCTCCTTACATAGATCATCAGAAGCTACCAAGGAGACAAGTGCAAAGAGGCACTAAGCCTTTTGCACATTATGGCTGTAAATTTGCTTTCATGTAACTGTAATGAAAGAGGCAAGTGCTATGGTGAGATCCCAACGCAAAGTCAGTTCTTAACCGCTAATGTTGAAATTTATGTTTCAAAATTCACTCAGCCAGTTGCACTTAGTAATGAAAAGACTTCTCAAAACAACAGTGATGTTCAGACTTAGAGAGGGTGTAAAGGATGGAGATGTCCCAGTGATGTAGCTCTGTATTCAGGATGGAATAGTGTGTTACTTTTTGTGAAAAATCAGGATGTTTAGAAAAGTGAAGGCAAACAAAGGATTCAACCAGCATCTACAGCACTTGGAATTTGTATCATTTAAAACATTACAAGAGTCCTCAATGGATGAACATACTATGTGCATGTTGCACATTCATACCCTCAACAGGCTGAATAACTTCAAAGAAACTTACTCTGCGGATTACCAAAAAAGCCTTTTTAACATTATATGCCTTCAGAAATGTTTTGGTACCTGGTGCCAAGAGTCTGTATTTTTAAAATTCCCTACTTCAGCCTGAGTTCTGAACCCATTAAAATCAGTAAGACTTTTGACATTGACTTAAAAGAGTGAAAGATCAAACAACTATCTGACAGTCTGTTACAAGAGTCAGAAATAATTAGGGAGTTTTGAAGCCTGTCCATAAAGGGGATTTTTCTTTGCTTTTAAATAAGAAATGTATTCACAAATGTGTTTTGGAAATACTAGTTTAAACTTAGAAGAAGGAAGATTTAGCATGAAGGCAGATGTTTGACTCAAGTTTTTGGTCTTGTTTCATAAATTTGCACATTTTTGTCATCTCTTCTTATCTCAATAAGAAAGAGGAAGCCAGGATGATATTTACATTGGAACTAATGGAACAGTTTATGTTTTGTTTAGTCAGGGATGGCATCTCACGTAGAATCATATAATGGTTTGGGTTTAAAGAGACTTCAAAGCTTACCCAGGTCCACCTCCCCATCATGGACAGGGATACCTTTCACAGGATCAGGTTGCTTAAAGCCTCATCCAAACCGGCCTTGAACACACCCAGGGAATCCACAACTTCTCTGTACAATTATGTACAAAGTACATACAAAGAACATAGAACAATTTCACTGTCTTTTTCAAATCCTTTCTTATTGCCCTCAAAATTTATCCTGATTCACAGAAGACATCATGAAAACATGCTTTCACTGCACTGTCTGGGCTGCAGTGAGACTTTTGGTATCTCTGCATTTACAGCTTGAGGGCCAACCATCACAAATTATTTCCAGAACTGAATTTATCAAATGAAAAATGCGTAGATACATACACAGGTCTCAAGTAATTGATTTCTGGTGACACTTAGTTTCAAAACATGGTGTTTATTAACAATGTAACCTGCATTTGTTTACAACAAAGCAAACATATTTATAATTCTCCGGCCATCAGAAAACTTGTGGAAAAGAACAGCCACAACCTGGCCCAAACCATCACTCTAGGAAAGGCCAATTTGTTATTAGATTCAACTGCTGCTGAGCCTCCCATGCTCCCATCAGTCTTCTCAGGGCGTGCAGTTGCTGGTCCCAGTTGTGGATATGTCTATGTCACAACTTCCTGAGCAACCAGATCCCTAGACATGGTCTTTTCCAGACCATGCAGATGTGGGAGATTGTTTCTGTTCCTTAGAAACAATATGACCCAGAAGAATAGAAACACATGTGTTAGTGAAAGAACCCTGTACCTACATGTATACACACATGCACAATTTACTCTTAAATGAGAAGTTGTTAGCATCTCTCTAAGAAAATAAAGAAACTCTTGGGTACTTCTTGAGCACCTCCTGTATTCACCGTGGGCTAAAATATTTAAAATTGTCAGTTGCTCTCCCAGCAACACAGACTGCCTAAGCATTTCTAAAACTGGGTGTTATTCTTGTCAAAGCTACATATATCTTTTTTTTCTATTTAATTTGTTTAGTACCTAGATAACAACATAATCCCTTTTCCAACCACCATGTGCAGCCACAAAACCTATAATAAATGAGATAGTAGGAAAATGTTGGATTGTGTTTCATGGTTTGTAAAAGACAAGCGAACATGTCATACTGTTGTAACAGGATAACTGAATATATATTTTGTAGATATTTTCAGAGCCCATCAACATAGTACCACATTGCTGTATAAAAGTATCTACTCCTAGTCCTTAAAAATGAGATTTAAACATGGAATTGGTCACATACTTATTTCTGGAAAAGGTTCAGATGCATCTGCATCAAGCGTGTAGTTATAAAAGACTACACATATCAGTCTTCCAACATTTTAAGTCATCGGAAAACTTAGTGTTCAAGAAGGCGCCAAAATTTGTGCCCTGTGGATGTACTGTTGAGAACAATCATTTAAACAAATTGTGTTTTATCTTTTGATATATTCACTGACCATTTTTTTCCCAGTTTTGACTGGGAATCACAGTCTGATGGCTAACCTTGACACCTCTGCCACGACTGTCTACACATACCCAATAGAAGGACCCCAGCAAACCTGACCCTATGGAAAGATGAAACTGGAAGCATTTTGGAAATCTGGATGACAGAGACACAGCTCAAGCATTCATGGATAAGCCCACAAGAAATTAATGATCTGAAAGGAGCAATTTGGTTTCTTTTTTCATTACTAAGTTGGCAATGTAAGAATCATCATAAAATCGTGGGATCGTACAATCATGGAATAGTTTAGGTTGGAGCAGGCCTTAAAGATCACTAGGTTCCAGTCCCCTGCAATGAGCAGGGACAATTTCCACTGGGTCAGGTTGCCCAAAGCCTCATTCAATCTGGTCTTGAACACCTCCAGGGATGGGGAATCCACAACTTCTCTGAACAACTTATTCTAGTGCCTCACCACCCTCAAAGGAAAAAAATTCTTCCTACTATCTAATCTAAATCTGCCCTCTTAAAACCATTACCCTCACCCTGTCCCTGCAATCTCTGATAAAGACCCCCTCCTCAGCTTTCCTGTAGCGCCCCTTTATCTCAGTTCCTTGCTTAGAAAATTGTAGATAATTCCTAGCTTTTTTTTTTTTTGCAATATTCAGTGTAACCCCAGGCACTTCATTCAGAGAATCATAGAATCATTAAGGTTGGAAAAGGCTCTAAGATCATCAAGTCCGACCATCAGCCAAAAACCACTGTGCCTAATAAACCATATGCTCAAGTGACATACCTATGCATTTTTTTAACACCTCCAGGGATGGTGACTCCACTACTTCCTTGAGCAGCCTATTCCAATGCTTCACAACTCTTTTCAGTAAAGAATTTTTTCCTATTACCCAATCTAAACCTCCTCTGGCACAACATGAGGCCATTTCGTCTTGTCTTATCATTTGTTACTTGGGAGAAGAGACCAGCACATACCGCCCTACAACCTTCTTCCAAGTAGTTGTAGAGAGCGAAAAAATCAAAACTCCATATAAGCACTCATCTATTAAAACTTGGAATATACAGTCAGATCAGTGGCATCCACAAAGCTACTCAGCTTGTGGCAAGAAAAACCTGTATACCATGTAGAAAGACCTACCACATAGCTCTCAGGATCCCCCTAACTGTGTTGGCTAAAACTCCACTGACCCTGCTAGTTTCTCAGATACTTGGCTCCCATGTTGTGCCTTCAAACTGTCATTTAGAGCTCAGTTCAGTTATTTGTACCCTAGTCTCCAGAGATTCACAAGATGCAGTGAGATATCTCATATAGTCTCCAAAACATTCCAGCAGTCTTGTGCCCTATCAGCCAGTCTCATGCAATTGTCCTGGCTGCGCTGAAGTCTCCAGAGGTACCACACATCTCGTGTTCATCAAATGGCACTAGACAACTAAGCTTAGGCACCTGACTTGGCCCATTAGTTTGAATAGCCACAGCCTGCATCAACTAGGCCCTCATCTTAGCTGGAGGGGCTGTTTGAAAGGGAAAATATCCAGCCAGATTGCATAGTCTCACTCGTTCATTGATATTCAGTCAGAGTTTTGGTCCTTTTGTCAGATAATGATTTCAAGACCACACATTTTTTTCCATAAAAGTCCTTCCCCAAAAAAAGGTATTTAAACTGTAGTTTGACTTCTACAATTTTTCACTTAGTGGTGTACAAAACTGCTCCATGCATGTTGTGATTTAAGGCCAGCTGGCAACTGAGTACTGTACAGCCATTTGCTCACCTCCCCTAGCCCCAGTGGGAGGAGGGGCAAAGTGAAAAAAAATAAAACTCATGGGCTGAGATAAAGACAATTGAATAGAACAACAAAAGGGAGAGATAATAACAACATTAGTAACGCTAATAATACAATATACAATACAATTACTCATCACCCAATGACTGATACCCAGTCTGTTCCTGAGCAGTGATTGCCCCCGTGGACAACTGTTCCCCAGATTATATACTGAGCATGGCATCATATGGCATGGAATATCCCTTCGTCTATTTGGGTCACTTGTCCTGGCTATGTTCCCTCCCAGCTTCTTGTTCACTTGCTTGCCAGTAGAGCGTGGGAAGCTGAAAAGTCATTGACTTAATATAAGCACTACTTAGCAACAACTAAGAACACTGGTATGTTATCAACATAATTCTCATACTAAGTTCTAACCACAGCACTGTACCGGCTCCTCAGGAGAAAAATAACCCCATCTCAGCTGAAAACAGGAAAACACACCAGCCATGCACCTCCTCAATAGCATAGGTCTGAGCTCCACAGAGTATCTGTCCAGGCTCCCACACTCAGGTCTCTGGCAGGGAAATCACCAGCTTGGGTGGAAATTGTAAGAAGGAGATTCTTTTCTCTTTCTTACTCCATGCCCTCTTAGATTGAATTGCAGCCTGATGGAACCAATGAGGTGAGAGGGAGCAGATGATATTCAACACACAGTTTACATACTGTAGTTCCCTGTCTTAAGTCACAGGGGTTTGTTTTCCCTGATTTGTTGGTGGCCTTTTAAGTAACCCAATCTGTTCTCACTGCTGTTGAGATGGCTACTTTAAAACAAAAGGCTTTGTAAGGCATAATGCTTCCAGTCTAAAATTGAGGCATGTTCACCAAGTTCAATATTTTGGTCTTTTAACCCACTTCCTTATGATCATCACTTATGGCAAAGCTTTCAACTTTTAAACATACAGCTCTATACTATTTCAAACATCACAGATGCTGGGCTGTTCAACTGACATAAGAACTGTTACTTTGCAGTTCTTGCTGGCATGGCAAACCACCCCTTACTGCAAAGAAATTATTAAGTCAGAATAATGCAATATTTTGCATTATGCCCTTCACACTCTTACAAGTAGTTAAGGACTTGAAGGGAAGATATTTTTTTAGAATTTTATTACTGGGCATCTGAATGGCTTTATATGAATACTGATAAGTTTACTCAGCATGTTTTCCAAAGGTCTTCTTATTTAAAGCCAATGGTTTGTACTTATGAGTGTCCTCAGTGATGCATTCATAATTTCCCACTTAATTTACTTATGCTTCAAATTAATTTTATGAAATCAAAACCAAATGTACAGTAACAGACTTGGTTTTTAATTAAATGCACATACAAACACCCCTACAAATGAAATCTAAGCAATAACTTGGAAAACGAATCTAAAAATCTGGTTTGATCCCTTTGAGTGAACCTATTTGCACTAACTGCTGTGTTCAGAGAATAGATACACTTTTTTTTTTCACCTATCAGAGTAGTAAATGAGTGGAACAATCAGCTAAGGGATCAAGAGGATTCTTCACCTGAGAGCCCTGAACAAAAACTGCATAGATCTTTGAAAGCACATGTCCCAGATAAACTGCCTGCGATGTTGGAGATTTGCTCATCTCTTTGTTGTGTTCTGTTTTCTTCAATCAACTCCTGAGGAACCTACTCTTGCTGTATGCCTATTTGTGTTCAAATTAAAAGGGATGAGTCAAAACAGATCAAAGTGACTGATAGATAAGTAGTTGCAGCATCTCTTTTAGAACATCTCTTTTCTTTAAATAAAATTGATTCGCATCTTGTGTGGTAAATAAAGTGAATTCCATACAATCTGCTGTTCTGGAAAGGGTTGGGTTTTTTTAAGACGACTCCATGGTATTTGAGATCACTCCATGCCTGCTTCTCCTAGACATCAGTGAATCTCATCCTTTCTGTGGCCTTTAAGTAAATTGTCATCTAGAATGCTCCTTGTTAGTTCCTCCTCTCCTGACTGTTTCGTTTTTATTTTCAGTACTGAAATACCAAACAGCCAATCCTCTCACTGTATTTAAGAGAGGGCTGGCAGTTGGGATGTGTTAGACATAGTGAAGTTGTGAGTGCTTATTGCTTTGCAGAATCAGGCCAAATTTTGTGTAGTACTTCGTAATGAACTGAGCACTTTCCTCTTCAGGGAGGAAAGGCTGACGTGAAATAACCATGTAAGATCCCAGAGAGTTGTCAAGTGCTATAACTCCTTTTATGAGTGAATGAACAAGGTTAGAAGAAGTAACCAACTGATAGAGCAAATATGTTGAGGTTTCTTTGCAGCACAGGGATTTCTGTCAGCAATTTAATTCCACCTGGAGCACTTGTCCTGTTGGAAGAAGATGAAGGAGTGGAGCTTGTTCAGCCTGGAAAAGAGATATCTGGCTGTCAGGGCACCCAGCAGAATACCCTTTGTATCTACAGGGAGGCCAACAAAGAGATGCAGCCAGGACACTCACAGTAGTGCATGCCAGGAAAACAAGAGGTGGAGGCCTTAAACTAAAGAAAAGGAAAAAAAAATCACTGTGAAGATAATCACCATGTGGAATTTTACAAGACCAAATCAAATAAAGCCCTGAACAACCTAGTCTGAGTTTAAGTCTCACCCAGCCTTGGGCAGGAGGTAGAACAAGAGACTTCCCAAGGTATCTTCCCTCCTGAGTGATTCTGTATCTCTTAAGAGCACATGTTTTCAGACTGTATGCATTTATGAGAACAGTTTCCGAACTACGGACATATTTACCTATGTCTGAAATCACGGTACAGATTATCACAGGGCATAGAGGAAGACCTTGTATTTCTGTACAGGCAACATTTGAGGACAGAAGAAAGCTATATTCACATCATCTGCGCTTGCTATTTTAGATGTGGAGCACAGGTGCAATTTAAAATACATAATGTGGGGTCTAGTGATCTTTATATAATCTTGGCAAAGATAGGCACCTCCAGAAGGTGATCAGAGTATCTATTTTGGATTCATAAATCTAGACTCAATGTCTCCTCAGACTTCAGGTTGTAGATACCATTGATTAGACATATATACAGATATAGTTGTATTTCTCTTATTCCTTTCACACTATACAGTTATTTTGATCAGCAACTGGTGCTGAGATGTAATGTGTTCCTGTTGACTGTTATATTTTCAGCTGTACTGGAGAGATGTGAGTAATATGTTTATTTTGTGTGTCAGTAACTTGTAGTTTACGTTCCACAGTACTTTCTGCACGTTATTACGTTTCCTTTTTTTTAGCTAGGATGCTTTGTAGAGTGGTCTGTTGAGGATTTAACTTCAGGATGAAGAAACTTTTAAAAATAAAACACCCTTTACATGCACAGATAGTTTTAGAAAGTAACTAGTATGTGCATGCGTTTGTTTAACCCCCTAATGTAAATACATACATTCTGAAATGTATTTTAGTCCTCTAAGCAGCTAAGAGCAGCTCTCAAGATCACATGACAAGGAAAACATTTGTTAATCAGAAAAATTACAGCCTATTCATGCTTACTGTTTGATTATTTCCACTCTGACCTCAAAGATCCCATTGTTGATTGAACTAGTTATAGTAACTTCTATTTATTTTTACAACTAGCTATTATGAGGGCAAACTATGCTTATCTCCAAGTGATTGATAGGCACATTAAGAAGCTGTTTAACAGGTTGCTAGGTTTGAAGAAATGCTTAAATCATGATTAGTTATTTCTTATCAGCCAAGAGTGGGAGCTAAGCTCAGATAAATACATGGTGACGAAAATTAAATTTTCAACGTCAAGTGCTCTCTTACTCTTTTCTGTTTGCTGTCATTAAGCAGAGGTTCTACAGCTTCCTTTCAGTTTTATTTAAGGAGTATTGGGCTTTCCTGGCAAACTCAGTTGTCATGTTAGTGTGCTTAGGAGATCTAAAAATCTTGTTCAATGATAACTTTCATCAAGGCCTCTATGTAGCTTTAGTGAGTGGAGAGCTGTGAGTTACACAAAAACATATTCATAGTTTCTTCTATTAAAGTTGGAAATAACTTTCATGAGTGAACATTTTTAATTGTGGAGATGTCACACATTCATATGGGGATTTACAGCTTCGTTTGTGCTATTTAGATGAGCAATTCTATTGGCTCAGGACAGCTGTGCAGTCTGAGGACAGAAAAACGGATGGGTAGTTATAGAAGGTAGAGCTCCCTGAAGTTTTACCAATAAAGTGAAGTCTGCTTATATTAATAGTCTGCAAATAACTCACACATTTAGGCTGTTTCTACCTTAATTCTCCAACCCTAGTTACTCTGGCTAATATACAGCGTGATTTGATACAATATCTGAAGTCAAAGAATCACAAAGGCATAGAATGGTTTAAGTTGGAAGGGACAATAAAGATCATGAAGTTCCAAGCTCCCTTCTATGGGCAGAGACACCTTCCACTGAATCAGGCTGCTCAAAGCTTCATCTAGTCTGGTCTTGAACACCTCCAGGGATGGGGCATCCATAACTCTAGACAACATGTTCCAGTGCCTCACCACCTTCGCACCAAAAAATATCTTCCTAATATCTAATGTAAATGTACCCTCTTTCAACTTAAAATCATTAACCTTCTTCTATCACTGTACTCCCTGATAAAAAGCCCTTTCCCAGCTTTCCTGTAGGGCCCCATTATGTACTGGAAGGTCACTATAAGGTCGCCCTGTATCCTTCTTTTCTCCAGGCTGAACAAGCCCAGCTGTCTCAGCCTTTCCTCATAGGGGAGTTGCTCCAACCCTCTAATCATCTCTGCGGCCCTTCTCTGAGGCCAGTATATGTCTGTATAGCCAGTACAAGGGAAGAAGCGCAACTTAAATGATCAGAAAATAAAAAAGAACCCAGCTCATTAAGTCCTGTTTGGAAAAAGGGGCTGGAAAATCCCATGTCAGCTGTCTCGAAAAAGGACTGTTTTAACATATTTGTCAAAATGCTCTCCACTCAGTTTCTACTACTTGAACTATATTTGTAAATAATGTCACAAAGCATGAACTGACAACCACGTTGCAGGAGACTTTCTGTATGCAAGGCCTGCCAAAGCAGAATATTTCCTTCTCCAGTTTTAAACCACAATTACTCCAAACAAACCTTTCACACAATTAAAGAGCAGTTGAGAGCAGGGACGAAGAGCTAAAGTGAAGATATCAATCTAGAAGCTAAAAATGTTTCTGTTATTTCTATTAACATCTGACAAAAGGTGAAAGGGCTGAGCTTTCTCTACAGTTTACACTCAGAGTATGTGAAAGGGGGAAGGGAAAGATGATTCTCAGGTAGCTCTGAAGTTATGAGATGCTCCATCAAGCCCTCAAATATTTTCCATTAAAACAAAACCAACAACAACAACAAAAAAGTTTTAGAAATGACAAAACATGAAGGTAACATGTTTGCATTCAAGGTGATGAGGACCTTGGGTGGGACTATGTGAAGCTTTCATGGGACACACACATATACATATACACACACTAGCCATGCCTCTCCGCTTTACCTGATGGCCTCAGGGAAGGCAAAGGAGGTAAGACAACTAACACCAAGCCCAGCTGAGAGAGGACATTGTAGCAAATTCTTCTGGACTCAGCATCTCACAGTTAAAGCACTCGTCCAAGATTTGAGAGACTACTTCTACACCTTCACATGCCTTAGGAAGTAGAGGGAGGATACACACCTCACATCTCCTTCTGGACATCCCTGCAATCAGCCAGGGATACCCAACAAATGCAGAAGGGCTGTCTGAACCTTCCCTCAGAAAATCCCATGTTGAATAGAATTAATAAATATTCATTAAGCCAGGGAGAGAAAGATAAACAAAAACAAAAGAAAACACAGTGCTGCTGCAAGCAAGATCTGCTGTAAGCAAGGGCTGCAGGGCAGGTGAGAGACATGTGAATGCCCCAAAAGGTCCTGCATCAGCAAATCTCTCATAAAGAAAGCAGTGACAAACTCATTATGACCACCTCCTCCAGTTATCACAGAACCAGAGTTTCCAGGGTTCTCAGATTCCCTCATGAAGACATACTGCAGCGCTACACAGAAACCCTTGCTGTGAGTCAAGCGTTGTTCATTAAGTCACCTGAGGCATGGCGCAATGCAAAACTAACATTTACACCAAGGTTAGAGATGTCTCCATGTGTGGCTGGAGGTGGTGCTGGTACTTTGGTAGGCAGCTCCCCATCTCCAACTTTCCAGCTCAGATGGCTGGGTGTCCCTATGCAGGTGGCCAGTCCTGAGTGGCTCTCAACTGTAGTCTGCACCTAGACTTGCATTCACGTCTTTGGCCCCTCCTTAAGATGCCTCAACCATTCTGCCATTTAACAAGTAAAAAAAAAATAACAAACTTCCAGGTTATCATCTCCTCAGTGTTGTGTGTTTCTTGTGCCTCTCCTTGTTTACAGACACCAAATCAAGCACATGTGGGATTGCAGGATCAAGGCAGTGCTGGATCCTTCCTCTGGGACTTCAATTTGCAATCGCTTCCAGTGTTAGCACAGTGTGAATTAAACCTCTTTGTCACACAGTCTGTGCACTTTCCATCCCCCCGTGTGGCAGAAGAAAAACATTTTGATGACTGGATCATAAAAGTTTTCTCTATGTTGTCAGTCTGCCCGTGTTAGAGATGTACCACCTTAAAGGACGGAAGATTCACAGGGAAATCACGGATGCAAAATCTGCCTTAAGGAAATAAGTGGGTGGCAGCATGTAATTAGCAGAAGAAACCCTCCAGAAAATACTTGCTACAGACAGAACCAGTCTTTGCAGGAGACAGCCGTGACAAAATCCAAACCATAATCTAATTTTTGTGGTATGTGCATTTGAAAATAAATAAACAAAAGTAGTCTTGAGAACACCTCTCCCATTCAAGCCAGACTAGAACCTGATACAGCCATGGAACAAAGAGACTGCCAATTGCTTGGTTTTGGTATGACAGATCTAGCTGAAAGTCCCAACTATTCTTGGCTGTATTAGTCAAAGGGATATGAAGGATTTGGCATTGTTAGATTTAGGCTGACTTGGATGTGGTTTGTGACCTGGGCTGTTTCATGGTATTTAGTGTCAGTCAGTGGGTAGATTTCAACAGCTCCATCAACTTTCATTCACACATCAAAGTATCCAAGGAACCACCAAGAGAATATGAAGTGTAAGAAGCCTGAATGCAAGGAGGGAGGGGAGAGATGCACTGGGAAAAGAGAAAATACAAAGCTGGGAATGACAGCAGTTCACAAAGTGAATGGAACGGCAGTTGAACCTCAGCAAACATCAGCTCTTTGGCAGGTCTCTGAGAAGGGTGTATGTGTGGAGCCCCTCTGAGCTCCTGGGTCTAGGTGCACTCTCCAGTGACATCCTGACTCCACAAAGAGGTAAAACACAGGTGCGCACTGGCTCCCAGCTGCTCAGAGAGCCCCAGTGGCACCCCAGCAGAGCTCAGAATGAGTCTGTAGTCCAGTACTGTAACTGCCCCCTCAGCAGGCAAAGTTGAAGTGCTGAAGATCTGACCTTACTGAATTGCACAGCTAGTAATTCTGAGGTCTCTGCCCTCGAGCTGTCCCTTAAAGGCCATAACCAGGTGAGATAAACATTTGAAGAACTCTTTTAAATATGTCCTAGAGATACGGGAAGCTGAGTGCTTCTCATGAGCAACCTGACCCACAGAGTGATCCTACGCTGAGAGGAAAAGCCCTTGGGCCCTAGGTTCAAGAAAATACACAGCAACAGTCATGTCTGCGACTGCAGCCTGAATCTAGCTAGTGACAATATAAGCAGAGGTGCTTGGTTTAATAGCAGCCATGGTGCAGACACAGATCCAGTTAGAAGCTCAGAAATAAGCCCGTCTGAAACAGATCCTGGTGATGAGGAAACACAGGCTGCTTTCTGCTTCTTCTTCCAGAACACGGTCTAAAGCTGGTGAGTGAAGGTGGCTGGTGCTTGGGTGTAAAGAGTAAAGTAAAAGATCAGAATGCAGAAGGGTTTGTCTTCTGTCTTCTTCTTCCACCCATTTAGAGTCCTTCAGAGCACAAATGTAGGTTTTTTGCAGCTGAGATAGGATTGCTTATAATCTAGCAAAATGGAACCATGTGGCCTGAAATTTTGCAAGTCTATCTCCTGCAGAGTCTCCTTTTTATTCTCCCACTATTGAAATTATTTTTGACCATTTTGGCATGTAAAGCAATTCTTGACCTTTTCTGTTAAGCAGCCCTGAGTTCCTGTGCTTTCTAGCCAGCAATGATGGCCAATGTGGGTCCTGTGCCTTTCCCTGCTCTTGTGAAAATTTATCCCAATTCAATAAACTGAAAAACGAAAATCTGATGTCTGCAACTGCTCAGAGATTTGTCTGAGCAGGTGTTTTATCCTGCTCAGTCTAAAATCCTCCAGAGCCACTGAACATGCGTGAGTTTCTCACAAGTTCCTACACGTGACCATGAAACATGGTCTCATGCATGGCCTGCAAGTCTGGGCAGGTACCTTCTAGATCACCTGTGTGGGACTCTAATCTCACTCATGTATAAACTCGAGTTCTCTGCTCACACTCTGGTCAACACTATGTCCAAGGCATTTGGCATCAGACTTTTAATGACCAGGTTATAGGATCCCTTTTCATATCAGAGATGGAAACATGGACCCTGTAGACCAAAGCAGTGAGTGTCCCCACAAAGCAAGTGAGTGAAAGGAAAGCAGAATTTCCTCATGACTTAGTGGCTGGTAGCAATGGTTAGGAGTGAAAAGGGATGATATATAGCAGCCTTACAATACTTAAAGGGGGCCTGCCGGAAATATGGGGATGGTTTTTTTATGAGGGAATGCCATGATAGGAAGAGGGGTAATGGATTTAAGATGAAAGAGGGGAAATTTAGATTAGATATTAGGAAGAATTTTTTTCCTGTGAGGGTGGTGAGGCACTGGAACAGGCTGTACAGAGAGGTTGTGGATGCTCTATCCCTGGAAGTGTTCAAGGCCAGGTTGGATGAGGCTTTGAGCAACCTGATCTAGTGGAAGGTGTTGGGGGGAGTTGGAACTGGATGACCTTTAAGGTCCCTTCCAACCCAAACGATTCTATGATTCTATGATTCTATGATTCTATGATTCTATGATTCTATGATTCTATGATTCTATGATTCTATGATTCTATGTATAAGAACCAAGAGCAAGAAAGTTGCTCTCCTGCACTCTCTGGCAAATTGCTGCTGAAACCAAGGCAGCAGTAAGGGGAACCAGAGATGTGGTTAAAAAGTTGAGATGATGAATGTCAGATCAGAGGGTTAGAATGGGATCCACTGGGAGAAGAAGGTTTGTGAGATGGTCCCACAGCAAGGAACAGAAACATAAGCTGGCTGGGCGTGGAGATGGGGAGTGATGACTGAGTGTGGAAAATTGGACTGGACCTGGTACTAGAGAGCCAGCTAGCTGAGAAACAACAGCTGAATCTGTATTTACTTGCTCTGCAGCATATCTCAGGGCCCATATTTTCTGGTCATCCGAATTGTCAGGCTTGTTGGGACATGCTGTGGCTCCCTTCCAGCACACATGTCCAGATTTCCATCCCAGCACAATGATGGGATGACTAAGCACACATCCAGACATGGGAATTGGGAAGCGCTCTTTACACCAGTGGTGTAAACATAGACAGCAAGTCTAGATAAGGAGCTTGAGAAAGAGGAAGACAATGACTACCTGACCATAGTTTGCTAATATATATGAGCAGTTAGGGCAGGAGGTAAGACCAGGCAGGATACAAAGAGACAATGAGATGAAGTGCTGGAGATGGAGAACTTTTGAAGCAAAACTTTGGGAATGGGAAGCAGGTCTAGAGGGAGGATGTGGATGGAGTGAACATAGTGTAGCTGCAATGGGAAGGCCATGGTCTGGGCACTGGGACAGAAAGCCTGACAAGGCCAAGAGGCTGGAGCAGCGCGACCAGGCTGGGTTGTAGCAAGTCCTGACAGAGGGCTGGGACCTGCTATGCAGGGAATCTGACATCAGACAAGAGGCTGGATGTGACTGGTGTCTACTTCCGACGCTATCCACTGCCTGTTTAATCCTATTGTTTAAGTCTTGTGTGACTTGTGCCACAAAATTGGACATTACTATGTACCCCATCCAGTAAAATATAGTTGGCATGCGTAATGACTCACCTGATTGTAGTAGTTGCAAGTGGAACATTCTCACTAAATTAATGTATGCTTTTGCACCCATCTTAATCAAGATTATTTGGGTCAGGGATCTTTTTTTATTTCTAGTCCTAACCTCAAATACTGAATATGGATTCTCTTAACTTCTTTGTTACATATCAAAAACACAGGTCAAGCCTTTACAGATGTCTTGGTTCACCTGAATCCATTCTTTGGCACCTTTCTTAGATTGCTTTCCTGCCACTCACATTATTCTTTAAAACATTTACCTTTAAAATAACATTTTAAAGCCCCAAATCCTACTAATCCTAAGAGATTCTTTTAACACTGATAATAGAAACTGGAAACAGACTTTCCCAGAGACATTATGCTGAAAGCCTCAGCTCCTTTTTGTGGGATCACATCCTCATATACAGCAGTCACTCTGCATTTTTTTGTCTCAGACAGGCTTTTCAATAAAAGTGTAATGGAAACAACCTACCTCTGGATGTTATTCTTACTACATTTTATCCCAGGTGCCCCTAGAGGCTCCATCTGTTCCACAAGCCTTACTCAGGCCAGCACCTAGTTTGCAATTCTTACAATTGTAACTGAGAAAATTTTTTTCCCAGCAAGGTGCTCATCAGGCCCCTTTTCACAGTGGCAATAAGTAGTTTATGATCAGTTTAAATTAGCAAAGATGCCAATAAAGCTTTTTTACGCTTCGTGGCCTGAGACCAAGTCTTCCTTCTCTATTTGAGTGCTGTGACATTTCATTTCTATAAGTACGCACGACACATGATCCACTGTATTGCTATTTGGCTCATCTCCAACCAGCCAGGCCAGTTTTGCTGTAGCTTGTTAGCCTGCTGGTGGAACAATTCAATCGTGAATTTTCCTTATGTGAGGTAACTGGGGTACCAGTGTGGTAGGAGAGAGAAGAGAGAACGCAACAGTTTTGATGTGGAGAAGAAAAAGAGCCTGATTCTCTTTCTCACTGTGTTTGAGGAGGAAACTACCTCCCTGGCAGCAGGGTGTTGAGATGACCTTAGTTAGAGTGGGTATCCCACCACATCACCAACTGAATCATACGTAGGGCTGCCATGACCACAGGTCTGACTGAGAGGAGAAAGGAAGGAGGAAAAGGCAGGCCAGGAATAATTGGGACAATATGGTGCTAGAAGTGGGAGGCAACAGGGAATATTGGGGGAAAGAGGGTGATTCAGAGCAAGGGAGATGAGACGATGGGGTTTTAGGTCACTGTGGAGGTGAAGAGCGATTCACCATGACTAGATTAAGACATCTCGGTCAAAGGCCCAGGACATCTGCATTTCTCGGTCTCTGCAGTGCTGGAGAGTGAATGGCTCTTAGACAGTTCAGCTTTCATCTAGGAAAGCAAGCTTGAATTTCTAGATTGCTAATTTCTCTTTTGGATTGGGTTTCATGGTTTGGGTTTTTTCATTTCAAAGATTGTAACTTTATCTGCAAATTTAATCATACTCTTGGAAGAGATCTGAGCCAGTCCTGTCACAGAGATGTCTGTAGACAGTTGACTATTAAAATCATATCTAGATTTTGTATGTCTGCTTTATTTCTATGCACCATAACAGTCACTGGCTTCCAAATTAGTCTTTGTTCCCTTCCTTGTATACCTGGGTAAGGCTACTGAGGATGCCATGCTGGTGTTGACCTCAACAGTGAGCTAATGTAAAATATCTTGTGGACCTCTGAAGTAGTCCTCCCACAAGCTTTTTATGCAAAAGCTAGCTACCACCTTCATTATTGCTAATATGCAAAAGGACCACTGATTTTAAGTTGATCATAAAGTTACCTTTAGAAGTAGGGTAGTACTAGCAAGCTGGCCATCTTGACGGTTGTCCAATATTAGGCACCTAAAGTCCATTGCAATCCCAATTTTAAATCTTAATTTAGATCTAGGAGATTATTTACAAATAATCAGAAGGGTTAGTATTTGCCTCAGAATCCAGACCCACGGGTTCTGCTTTCAACCGGGCCACAGCCTTACTATGTCTTTCAGTTGAGGTAGCTCTTAATTTCCTCAGCTAGGATATTGTAGAAGTTACTTCACTAACTTTGGAATGTGGAGATTAATAGTTTTACAGGAGATGTCACTTAAGTACTGTTAAAATATTGTTACCGCGTTCTCGTGAAACAATAAGCATCTCCATCTAATGCAAATATTAGTGAAATTATTCTGATAATTTACAAGTACAGTTGCAGGCAAGCATATTCACACAGGTGCCTGCTAAGATGCAATGTAAGCATTCTGGGACGCCAAGGCATTGTTTGTGTGACAATTGTTTGTTTAGACAGGCTGCTACAAGTGCTTCTTTTGGGCAGGCAGACAGGCAGAGGAATAGAAGAAAAGACTGGAAAGGAAGGTGGGAAGCCACAAGCAGAGCTGTCTTTTGGGAAAAAGTTTCAAAGGAGGGAAAGAAGAAGGCTGAAAATGAGACGGTACCAAGGCAGTAGAAAGGGTGAAAGATTTTGCAGCCCCATCAAGAACAATGAGAGGAGGCTGCCTATGCCTTTGAGATGATGAGGTGTTGAATGGTTCTGCCTCAAGCTCAGCCAGTCAGTAGATTTATACCTAGATTAGATATTGGGAAGAATTTTTCTTACTGTGAGGGTGGTGAGGTACTGGCGCAGGTTGCCCACAGAAGTCATGGAAGCCCCATCCCTGGAGGAGTTTGGGGCTAGGCTGCATGAGGCTTTGAGCAACTTGATCCAGTGGAAGGTGCCCTTGCCCATGGCAAGGGATTGGAACTTGATGATCTTTAAGATCCTTTCCAACCCAAACCATTCTATGGTTCTGTAATTTATGATGAAGGACAAAGGTTGAGGAAAAACATGGATGTTGCTGGGAAAAATATGGCTTTATCACAGTGCCTTTTTGACTATTAAGTCTGTGCCTCCTTTGGGGTATTCCTATTTCAAAGTTTGCCAGTAAATGGTGAGCTGCACGGCCTGATGGGGCTCCTAAGGGACTACAATCCCCAGCATCCTCTGAGGGATGTGTGCTGTCAAAGTCAGCCTGGTCAAGTGCTATTAAATGGAAAGGTACCACTATAGCTACACTCAGGTATTAGAAATATGCTCTCATTCCTGAAGAAGCCAGGTTGTTTTTTTTCAGTTCTCACCTGTCCAATGTTTTACGGATTCCCAAGGTCAGGAGCAATAAAATATTAACATCTAATCTGTCATACCCCCAATGAAAACTATAATCTGGCCCATGACCTCATGTGAGTACCAGGTTGTTAACTAAAGAAAGGAATCAAGTCTTCCTATAATAAATATTCCAGACTGGGACAGGTAAAATTCAGGTCACATGTCTCCTTTGAAGTTTTAATGGCCACTCCAATTTTATGATAAAGCCACTCACCTTATGTTTGTAGTAATTTTGCAAAGCCTGAAGCGGCTCTAGTCATCTTTGGTGCACACTTCCCAAGGACAAAGCTCTCATAAAACTGCAAGCTTCAAAGCAATCAGACCTCTTCTTTTCTCTCCTTCTCTCTCTCTCTCTCTTTTAAAAGGCACATTTCTGAACGTTTCCTTCCCTGTTTTTCACATAGCTCCCTGAGCAGCCTCCCTGTTGAGCCCCCCAACTAGACTTCTCCTTCAAGCTCTGTCACCCACTAAAATAAAATAAAATAACATTTAAAAAGAAGACATTTCCTTTTCCCTTAATAATACAGCAATTTTCTGGGTCATTTCTGCTTTTTGTCTTTATTCCATTGTAAATGCAGAGTAATTTGAAGCAAATCAATAGGGCCTGTGTGTTTGCATATTTCTCAGGCTCTAAGGAGGACCACATGCAACAGAACTGCTCTCCTGAATGCCATTTTTTTTTTTATAATTTGTTTGTTTCCCTCCTTTTAAAGTCAGGGGGAAGCAGAGCTGAATTGTCAAAGCTTGAACTCCAAAGCTAATGTCCATCTTAGTAAATGAAATAGTGCTGGGAAACTTTCCCAGGGACTGGAAGGCAATTGTCTCTGATGTTTAATCGTTAGCACAGTGCCTGGCACAGAGGAACTGGGGCCAAATTTCCCAAACAATTCTCAAGTGCTGGCCAACAGCTGGCATGGGTCAGGGCCACACTCAACAGGCAGTTGCAGGCCACAGATGGGAGCAGAAGGCAGTGATTATGGATGTGGCTGTTTCCACGTCCACCAGCACCAGGGAATGGCCCGATCATGCTTAATTTACCTGTACAGACACAGCTGTGGTTGCTTGAACTTAACGCTTGTACAACTACACTGTAGAAGAACGTTGGTTATCCAACTTCCCGGCACAAGCAAATATATTTGCTTGCAGAATAATTTTATGCATTGCCTGGGCTGTAAGACTGGTTTGTTCCCATTGCTAAAGGTGGGGGTTTTTCAGATGTTTACGCTTAAATACCAAGGATGAGATACTTGGTGGCGGAAAAAAACGTTTGTCCATTTTTTACTAATTCCCCAGTGGCATTAAGAAGCCTGAGAGGGAGCAGGTGGGGATTTTCTGCACTTACTCTGAGTCCTGGAAAATGATTCAAACCAGGCATATGTCCAGCTGTGGGCCAAACCAGCCTGAACCACAGTTGTGGAAATAGCATATAGTTCACTCTTATTCAGTTTTATCAGCAAATGAGCCAGCCCCAGGTTTTTCTCCAGGTATGGTAAGGTGCATTGACCCATGCGCATTATGGCAGTGGTGGCTGGTGGTATTTGTACAAAACCAATACTTGCCTGGAAACAAGTTGAAGCCTGGTCCAGATGGTCACTGTCCTTTCAGCCACCAGAGCTCAGCTAACACCCTCTCCCCCACTGCAGAGACAAAGTAAGAGACACTGAGAAGAAACAGCAGGAGGTGCCTCTAATGGACTTACAAAACAGCAATGCCAGCCACAAGCAAATGAAGGAATATCTACCAGCCACAATATGCAAGCCAAATAACGTAAATACACAAAATAATCTCACAACGATTATAAAAGAGGAACATGTGAGTCCCCTGAGCCTAATTTTTCTGCAGATGGTACATGTCAGAAATAGCTGGTATTCAGAACTGTCTTTTCAGGGCATGCTTCCTTAAGGTTACTGAAAAGTTCCTTTATTCAAGAAATTAGCTTAAATGTCCTAAGGCACAGTATGTACTCTGAAAATACTCACATTTCATTTGATTGCTGTTGTTAATGTTTCAGAAATGAAGTAAGTTTTCCCCTGGGGACATTTAGCCTGGCTTACCCATTTGTCTGAGCTTCTTCAAAGAAGGAATGATTCTTAGTTCTAGCCTGATAATAGTGCAGGAGAAAAAACAAATGCAGTGTTAGGAAAACAGCGATTTATTAATTTTTGGGGTGGAGGGAAAGCCACAGGTAAATTTAGTAATTGCATACAAATATTTGTATAAGAAAACTGCTGCTATTTCATTATTTAGCTGAGAACACCGAGAACAAGAAACGAAGCCAAACCAATTTCAACTTCAAGCATATCTGAACACATTGCTATTGTTTTTCTTACCAACACTTAGTGAATTTGAGTGTTCATATAAGGGACTCATTAAAGATGGGCTGAGAAAGGTTTGGGCCATGTAAGGTTCTTAATGAAAATGGGCAACTGAGGCAACGGTGTTAATCTGGCAAGAATTCTGCCATCTTCCACAGCAGAAATCTTACAAATTTTGCTCTCAAGAGATCATTATAATCAAACAAAACTGGAAAATAAACCTCTTTTCAAGGATCAAATCTGAACCTGGGCCCAGGAGAGACTGCAGATTAAAAGATTGGGCTCCAGAAATTTGTTCTGAAAACTCCCCAAGAGCAATATACTCAAACTTTAGGACTTCTTCTGTGTCATACTTAAATATAGTAGTTTTTCAAATTAAACCCTATTTAGCTATATCATTTCAATCAGCAATGGAGGTTTCTAGTTCAGTTTGAAGTGCACAAGGTGCTCAGAGTCACCTGTGAGGTGGTGGCAGTGCTCACCTGGTGCCAGCTCTGCACCATCACTACCAAGGCTGAAGGCTGCTCCTACAGACCCAGTCCTCAAGTACAGCTCTGGTGCCAATGTAGCCCACAGAAACAAATTTCTCAAGCCTTCTCTAGTCGTGTGAGTTACTGAAGCCACAGATTGCTTCTTCTCCCTGAAGCAAAACATCAGGTCTGACCCATGTAAGGGGATTTAGCACCTAAGGTGGGGTATAACGTAAGCACATAATCCAGAAATCTCTGCTCTGCTAATGTTTAACCCTACAGGTTAAACTCTGTATGCTGATAAATTTATGAGTTCAGAATTCCTTGTGGTCTTACAGCTGTGCTTGTGCAGATACACAGCAGAGCCTCAGGCTTCATGCTGTTAGGGACTCCGGTCACGTTTGTCCCTGGTCAGGATCCAGAAATGAGGTATTGCCCTGCCTAAACCCTCTGGGTGGATCTTAATGTCAAAGGTACTCCTCTGGTTCATAGGTACAGGTGTAGGTTTCTCACAAGCTGCTGTCACTATTCTTTGCAAAGCCGCTGCCTTGAAGGAATTTGGTGATGGTGCCCATGGTTTAGTATTTGATAGGAATGGTTGGACTCAATGATCCAATGGATCTTTTCCAACCTGGTGATTCTACGATTCTATTCTATGACGGACAATTCTCCAGTGGCTAGGAGATGCAGCACCCACTCCTTCTGGGCCTGAGAAAGCTGAAAGCCAGCATCCTTGACTTCCCAGGAGACCCACCAGGACATGGGCTATTCTGAGGTACGGAGAACAGCAGCATGGTCGCTATTCTGAGGTAGAAAGGGCTCAGCATGTCCGCTTCTGTCCTCCTCGAGGCCAGGCCAGCAAGCAGCAAAGGATGCTGGATTCATGGGACTGGAAAAAGAAAGCCACGCGTCCACAACCTCGCAGCATGGGTACTGACCTGGGAGACTGTGACGCTGGTCCCTCTGAGGGTGCCTACGTCCTTTTTTTGGTCCAGTGATCCACTCCAATGGGTTGGAAATAATGACAAACCACAATAACAATAGCCAGCTAAACAAAACATGTATAAACAGAAACAACAACTGAGGCTGGGAAGAGAAATGGCCTTTAGGGATATTATTTAGAAGAGACTACAGACACTGATTTCCCAGGCAGAGAAGACAGCAAATCAGCCAATGTGACTCCTTGGTTCTTGAGAAAGAGGTAAACCACATTTTCCTAAAGCTTCCTGTAGTCGAAGCTGTTGAACTGATTCTACTACAATAAAAAAATAGTAACACAGGAAAATGAGGCGGTCAGCACAAAAAGGAAGGCTGGAAACCCCATGACTCTACATTGAACAGCTGAGCATTTTTCAATCATTGCCCCAGAAGTACAAGAATCCCTCTCCCCTTCACATGGCTTTGCTCAATCCCACAAGAATAAGAATGCGCAAATCATCTCCTCAAGCCCTGCATGGAAAACAATCACACTGGGTGCAAAAGTTGTCATGCATGTAGTAATAGCGTGTTCTAGAGATTGACACAAGCATAGTACATAAATAAAAAAAAAAAAAAAGAAGAAAAGGAAGTTTGCTCCGGTTATACAATAAAACACGGGGAGACTGGCAGAAAGTAAACAACCAGTCTTGTTGTTCTTTATGCCACGAATTAAAACCTGAGTTAGGTGAGATCCATGCCCCATCTGGGAACACTGCAGCAGCTGGGAACACTGCAGCAGCTTGGCACATGCAGGCAGCAGCAGGGGCTGCACTGGCTTAAGCCCCACACTGGCAGTTGTCCGGCAGGGGTGGGACGGAGCCACTGCAGTAGCTGGAGCTGTGGAAGCAGTAGGAAATAGGAATTAAGCCTAAGACTGATGGACAGAGCCTTGGGTGGGGGGTAAGTGGAGCTAAGGAAGGAAGAAGTCCACTTTGAGAAATTACATCTGAGACCTCAATTCAGGATGCTGCCTAGTGCTGCCTGCATAGGTTCTCCTGCAGAAAAGACCCACATTTTCAGCTTGTCCAGCTGAAGAGTTGCTCTCTTTTTCAGTGTGAATTCACTTTGTTTCTGCAATATAACTGCCCTTCCCTCTTCCCTCAGCTCTCTGATTCTCTCTCAAATTTAGAAGGCTTCAAAGGCTTCTCTGGACTTGTTCCAGCGAGTCCAGAGAAGAGCAACAAAGCTGGTGAAGGGGCTGGAGAACAAGTCTTACAAGGAGCGGCTGAGAGAGCTGGGGTTGTTTAGCCTGGAGAAGAGGAGGCTGAGGGGAGACCTCATTGCTCTCTACAACTAACTGAAAGGAGGTTGTAGAGAGGAGGGTGCTGGCCTCTTCTCCCAAGTGACAGGGGACAGGACAAGAGGGAATGGCCTCAAGCTCCGCCAGGGGAGATTTAGGCTGGACATTAGGAAAAAATTATTCACAGAAAGGATCATTGGGCACTGGAACAGGCTGCCCAGGGAGGTGGTTGATTCACCTTCCCTGGAGGTGTTTAAGGCACGGGTGGACGAGGTGCTAAGGGGCATGGTTTAGTGTTTGATAGGAATGGTTGGACTCGATGATCCGGTGGGTCTCTTCCAACCTGGTTATTCTATGTTTCTATGATTCTATGAAAATAAAAAAATAAACTACTCATTAGAAACACAAACTCACTGTTTTATTTCTTCCTCGCTATAGTAAACACAGAGGGGAACACAGATCTTCAAATTTCCCCAACAGTTTAGAAAGTTGGTGCAGAAGCATAAGAGCACCCATTTTCTCCGCCCCCACCCACTCCTTAGCTAACCTTGGAAACTTAGCTCCTTAGCTCACTGCTGTGACACATCATCAAAAGCAAGTATTTGCCAAGATTCAGAATTGAACTGAATATGCAAACGATGACACGTGCACATACACACATGCCGATACTTATTTGCATATGTATTTATGTATAAACAGTAACTATTTTTAAAAAGCATAATAACAACATCAAAGAAATCTCTGGAACCGCAGCACTCTTTGTTCTCCGTAGATAGAGTGGACTCTGCCTGGTCTGCCGTAGGCTTCTCCAGTGGCTTGTGTCAGACCAAATCCCAAATCCCAAACAAGCAGCGTTGCTGAGGGTGCTAGAAACATAGGGGATGGCAACAACAACCAGTTGTTGATGGGGAAGGAGAAGAGGCGTAAGTAAACACAAGCAAAGTATGTGAATTGCTTTATTAAAAGCATACCCATTGGGCTGCTTCTGCTACCTACAGCGGCCAATAAATACCCTCTGTCCTAACGCAGCTGAAGTGCCAGAATGCATAATTCAGTATATGAGTAATTCACCACATTCCTTTGGGTGCTATTCAGTTGTTGAGCCGGACTTTCTTTCACGAAGGTCAACACCAACACCACAATTGTGTTTGCAGAGCACGGCAGAGCCTCATGGCACTACACCGACTGGATTAAAACAAGGATCCATGCAAGTATCCCATGTAATGAATGCCACAAGTTTCCCATGTGGGCATAGAGGTACCTCTGTGGAGGATCAGGCCCTAAACTCACACTGAAAACTACAGGAAGGAACTTGGCACCTGTTCAGAAAGAGGACTAGGTGTTCACGTGGCCACCAGAAAAGCCAGTTGGCCAACTGAAGTTTCCCTCTTTGCATGGAATGATAATTCAGGTGCTGAACAACAACTGGAGAGCTGAATTTGACGGTGGCCTCAGTACCCTGGGGGTCTCCATGCCAACTGCTTTCAGCAAACCTTGCAGGGGCTATGACGACACCACTTTGTTTTCGCAGGTTTCAGGATCGGCTGTGCTGTTGAACCACTGTATTAATGTCTTGTGTTGTGGATGTATTGCTTGCCAGTGAAGAAAGCTCCTCTACCTTTGTTTTTGTAGCGTATTGTGGTGCACGGGTCTGCTGTGCCCATCTCTGTTTGCATTAGGTTAAATGTTGCTGAAGTAGATGGGCCTAATTATGGTCTTTCATTCAAGATTAATATGAAGCCATTAAGCCGGTTTATGCAACCAGCTAGCTGAGAAATAGAAACATCTAAAACAAGTATGAGGAAATGTTGGAGGCTGAAACTATGCAATCAGCAGGGTTTCGTTGTGAAAAGGCATGGGAAATGCAGCTGCAAGTGCTGTCTTCATCAACAGACTTCAGACAAAACATAGGGCAAGAGGATTTTTGCTGCAAAAGGCTACAAAGAGCTACCAAACCCACCACTGGTCCAGCCCCAAACTGGCCGCGTGTTACACAGCTTGAGTGAAATGGGGAGGCTTGTGGCTCTGAATGCCCCGCACCACTGCTGTTGTTCACTTCACCCTGCATTCAGGTAAATAAGCTCTGGTAGCGCTCTTTCGCAGTGATGGCGCATGAATGATTACCCAATTCACTGCCTGCCTCTCCGCTGAGCAGAAACACTCCGAAGAAACTCAGCTGATTTTCTAATAGCTGGTTCATAAACAGGGTAATGCCACAGCAATGCTTTTGGGAGTGATCACTCCCTGTTCTCTAAAACATTGCTCTTACGTTTGCAGTTGTGCAGAGTTACTAAGACACAGGCAGGTTTTCTTGGTAATTAACCAGGGGTTCATTGACTTTGTTAATGCTGTTCTAGGTATTTTTAAAAGGAGGGATTAGTTGACATGACTAAGAGAGTAAATCAATTAAAGGAAAATCAAAGTTAGGTTACAAGGAGAGACTAGAGAAATTCAAGAAAGGATTTAGGAGGCAGGGTTTACAAGACAATTTATTTTTTAATAAATTGGTAGTTGATTTAATTGGATGCTTATAATCTGGGATAGTAAATGAAATTTAAATGGAATCTTCTTTTTCAGTTTAAGATTTATTTATTTCAAAAAGGTCATTGTACCCATTTTCTTTGCAATCAAAGGAATGGACAAGAAGACAGATGTAGCCCAGATCTGAACGTACGCATCAATTGCAGTTTCTTCCAAGGGAGAAATACTGAACAGAAGACATTGTGTGGGGCACTGTAAAGTGCTGCTATGAGACCTTCCCATCTTCCTAGGGCACAAAAGCATGTTTTAGAGGAGAAAGTTCTTTGGGGCAACACTGTAGAGGAGTGTGAATAGGTTTTAGTTTTACACATTTTTGAAAGTGGGAGAGAATTTGTACTTCTGTGCACCCAGTGTGTGCCTTTAATTTACAATCATGCTGCTACGGAAAGACTTCTGCAACCATTTTCAGGCTACTGTGCACTCCCTTTAAAGTTCTGATGGCAGAAAAGCACCATGAAGCACTTATCCCTCCACATTTATTATCTTCATCAGGGCAGGATGCATAAGTGCCAGGTACTTTCCAGAGACGATCCCTGCTATGCAGCACAGACATCCTTAACTTAATATTGCTATGATTTCCAGCTCCCAATGCAAAAATACAGAACTTTCACTGTCAAGAGCTACAGAGAGCATGTGCACGCATACACACATATTAGGCACTTTGTTTTATTTTGCAAAAAAAAAAAAGTCTTTATATATATAAACCATTTCATTCTCTCTCAAAACATTCTACAACTATACAGCTGTTTGCTCCGTCACTTGCATAGGAAATACCACAATACAAAAATAAGGTTGGGGGGAGGCAAAAGAAGCGAAACAGCAACCGATTTATGCATGTGTTTCCACGTATAAACATTCGAAGCCTTACAAAATTATTTACATCATTTGTCAACTATTTACATTAAGAGCAACATTTCTAACTATAACAAACAAAACTATAATTTATCAAGTGTATGTAAAATTGTCTTAAAAAAAAAAAGAGTCTATTGTATACCACAAATAAATAAAGACAAACAACAGTTTTAACAAAGCTAGGTTTTCCTGCAAGACCCTTTTTTGGTATTTTGATTGTCTACTCTAGCCTTTGGTTGACAGCTTAATATTACGGCTTGTGAAGTCCAGACACTTACTGGGTTTGTTTGGTTTTCTCCTGTTGTCTGGCCAAATCCTACACAGTCTAACCTCATCTTTGGCCCTTCATCTACTATTTCAAGGCTGAACACTGTGGATCAAAGTCATTGTTAGCATAAAAAGGGCACCACTCCATTGACTTCAGTGGAGTTTCAGCTACTTTTGTCAGCAGTAAATTTTTCCCCTGCGTGTGTCAATCTGAACAGTGGATTAACTAAACTGCACTGTAATTTTAAATAAAATTACTGCATCTTCTACCTTCTAGTAAATCACAAGCAATATCCACACGAAACCAGATCATGCTGGTACTGAACCAGCTTAACATGTCTGTATATGAAAATTGCATCCTAAATCCTTCTTTTTAAAGTGATACTGAGTTTAGCTTATAGTAAGAGGTTTAACATTCTGTGTTCACTGTAACTGTCCCCATTATTTAAGCTTCCAACATTGACTTGATAGTTCATTCTAAATGTTTTGCCCTTTTAAGTGATTTGAAAATAAAATCCTGCTTGGAATATTCAGTGCACACCGTTTGAGTTAACAGGTACAAAACATCTGAATGCTTAGCTCATTTCTCTTAAGAAAAATAAAGCTAAGTTGGTAGTTTTTGAGAGGTATTTAAATAACTTTTTGTACATGTGCCAATATAAAATGTAAAACAACTGCTTTTTTCCAGAGGACTCTTAAAAAACTTTTGTATTAAACCTAAAAAGCTGATTTGCATATTTACAAAATCTTTGTCGTAGCAAACATGCAACATACAAAACAAAATGTTTTGTTCTATGGCTGCTTTATGAATTTTTCTATGTACTTTATCTCCACAAAACAACTTAACATGAAAAAAAGAAAACCATAAGAAGTACTAAATATGCCCAGTAAAAACCTGACAGAATACAATTCCTGGCTTCTCCACTGCACTAATTCGTCTGCAGCTTCTCATTATTTTGTTTACTAAACATTGTCACGATAATGACAGTGCTTTGGTCAAAACACCTCAAGAGAAAAAAAAACAATATATGAAGCTGCAATGTGTCAAGACATAATACTTGTAAAGAGATGAAACCTGCTGACTAAAGCCATATATATCATGACAGCAAACAAATGACCGAACACTCTGGTATTGTGATACAGTGTCTTCCCTTTTTTCTGCATAAATATACAAAATATACATTTCCAGTTTTTTTTGAGATTTATTTTAAACAGATAACCCATACTCAAAAATTAAATTTTAGTTGTTTGTCGAAAGTCAATAGGAAATTGCATAGATACAAAACAGCCTCAATGACAAGTCCAGCTTTTAATTCTGATGCCTCTTCATGTGGAGAGCCAGGTGATCAGAGCGGGAGAAACTGCGGTTGCAGACAGCGCACTGGAAGGGCTTTGCCCCCGTGTGCTTCCTGTAGTGGCGTGTTAATTCGTCTGAGCGAGCGAATCTCCAGTCACAGCCTTCCCACGTGCACTTGTACGGTTTCTCACCTGAAACAGAGCACAGAAAAAAGAGACTGTCAGTTGTCACTCTTTGGGAGAAAACTGATGTGGTATCACACTAAATGGCACTGCTGTTCAATTTAAAGAAGAAATAAATGACAATAAACAAGAGCCGATGTTTCCCAGTACTTCACAGCTCTATTCAATGGGCTCCAAACTAACAGCCCCTTTGGTTTTTCAGCAGATCTTGCTCTTCAATCTGTGATTCAATACCTTAGCAAAACCTAAGAAACCTTCAAATATACAAACATTGGAGACAGCTACGGCACAGAAATGCACAGAGGCAAAAAAACTGCATAACGCTGAAATACGCTGCCATACACTCATCTCAATATGAGAGGGAGGAGGAAAATAAAAGATTATCATATGACAATCCTAGTTTGTAACTCACGCGCCTTTGAAAAACAGCTAAATGAAGTTACATAGAGCTTTTTTAAAGACATCTGAACTGGGAAGGAAGATTTCTATAAAGATTCTTTGTAGAATCTGTTCAAGAGTTTCTGATGTGTAAAGAAAGGGGCACAGTGTGTTCCGAACACAAGGGGGATAGTATTTTCTAAAACCTCAAGGTAATAAAAACTTGTGGTATCCTGGTTTGGACTAGCTATAAATAAGGGAAAATACCCAGAAGATTAAAGCACCCATTTTCAGAATTGAATGTCTACAATGAAGTGCTTAAGGAACTATATGTCAGAGGTGGTAAGTGCTTGTTGTCCCCATCAGTCCATACTGATGTAGGAGGAGCACAGCACCTCTGAAAACTTGCTGTGCTGCAGCAGCTCTGAAAACAACTTCAAAATACCCATCTAGCCCTGAATACACCAGCCCAAGCACCCAAAATACTTGCGTTCATCTATTTTAGAACTATAAATGGGGTATTTTAAATATGATGCTAATTCATAGATTTATTGGTTGAAATGGGAGAAACATTGCCACAAAGCCAAAATGACTTCTGTGCAAAATCAGAACTTTAAGCATGTACATACACCTACTCAGGAGCTGGTATAGACGTGATGTCACCATACAAGGAAGTTTCCTATAAATAAGGAGGCTAAGATTTCCTATTTATAGGCTGTTGGTTGACATTGGTTGACAAAACCACCTTTTATTTGGGACAGTTGATTGCTATCTATATTCTTTACATTAACTTGATCCATCTACAAGATGGAAAGAGATGGAAAGATGATCCATCAAACGAGAAAGAAAACCCAGTTTATCAAAGCACGAGCAGCAGCTTCATCTGGAGCGGAATCACACCAAGGCTGAGGTTTCCAACACATTACAGATTTTCTTCCACTCCATTGGTCTGAGACCTTTACCATTACAGTCTCAATCCTATAGCACCGTGCAATGACTCCTGCTTTTCCCTGTTTTACCATCACATGAGCACACGGAAGAAGGACCAAAGCCAGTGTCCTGCAATCAGACTGTTTCCTCTTCAGCAGTTATGCAGAGAACACCACTTGGGAAAATATTACTTCAGAGACGCTAATTTATCATTCAAATGAAATTAGGAAACTGGCTTTGTCTGGGAGCTCTAATGCTTCTTCTGATCACCTAACTAGTAACTTTCCGTCTGCTACTAAGAGCAGAATCAGCTCTTTGCTCAGAATGAGGATGTGACTTCATGTTATCAGCACAGTCACAACCAGAACTAGACCTCTACAAGAAAAACTAATGACCCAGCCAAACAACCACCTCCTTACATAAACGGTGACTGGGATTTATTGAAATCACAGTGGAAACATATCATCCCTTAAGAAAAACAAACTCAGAGCCTGGCATCACCTCTCACAGAGTTTAAAATTCTTTAGTGGATGGCAAATCAGAACACTGATTATTATAAACTCCTATCACAGCTGAATTCTGACCTGCCTGATTCTGACTGAAGACTGGAATGATCTACTATACGACTCCTTTTTGGTTCATGCAACATATATGATAGGTTAAAAACCAGACTTCATTCCAATCCAGTATGTAAAGCTTTTCTAACATTTGAGAAGCCAAGGATCTTTTGCAGTATATACATCATTTTTAATATATTTGAAAATGAATGCAGTCTCTAACAGCCTGCATTGCTGATCCATAGGCATAGCACTAGGGAGATCTTTCACGAGCACTTTGTGTTATATCACGTGTTCATACACCGAGGTTGCATAAAAACATTACACCTGCATTCAAAGCGCTTCAATGTAAAGCCAGTGAATTTCTTTTTCTCCTTTCTTTCTCCTCTTCCCACATATTAGCTTCAAACTCAGAAGGAGCATATATATGGTCGGGTCTCCGTATGCTTCAAACACTTCCTTATCCATTTTGCAGAAGCACACAGGGAATGAGAAACAGTAAAGAGGTCAGGGAAATAATACTTGTTGAACAAAAACCTAGGAGTATCCAGACTGAACCAGACTGGAATGGGGACCAGAACATTAAAATCACAGTTTCCAAACTTGGTGTTGAGGAGGTACTGAAGTACGTGAAACTTCACTGTGTGTCACACTACAGCATACTGGGAAAACAGTCTCAAAGCTGTCCTGTGTAGGTGGTACCTGACCCCATTTGAATGCAAACAAAACTGCCTCCCCCCATTAAAACCTTTTTTAACCTGTGAGCAGCATCAGCAGGTAATATGACGGCTCCTGGCATATGAAGCACCAGCACCTGGGGCAGTAGTGAACCCTGTGCCTTGCTGGGCACCACTGCTTCCAAGCCAACACTCAACCTCACAGCAAGATCTCCATCAAACTCCAAGGGACTCAGCTTCCCAGAGACATTATCTAGAAACTTACCTCCCTGTCATGGTCACTTCACCGTAAACTCCCCCAGGCAATGACATTGCTCAGGGGAAAAGCCAGGTAGTGCCATGCAGGACAGCACTGCTCCTGCTTGCCAGCCAACTTCTGTAGAGCTGCACTAAGGGGAGCAGTGAGGAAGGTGAACAAGCTGGTGCTTTACACAGATTGTTTTAACAGTGTCACTTTCATGTACTGGAAATTAAAGCCAGAACGCTGCTTTTAACCCCTGCTTTGGCCAACAGCGAGAACTGGAAAATGCATTTTTAGCACCAGCGTAGAGGCTTGGATTATTTTGAATAAATCCTAGGGGTAAAATACTGAATATCTATGTTTGTAATGCTAGTTTCCGTTGGAAAGTTCTATTTAAGAACTGAATCAATTTCAAATGTTTTTCTTTTGGGCAAGGAGGAAGGGGGGCAAGAAAAAGAAGGTGGAGATTATTTTCACTCCTTTAAAGAAAGCAGAAGAACAACTAGCTGGTAGTATTTTCTCCCTCTTGACCTATACACACGCTTTTTGTCATTTCACAGAAGTAAGAATTTAGTTTAACTTCCTGCAGCAAGGGAAAAAGAGCTTCACATTACATATTTTCTGAAGTAATCCTACTTCTTTGATATGCTGACTTTAAAGCGCTGAGAAATCCGGGGTTGAAGATTTATTTTTTTAAAAAAGCAGGTATACACAACAAGGGACACTGAACCCTTTATCCACTGCTTTCATTGGCCATATAGTAATGTAAGATTTGTTTACTTTAATGATTGTGTGAAATACAGTAGCTGTAAAGTTTCAAAAATATTTGGTTTTCCTCCAGCAATTTTGGGCTTCTATAGGGTGTTAAACCAAGAATGCCACTGGTCATCAAATATGAAGGCAGCACAGCTCGATTACTGGAACACGATCGTGGTATCAAACAGGTATTCCACTGTAAAAGCAAGAAAACAGCTAACTCCTCCACTTCAGGGGAGCTTCCACAGGATTTGTTAGAATGTCAACACTGTTCAACTAAAACACCATGGAGGAAGCTGGTACCGATTTCCAGCCAAATAGCACACTCCAACCCTTTCTTCCCAAGCCAGAAATATTATACACAGCACTTCTGGGAAACAGACCTGCTTTCCTTTAAATTATACTTCAACAGGATAGGGATTTCATAAGTTTAATTGGTTTTCTGCACAACCTCCTTCGTATCACTGATTTAAAATACTTTGCTAGGCTTATACATCACAAAATATACTTTATGTTCTTGAGCTGTTACTATGCATCCATTCTCCAGTTTAAAAAAAAAATACATTTGTGGAGCTTGAGAAACAGACTTGTACAGAAATTCTAAGCTCTAATGTTTAGTTTGGAAGGTCTTCTACGTAAAAGGCACCAAGCAAGAGATAAGGGAGTTTGACTTGAAAGGACACTATTTTGCTTGCAATATGCCTGTCTGTTCAAAAAACCCCAAACTTTTTATAATACTGTGAGATTGCAAGGATGTCAAAAAGATATCTGGATAACCACATAACACGCTAACCTAACAAGCCACTTCAACAGATAAACTACCCCAAGGCAGATCCCAAGGTTCAGGATCCTTGCTGATATTGCAGGAGAGCAGTACCAGTAAGGCACACTGTGTTGGCTCTTTTCTGTTTAATTTTTCTTCTTGGGATTGAGTAGTTTCGAAATAAGCTGACTGCTTTCCCAGCATCGATTTTAGCCACTGGCAGTGACTGCTGTGGCCATGCTTATTCGGGACTGTGCCACTAGCTGGGGGAGGTGACACTCGTTTCGAAGACAACCTCTATCTTCAACATGTAGCCTCTGCTCAAGACAACGCTTCTCTTTAAAATTCTATTTGGAAAAACAGTCACTGAAAAATTCCATTAGTGATAAGTTTCCCCAGTGAAAACAAAATAAGCTTCCTCACTTCACCAGAGAGTGGTGTGACTGTTTCTGCATTTCACTCCTAGGATGGCTTTCTTTAAATATAAAGCTGTGAACAGCAAAGCCTGCATTTTCAAACCTAAGGTTAGGTAACTCCACTGGTATGCAGAAAACCAAATACAGGTATTACACCAGCCAACACCTGCAACTTCTCTTATTTCCTATCAGGAACTTCTGTCAGAGCAGCGACTTTGCAGCTTCCCTGACAAAGAATAAGGAGCACACTTTTCAAAGACTCCAAAAAGACAACATCTGATTACTGCTCTTAAGGGTACAAGAGTATAAAGACACCCACCCCTCATTTTAATATTACTTGTGTTTCTTATGGAATTACTACCAGTGGCGATTGTCCAGCCTTAAAAATATTCAGCTAGGTGCGATAAAAAGGTGGTAGGCAAAGCAGAAGTTTCTGCACCACAATTGCACCAGTTATGTACATAACCTTTATTACATTTAGTTTTACAACACGTTTTTTAAAACATCTGCGTTGTCTCAGTTTTCTGGTGCACTTGTTTTTGAAATTTTTCACATCTTAACATCAATTACCTCAGTTCCTTGACATGCCAGAGCCTCAGACTTTCAGAAAAAAATAACAACAAATGAAACTGTTTTCCTCTGTTTTAGTTTGCCTGAAACAACTTTCCACTTGTTCACAGCATCGTGGTTTTAAACTCTGGTCTCTTCCAGGCTCATTACAACCAAAACTAGTTGCATCGGTGTACGTCTGCGCTTGTTCAAAAGAAGTTTTTAGCTCTCAGCATTTACCCAAAACTAGACATTCCTTCTGCCACTGACTAAGCACTGTAGCTGTTGTTGAAAGCAGCTTGTTGTTTGGGGTTTTGCTCTTAATACAGGGTTTTTTTTACAGAAAGAGTAGAAACCTGACATTTCAAATCAGCAAAACGTCTCGAGTGTTTAGAAGCTCTTCAGTGCACTTAAATTCTCGGCTGTCTGAACGGAGATGGATCAGAGGGCTGAACACATACAAGGTGCGTCCAGTTTATTTTGTGAGTGACAAAATAAATTTAGTTGGAAACATCCAGCCCACTAGTGATATGAACACATAACATAATGCCGCACGTTTTTAAACGGGATAAAGCCCCTGACTAGCCAAGCCATAGCTAGAGGGTGGCCACGAAGTACTATTTCACAAAGGAACAGCATTGCTAAGGAATCCATTGTGCTTCGTTAGTCCAATCACTGATAAATCAAGCAGTATTTGATTTCTTTCTAGCAACAGCACAAATGGGAAAAAAGATAACTGGCTGGTAAGTAAAGAGGATGATCAAGAGAGTTATGCATCATTTACCTTCTGACTACAGAGGTGCAGAAGGTGTTATCTTCTCAGAGCTCCCACCAGTGCTTGAAGCATTCTTATTTTGCTAAGTGTTGTCTCACACAGTTGAAGGATTACTGGGGAATCCTGACTGGCCTGTGCAATGGTTTATTTTCTTTCTGGATAACATTCTGTCTTACGAGGGGTCTCTCTTCAAGGACATATGCAAACAGAAAGGAAAGGAATTCTTTTTTTTAAGGTAGTTTTATAAGAAATCCATGCCATCTGGGGCACACGTCCTGTACGGAAGAACGCATTTCCTCATCTATGCCTGTGGCACAAGAACAGCTTTTTAGCTCTCACACCAATAACACTGGCTCTTGTGCAGTCAGATAAGAGGTGTTCTTAAAATGGAATTAAACATCAACTGTAGACTTCCAGATTTCCATCTACTGTATGCACACAAAATAAATTGAAAGCAGTGTACATTAAAGCTATTTTAACTCAGAGCAAAGCGCTGTACGCTTGCCAAAATCAAAGGTTTTAATATGTCCTTAATCAGAGTTGTTAGAGATCGCTGAATATAAATAATGTAGCTTGACAGGACAGGAATGCTGCTACCAAGATACTCAGACTAAACTAGGACATTACTTAAATGTTTCTAATCTTTCACCAATGGGAGGTGCAGGTCATCTAACAAACAACACTCGAACCCTGGAACCACAAGTCAATCGTCCCAGTCAAGCTCAAAAATTAATTACATGTCTAATCAAATAATGGAAAGTTTTAATCACCAGCAATTGCTGTGAATCTTGGGACTATATTAGCCTATGTAGGACGGTCTTAAAATGAACTATATTTAAAGCTAGTCTCTTAGGTCAACAGTTTCCTTATCAGGAATCAAATATCCTGGAACTGAAGTTTAATCCTCTCAGGGAGCAATTGACAGAAACAACAGTTTTTTTAAGCTTTCATGCTTAGAGGGACTTTCTAGGCTTTTAATCAAAAAGAAAATATTAGGCTTTCTTTTCAGTATCTAGAAACTAACAGGAGTACCCCTCACCTGACACCTTGGAATTTAATTCCTGCTTCATAAATACTGTGTGCTGGACACTGATGTGAATGAGCAGTAATAATTAAATTAAAATTTCGGTTTATGTTGCTAAGATTTCATCCTCCTTTGAACAAAACATTCAAACAAGTCTCACTTAGGTTATAACTACAGAAAAAGAACCAGTTCAATTAATCCCAAGGTCTGCGATCATTCACAAAGTGTTTGGAAAAAAAAAAAGCATTGTTTTCCCTTAAACTGTGGTTTGCACAGGAAAATAATGTACTTCCATTTCTCACACGGGCAACTAATGGATTTAGCAGAATTCATACATAAAAGATACCAACATATTCTCCAGTAGTGTCTAGCAACACAGCACTTTAATGCACTTTGTCAATAGTTTTATTTAACTGTCCTCCATTTTTCCTTATTGTCTCTATCAGCGATGGCCCTTACTGATACCTCCTTAAAGTACACTCTGTGACTCATCTAACAGATGAATAATCTGCACAGAAATATTACTTAATAGCTATTTTCATGATGCAAAAATTTTTCCAGGATGAGATTTGCTGCATGCACAGAACGCTGCAACCATGAGCAAGGCAGAGTTTCTCGGGGCCTCTGTTCCCCCCTTGTACACCATGAGTGAAATCCCCCACCTACGTTTCAGGATAACTGGAGTCAATGCGTATTTTCATAAGGTGCTTCTTTTTTTTTTTTTCCCAGCAGGAGTTCACCTACTACTCATCTTCCCTTCTGAAGCAAGAGGCAACTCTGCGTGTTATCACCTTTAACAGGGACATCAGTTTACAGCTATGGCAAAAACGGAACTCCAAGTCCTATGGACTAACGACGTCTAATGCACACAACTGCTTCTAATTCTGATGTACCATCAGTGCCTAATTCTAGATTTATTGAGGCAGAGATCTAAAATAAAATAAAATGTTTAACACCTCGACGAATCACACAAGTCAGCAGCTGTCCCATGCCTACATAAACGTTTGAAATAACTAGGGATGGTGGAAGTATTTTGAGTGAACCTCATTTAGAGAAATGCCATTTCTCTTGAGTTATCTCCGCTTCCACTTCCCATCACCAAATACAAACTAGATCTATAGATAGAGATGAAATAGTTCTGCAGTTAATGCTAGAAACTATTAATGGCAAGCCCACCATGTGACCACGGAACATGCCCGTACAAAGACTCTGTATACGGAAAACTAAGATGCAGCTGGAAAATGTCCTCAATGTGTTCAAAACAGTGACAGATTTTCCTCTTAAAACCATACACAATCCTGAAGTGTGCAGCTGTTCACAGAAATCGTTAAAAAAAAAAAAAGGGAAAAAAAAACCCCTCAGCCTGGAGCCAGCAGCTCTTCTGCAGCGTTACAGGTAGGGTACAGGTAGGGCGTTCCAGCTGCCCATATATCAAAGGCTGTACTTCCACAGTCCAGATTTTAAATGTATAAAGAAATCTAACTGGATATGGGACCACTGCGTCTAAAGGATCACTTGAGTCAGAGGTATGTGCTCGGATGTCAGATAAGGAACTGAAGGAGTTTTATCTACAACACAAAAGTAACTGCTTTTCACTGACATTTGGCACGTTTGTCAAGTTGCACACGCTGCTGTTCTGCCAGAGCCCGAAGGTGGTTTTACTGCTGGACAGCCCGCAATAAATGCATAACCCTCTCCTCCATTATATACCATAGTTGCACAACGCCGGTTATGAAACGAAACTTGTTCCATGACTAACAGGTGAAATTGTTTTAAAAGACAGTCCCTGCTTCAAAAGCTCAAACAACCCAACCGGTTTTGAGAGATGTTCCAACAAGCACTTTAGCATACTGAGCACCTTTTTTACCTGTTTCAGGAATAACTAGTATCGAGTTAAGATACCATACTGAAGAAGATATTGAAGCCTCCTAAATGTCTGCTCCAGAGCTGCATGGAGATGGATATAAAATGTCCTGTATCTTTGCAGCATTCAAATCGTTGTTCACCTTCAATTTTGAAGCTACCATTTTACCAACAACTAAGATTTACTTCATAATTTACAAATGCTGAAGCACTACGTAGAGAAAGGAAACTGAGTCCCTGCTTCAACGAATGGTATAAACACACTAATCTCGGTTATCTCTTTTTATGTGAATACTGAATTCCTAACCAACAGCAGAAGTCCAGTGTAATGACATTAAATCAGAATAACTACGCCAGCTTGGTGTAAGGTAAACACCTTGGGAACACCTAGGAAGAAAAATGTAAGAGATTTTCCTCTTGCCTATTTCCTTTAGTTTTATTTAAATGTAATTTATAAAGTCTGACAGTGTATTCATACCTGAATTAGAAAAATTACTACAGCCTACATTCCACCTATCAGAAAACCCCCAACATTTCTCTTAGGTTTGTTTTCAAAAAACTTCTACCAAGCCCAGTGAAAACCTTTCAGAAGAGAAAGGCAGCTAAATAAACACTGTGAAAAGTCTGAGATTTTCCAATACAAAAGGAAAACCATAAGGTCTCTCTTGACTTTTAATGGCAGACAAACTTTGCTGCAGGCTCTTTTATTTTAAGATGACAGATTGCTGAGAAGGGCGGGACTGGTTGGGATGAGAGCAAGACTGCAGCCAATTTTAAAAGGTATTGTTAAGAAACTAAGAATAAGGAGAAAACAACTTCAGTGGTCCATGATTACTAAAGAACAGGTTTAGCCAGATAAACAGGCCTGCTGTCCCTGAAGGGATTTGAAAGAATATCACACACAACTTTATTAAAATGGATTACGTGACACTTGCTTTAGACTTTCAAGGTAAAAGCTTCACAAAAGTCCTTTAAAAAAAAATAAATCAAAGCTTAACAGCACTATATGAATTCATCGTTCTGGGGGATGGGATGTACAGAAGCACACACCCAAATGTAGCCCTCAGCATCGAGCCCTTCTCTTTGGAGATCAATAGCGAGATTTCCCTGTGCTCCTGGGGGAGCCGCACAACTTCACAGGTTTCCCGAGTTTGCGCTCATTTACTTTAACTTCTTTTAACTGATTTACAGTACTGGGTAAGTCAGATATCTTGCTTGTAATACATATTTCAACCATGTCTTAAGGCAGAGATCAGAATTGGTACTGGAAATCTTCAGGTATTAAGCAAATATTCCAGAAAGTTGAACTAAAGCAAATTCTGAAATAATGCAGGTAATAGGATACTGACTCACATTCTTGCATTTAATGCCCGCTTTAGACAGTTTATCCCTTCATTCACCTCCCCAGAAGTCCCTTTGTGTTACAGACCTGCTTAAATTCACTAGATTTTTATCTAAAACAACATTCTTGTTTCCATGAATACATCAGCTCCTCTGACCTTTGCACATTTATCCGCATTTCTAAGGTCAAACATCTACAGGTAAAAAAGTGAAGGCAACAATAAACGTTAGTGACCCTAAGCAATATATATTTGCAACATGGTATGTGTTTCTATGCACAGAAGTATTGACTTTATAAACTCTAAAGTCATTACTACTCAAGATACAAAAAAATATATAAATTTATTTAAAAAAACCCAAAAAGATTACACTGCAGATGCTGGCTGTATAATGTTCATTTTTCAGTCTAAAGCTTCACTTTTATCTCTCTTCCTACTTACTGTATAATAGCAAGTGAGATTTTTAAAACTGGTATTTACGTGCTCGCTAAAGTGCGTAAGTGGAAATAATCACACACTCTTAAACTTAAGAGATTATTACAGAACAATGGGATTATACTCAGACATTATTCAGGTTTACAGCCTCACGAAAATACTCCTTTATTACTAAGCTTACTGCTAGTAAGTGATTACATATATCAAAAGTATTTATAACAGTGTTCTTGTTTAGTCCGATACTAATGCAAAGCAATAATCTTTGTACATTTGCTTGTAATTTTTTACTGCGACTGCAACACAGATAGCTCTTTCATTTATGAAAACAAAATTTCCATAGTAACATTTGGCCTGGAGATACTCAATTTCTTTACAATAATCCAACAATCCATTCAAAATAGCTGCTGAATAGAAGGCCTTGTTTCCATAGAGATAGTGAAACATTTTGTTTCATCTCGAGCAAAGTTTTGTTTTGACTTTTGGTATAAACATAGGTGAAACCCCACTACGTGAACGGCACAGCCACAGCACCGACAGCCTGTTTCAACGGGCGAGCTGCTCGCAGTGACTCTTCTTTTGCTTTGAATCCATGAAAGAGCTAGGGTTCATAATCAGTTTTAAAAACAGAAGTCATGGCCCTCTCATTTGATTTCTTTACAAAATCAGTCATGTGCTTTTCACTGATTTAGCATCAGCAGTTCTGTACTAAGACCCCAGTAAAGAACTGCCCTAAATAGTTTCAGGCATGCTGTTGGTGAGCTACGTTTTCCTCCTTGTCTCCCTCTCTCCACCTTCCCCCTGCCACAGCAGGTGAATGCTTTGGGAGAGAACACCTAGGGCGGTTCCACCGCGCAACCACTGTCCTCTGCACACACGGCTCCTGCGCCCACACACATCAACACCATCCCCAGCTCCGCTCCACATACTCCAGCTCCACACAGCCCAGGAATGGATGCTGCCTCTGTAACTGAAAGCAGTTTGATCAAGGTACAAAAGCCAAGTGTGACACACTGGCACTTTTAATTTCCTCCATCTTAATGTCCTTGACTGACAAAAAAAAAGAAATTGTGTCTTTTAAAAAAAAAAAAATTATATAAACACTTGTCTTAAAAAAAAAAGTACATTTAATGCAAAGGATGAAGCAAATGGAGATACCTTGGGAGTTTTTATAACTTTTCCAAAAACTTCTAAGATTAAATAATTCTAACAGGCCAAAAAGAAAGCCCAAACCAAATTCCATCCCTTTAGATAAGTCCTGAAAACTATAACATGTTTACTATGCTTAATCCATTATTCAAGGAGAAAAAAAAGTCCTTTTTTTTTTTTTTAACACTTAGAGGCATTTTGGATTGAAAACGAAAGTTTCCATCTGTTTTATTCTTAGCTGTTTTGAGTTCTGTATTACAAAAGTTTTAACAGAACTACATTAAGAAAAAAGTAATTCTTCTCTTTGACCAAACTTTATATTTTTCTTAACTGAACTGCTGGCCTGACCCCACAGCATTCCACAGAAAACAAGAAAGTGGCAGATTAAACACACTTGCTTTCTCAGAAAACGTGTAAATCGTGAATGGGCAAGAGAGAGTAAGAGCAAGTACATACCAGTGTGAGTTCTCAGGTGCGCTTTTAAGTGAGAAGACTTTGTATAAACTTTTGTGCAGCCTAAAACAAAAGAAAACAAAACAAAAAAAAAGAGAGACGTTTCAGTAAGGAGAAGAACACTCACGTTATGTTTAAACTTCCTTACTTGGTGCTGGGGTACAATCTGAAATCACTTAAGTATCCTGTGTCCTGGCACTATCATTTAGAAGTAAAATTTGATACAGCAAGCTCCTGGATATGTCACTTCACACAGAAAAGAGAAAAACGTGTACATTTCTGGGAAATTTACTGCCTCGAAATGTAGTATGGACCAATAACTGCTACAGTAACACCTGCAAAATAAGCTAACAGCTCATAAGGGGATTTTATTTTTTAAAGATTTCCTAGAGGATTGATCAAGCCAGACCTGGGTGTCATTGTTACCCAGCGCTCAGCCCAGCTCTTCTACTGAAGATCTATCATACAGCACAGCAAAGGGGTGATGCACGGCTGAGGGTTATGCTGGTAAAAGGGGAGATCAACCACAAGCAGCAGTTTCTCTCTCTGCTCAGATGGGTGCAAGCGCCTTGTATCTGGGATCACGTACTGCATGGAGGCACAGTTTATAGTCAGGTCCCGCTTCCCCTTCAGCATAGGAGGAAGAAAGGCTGGAAAGGAATCCATCTATGGACAATTTTCAGAGGTAGCTTTAATGGATTTATGCGGGCAGCCAAATCCTCTGTTTGTAATGAGGAAGACAGGGCTGTGGCCTTGGCCATCAGGAGCTGAAATGATTCTTTCAGCGCGAGTGGATTCAAAGTGAGCTGCACTGCATTGGACAAACTCCTCCATTATGGGCATTGGAAAAATGAAAGCAGGAATTGCACAGAGAAGGCCATCATTATTTTTTTTTTTTCCTATGAAGTACAAGTTTTGTAACAAGGTTAAATGAGCTCAGGTGTTTAAAAGAATTACAAACAACATGAAGAAAAGGGCACATATTATTTAAAGAATGTGGAAGTGTTCCACGCAAAATAAAACAATGAAAAAGATAAATTCTACTCTGACAAGAAATAATTTGGTTCTCCCTAGTTGTAGACTATGGCTAAAGATACCTCATTCGTGATTATCCACGCTTTGTTTTTATTGCAAGAGTTGGGATTTTCTGGCACAGCTCGCTTACCGGGATAGTCACAGTAGTGGATACGTCTTTTCTCCAGATCTGGGTTACTTCTCCTGTTGTATCTGACTGGTTGGATGTTCTGGGGGGTTATGGGCAGAGTCGCTGGTAAATTCGGGTTGTGAATTGCCAGCTTGGAAGCTATAGTTGCAGCGTACGATGGAGGAGGGGTTAAATTCTGCAGCATCTCTGCTTGTCTGTCTGGACTGCCAGGCTCTGAGCTTGGAGGCGAAGGAGGGAAGTAAGTGGCCTGCTGCTGCTGCAGAAACTGGTTTGGCATGGTGTAGGTGCATGGGGGGATGCCCTGGAACTGTTTCATTGCAGTCTGTGGAACAGCCGAGGAGAGCGTGTTAAGGCCCGTCATGGCTGAGGGCATGGAGACATTGTTAAGAGAGTCCATCACGGCTGCCTGAGTAGTAGTGTTGGGCATATCTAGATCCGGTGAGCTCAAGAGCTGATACAACTGGCCTTGCTGGGGCGTGACAGAAAGATGAACATCTGGAGTAGGAAGCTCCTGCTTGATGAAAATGTTGTTCACATCAGGAGTTTGGTGGGAGCTGAAGATGCTGGTAAATTCGGGGAGGGCCTGAGTGGGGGCAGGGGCAGTAGTTTCGCTCTGGTGACTGAAGATGGTGACCGGCTCTGTCTTGATGTGGGTTACGCAGGGTCGCTGAGATTTGTACAGGCCAGTTCTCAGGTGGCTAATGTCAGGGAGGAAGACGTTCATGTTGATGCTGTAAGGCAACCCTTCGCTGTCAGTGAAAAACTGGTCTACGACCGAGGCACTGTCTCTTCTGTACTTCTTGTGCTCGGGGATGACGGAAACGGGTGGGAGCTGAGGTGTCAGGTATTTCTCCATTTCACATCTTGTCTATAAAAACAAAACAGACCATAATCCACACGATTTGTTACAGACTAAAAAAAGATGGTGGCACGCAAGTTGCGCGAAGCCGGGCAAATAAAAGGCAACACTGTTCATCCAGCCGCGAGCTACCTACGGAGGAAGTTATAAACATCCACGCTAATGAAAACCTGCCTTTTATAATCAGCGTCCTAATCAACATCATCAAGGGGATAGTCATGGCATAAGTCGTTCACGCAGAGAAAGCAATAAGATTGACCAGATGTTTAACGTACGACAAGCTTTCCATCTCTTATGCCTACAAGACAGCGCAAGGCGCAGAAGTGACAGGCGCTGCGCCTAATCTGCAGATCTCCGGCTCTGGAATTCCGTGCTGGAGAAGGGTGAGTGCCCGTCTGTTTCACCCGCTTCTCTTTGAAATGCTGACTTTAAAAGCCGCATCCTCAGCTGACTTTTTGAATGATAATACTTCAAATAATGTTTATATATAAATTCTATACTTTTAGGATTTTTTTTTCAGCCTTAAAAGAAAGGTATGTGATTAGAAATACGACACCAAAACATGAAGATATAAATAATACTGAATAAAAAGAAGCTGGATCGCCCGCATCAGGGTGCTCTTTGTGTAAAGCGTCTCCGGGACTACACTCAGAAGCAAAAATTATTATCTGTGCAGCGTATAATTGACTCATAGCGTGATAAACACATCCCTATCCGTGCCTCGGTCCTAGGAGAGCTCTTTAATTACTGGGAAACCATTCTCTTCGCGTAGTGGTGCGAGGGAATCCGTGGGTGGCTGGAGCCCGATCCATGACTGGTACAGTCATCGCCAAAACATTTCTCACGCACTCTCCAGTGGGCAAATGCCACATTCCCCCCTGCCCCGTCAGGGGAGCGCTCATACCAGACCCCGCAAGAGAAAGCAGCTGACAGACAGCGCCTCTGCCCCGAAGCGCATTTTAGGACCTTTCTTCAAAGACCCCCCAGTAAACAACCCAAACAAACAGAGCCGCCCTCCCGCTCCTTTGATCTGGATCTGCCCCGACACGCCAGGCCGCCCTTTCCAGCTCTTGTTTACGAGCCGAGGGCAGCTCGGCTTTGATGCCTCGGGATTCGTTTATTCCCCGGGGGAGCGGCGGCCGGAGCGCTCGCTGCCCGGCACCGGCGGCTCCCGGAGCCCCGACCCCGCGCACCCCCCGGAGGGGCCGGGGATCCACTCCGAACAGCCTCTCGGGACAGGCAGAAAGTCCCGGTAAGTCCCGTCTCCCCCCTCCTTCGCCCGGTGTGGCGTGTGTGTCCCCCCCCCGCCCCTCCGAACCTGACTCTGCGTGGGCGAGCGGGACAGGCTCGAATTCCCCCGCCGGGCAAGGGCGAAGGCAGCAGCTGGAGCTCCCAACGCGCCCGCCAGGGCAGCTCCGCTTCCCCTCTTCCCCGCACCGCCCCGGCACCGCCCCGGGACGCGCTCCCACCAAGCGGGGATCCCGGCACCGCCCCGGGACGCGCTCCCACCAAGCGGGGATCCCGGCACCGCGCAGGCGATGCGCCCCCGGCCAGCGGGGACCCCGGGATGCGGCCGCTGCTCACCTGCACCATCTCCTCGGCGGGCAGGGAGGCTCCGCCGCCCCCTCCGCCGCCCCCCGGGTGCTGCTGCTGCTGCTGCGGCGGCTGCTGCTGCTGTTTCAGGTCCTCGCCGGGGAAAATCGCCGCGTCCCTCGCCCCCAGCACGGGCTTGAGCTGCGCGAACACGGGCTCGTCGTGCTGCTGCACGGGACCCAGGCGGGCGCTCATGGTGAGCACCCTGGTGGCCATGGGGCAGGGCTGGGCGGCGGCGGCGCTGCGGCTCCTGCTCCTCGCTGCCCGGCAGCCCCGCGCGCATCCAGCCGGTGCCCGGGCGCGGCGTCTGCCCGCCGGCCCCCGCCCGCCTCTATTTCAGGGCGCTCCGCCCCCCGCGCCCCACCCAGCCGGGCCGGGGCGGGACAGGGCGGCACAGGGCGGCTCCGCGGGGCGACCGGCCCTCGGCGGCCGGCGGGGCTCCGGGACCGGCACCGGGCGGGGGGTGGCGGGTGAGGGGTTGGGGGGGCGAGAAGGGGCTCGGCCTGCGGGCAGGGACTGGGTGCGGGCAGCGGCTCGGTGCTGGCCGGGCCGGGGGTGCAGGCGTGAGCTCCGTGCTGGCAGAGCAGGGTGCAGGCAGGGTTGAGCGTGCAGGTAAGGGCTCTGGGGGTGCTGGCAGAGCTGGGGGTGCCGGCGGGGCTGGGGGTGCGAGAAGGGGCTCTGCATGCGGGCAGGGACTGCGGGCAGGCCCGGGCTCTGTGCAGGCACAGCTGGGTGTGAGCAGGCAGGAGCTGTGTGTGCAGGCAAGGGCTCTAGGGGTGCAGGCAGAGCAGGGTGTGCAAGAAGGGGCTCTGTGCGGGTAGGGACTGGGTGCAGCCAGGGGCTCTGTGCAGGCAAGGGCTGGGTGTGAGCAGGCAGAGCTGGGAGTGCAGGCAGGTCTGGGTGTGCAAGAAGGGGCTCTGCATGTGGGCAGGGACTGGGTGCAGGCAGTGGCTCTGTGCAGGCAGAGCTGTGTGTGCAGGCAAGGGCTCTAGGGGTGCAGGCAGAGCTCTGGGGGTGCTGGCAGGGTTGTGCGTGTGCAGGCAGAGCTGTGTGTGCAGGCAGGGCTCTGGGAGTGCAGGCAGGAGCTGTGTGTGCAGGCAGAGCAGGGTGCAGGCAGGGCTGGGTGTGCAAGAAGGGGTTCTGCATGTGGGCAGGGACTGGGTGCAGGCAGTGGCTCTGTACTGGCAGGGTTGAGTGTGCAGGCAGAGCTGTGTGTGCAGGCAACGGCTCTAGGGGTGCAGGCAGAGCTTTGGGGGTGCTGGCAGAGCAGGGTGCTGGCAGGAGCTGGGTGTATAGGCAGAGCTGAGTGTGCAGGCAGAGCCGGGTGCAAGCAGAGCTCTGGGGGTGCTGGCAGGGTTGTGTGTGTGCAGACAGAGCTGTGCGTGCAGGCAGGGCTCTGGGAGTGCAGGCAGGAGCTCTGTGTGCAGGCAAGAGCAGGGTGTAGGCAGGGCTGTATGTGTGTGCTGGCAGAGCTGGGTGTGCAGGCAGGGTTGAGTGTGTGCAGAGGGTCTGTGTGTGCAGGCAGGGCTCTGTGTCCGGGCAGGGATGCCCAGCACGGTGCTCGTAGTGAATTGGAAGAAGGTTTTACAACAAGTGTGGCGGTCTGCGGAGGCCCCTCTCGTGCTTTAGTATTATTTATAGTCTTTTAAAGAAGCGCTGCTAATGTAGGCATTTTAAAATAACTGTCTCGCCTACCTTTCATCTTCAAAAGGGTTTTAAAGGCAGTCATTCAAATTTATTATTTTTTGTCCCGAAGGCAACTCGTACTCAAAACCTGCTGCTAATAAATTTTGCCACTGCAATATACATCACCATACACTGCGAAAATGCTGTTACAGAAAGACCTCAGAGAAGAAGGAAGAAGGGGAGAGATAGTGACAATTGCCTCTTCTCGTTTTTTCCCCTTCTCAGATGAGGCAAGTTTCTATTTACTTGTTTTTGAGGTGTGGTTTCAACACAAAGCGTATTTCCCTGAAGACATAGGATGGCGAGCTAAGCTCCCGCATGTTGCACTGAAGGAGGCGAAAAACAAGGGATGCCGTCCTGTGCAACCGTGTCAGGCTCGCTCACATTGTGTGGGAGAAGTACAGCATGCATTGGAGCCTTGGAGAAAAAACAAACTTTCCACCTTTCTCCTGGCCTTGCCAGCCCTGTGCTCCCAGTTTGCAGGGAGAGAGCTGTGAATCTGTGGAAATGTTGACAATTCCCCCTCCACTCATTTATCCCCTATTATTTACAGGCAAGACTCTTAGACAAGGCTCTTTTTTTTGAAAAGTAAAAAAAGCACTTTTCTCATCGTCCCTGCTGTTCCTCCCCTTTGCTTCCCTATCCACCGCGAGTAGGATGTTTCAGAGCCTGCATGTAGAAGGCTAATTACAGAACCAAGAATGAGTCCAGCATAACATTTCTTTACACAAACTGTCTCTTTAGCAATATGTAGCCGCTTATGCTTGTTATTACTGACACAGATCCGGCTGCTCCCGTCACTGTAGCATTTAAAGTCATGCAGGCTAATTTCCATCCAACACCAACACGTATTCATATTCATACAATGCGCAACTTCAATGTCCTTTTCCAAAGACTCATCACTGGTGTTTCTGTCCCTGTTCTAGTCTTCAAAAAGGTGTTTTAATCAACAGATTTTAAAAACTATGCTCTGGTTTTGTGTGAATGCCCTTCACACAACCCCAGTTTAATGTTAGGCTTCAAACTGTGCTTTTTGCATGCCCTACATGTGCTCTATTTCAACCCATTTAGGCTTTGAACTACATTTTTTGACCCTCTGAAATGACAAGTTTAGTATAAACTGCTCTGTTAGAGCTTTAAAAACGTAAAACTAGTAATACTGTACTATGCTGTCTGGAACTTACTTTGACTGTAATTCTCCTATAGGGCTAGGCAGCTTGTGATGTAGCGCATTGACAGGTAACTTTCAGACATTTATGTAAATTGTATGGCTGTAGTAACTGAAATGTTTCTGAGACTTGCATACTTTAATTTTATGTTTTACCTCTGTCTGATTAAATGAATGATAAACAGATAATTTCAAAATTGTTTTTTTGTTTTGCTATGTTTTATATATGTACATTTATAAAGGGCCTGCTCTGGCAAACACTTTGGCAGGTTAATTAGAGCCCTATCTCTGAGTAAAGCTCTGTGTATACTTAAACATTTTCAGAAGCAGCTCTGAGTGTGTTTTAATTTTTTTGAAAAGAATATAATTAGGTCTGAACTGTAGGTAAACAAATCCAGTCCCATTGCCATGTTTTTGTGCTAATGATGGGCCCCGGTCCTATGGTCTTTTGTCAGGCAACAGCCAGTGGAAGATTTTACTGAAGAGTATATAACTTTTAAAGGGCGATTTTCTTTATTTTAGCATTTCTACTGTCACTAACAATTAAACAGGTAAGTCAGATCGACTCTTATTCCTGCTCAGGCTTGCTGCTAATCTGACGTACACACGGCTGCACTATTTAGCTTACAGTGTAAATGTATGTTTATATCCAGTTGAAAAAATGATTTGATAGCCTCTTTTAAGAATTTCCATTGTTATTTGATTTTATACTTCTTTGAACAAATTCTTTTTATTTACAGATTTGAAGTCAGTAATGAGCTGCCAACTAACGTCATCTCCTAAATCAAACTGAAACAAGAGTTTGTTCAGAATTAATCATCAGAAAAAAACCCTCTGAGTTTACAGTTAAAATAATTTTTGAACATTTCTGTATTTTCACTGATTTTGCAGACAGAGTTAGAAGTGAAGTTACACCTTTAACAGACAAAAGAGAAAAAGGTTAAGCTCTTTTAAGCCTCACACCGTTCTCTTTGTTTAAGTAAGGCAGACGTTCGGCAGAAGCGGTCAGGAGTTACGGTGAGTGATCGTTCTTCTGCAACACAGTTCCCTCAGCAACTATGAAAGTGACGATGAATGGTCTTAAGTTACTGTCCCACAGAGCAAAAAGGAGGAAGAAAACAGTGAGTGGCAAGCACCAAAAGCTGGATACGTGAAGGACACCTTCCAGTGTCTTTGGTTTCTGGTAACAGAAGCTCAATGCTCTGTTCTCAAAAGAGCATTACCGTGTTCAGTGAAAAGGGGTTAAACTTTCTGGAACTATGTAAATGCTGCAGGTTCTGAGCGGGCAAGGATCCAGGCTTTCTGAATGAATGTACACTCAATTACTTTGAACTCTCTTGTTCTGTGCATTCCTCTTTGCTTAGTAGTGCTATACCCATTAGGGGAGACAGGAGAAAACAAGAACAAATGTCAAGTCCCAGGCGGTGGTGGGGAGCTTGGCAGTGGTGGAGCACGGCACTGCCTGGTGGGAGAGGGGTTGGGAGCAAAGGAGTTCAGAATGGGTGGGAGAAGGGGTGAGGAGGATGGAGATGGGCCCCCTGCTTTCCTAACTTATCTGCTCAGACAGATGCACCTTTAGGGAAGGTTCTGCTATCCTGAAGGGGACAAGGAACAGAGTTTACAGGGACTGACACGTGTTGTTTGGAAGGGGTTGAAAGACCCCAGTAAGTTGTTTCATAATGATGAGGTGAGGGAAACCCAAGGACCTCAGCTGAACTAAGCCAGAATTGAAGGCATAGGAAGATGTCTGATAATAATTTCAGGAGCTTTTAGCACATTCAGAGGCCTGTGCTAAGTTGGCAAATACCCACCTCATTTTTTTTGTATAAACTTACTCGAGAAAAGGAAATAAATTTTCTTCTTGCAAAATCAGTAGCTGCCTGTATGTTTGGCCACCCACAAAACTCCAGCCCCCCAA